>NC_064878.1:28014095-28084095 GCF_943734665.1 Anopheles aquasalis | reverse complement strand
AATTAAATTTCAGCGGTGTCTTTTGGGGTTTCAGCAACTGGAACGGGTCGTAGTGGTGGGTTGTAAAGAATAAATTTATGTTTTCCACGCTAAGGGCTTCTCAACGAAGGGCTTGTGGCTCGAGGACGCCTCAAACATGCAGCTCGAGACGACATTAGTTTGCATTAGCGTTGTTTAGCGCTTTGTGCAACCAAAGAGCGAATATAATGCTTGTTGTGGCAAACAACAACATGAATGCATGGGCATATTGATAGTGCTCTCCTTGAGAACTAGCAGGAACATAAAAAAGCGTTAATCTTACTGCCGATAGCAACAGTGTGGCATCATTGTGACGGAGTAAAACATTGAGCCGCTAGCGAAAGCAACTTGTACTTATGGTCCGGATAGCTTGCAATATTTACTTCTCGTTTGGCGCTGTTACACGATAGCAAGTTTCAATCTATCTGACAAACAAGTACCAACACGCATTAGTATCAAACGCATCAAAAGTCAAGTTAGCAAATTAATAGTGAACTTGTGGATTGTGAAAAACAAATGATTTTAATTAATTGTGATTAGATTACTTCTTTTTCCTAATGGACTCATGATAGACTTATAAAGTAGTTTTATAATAAATTTGTTATGAGTATTTGTGGCCTATTTAGACAGAGTTATTTTGGAATTCCAAATTAAATTACAAACCCTTGAAAGTATGCAATTTTACCGGACACCTGGCGCCTCCATCATCGGGGATTCGGCAACGGAGCTACATCGTTTCGTTTTCCCCGCGCTGTGACAAGTTTTGGAATTGCTTTTACCTCTTGGCCACGAACACTGGCACCAATTAAGCTTTGGTGTGAAAAAATAAGTTAAATAAAGCCATGCACCTCAACTAACCGCTTCAGGGAAATCTCAGTTTGGATAAGTAAGGAGAAGAGTTGAATAAGTTTCGAAACTAGAATCCTAGTATTACAAGTAACGAGGTCGAAGTGACATCTCTTCTCTTTATTTGCACCTTGCAGTTCTTCGCGGAACGGATCGGTACACCAATTTGTCACCGCGCGTCGCTTACACCGGTTGCTAGTAGTTGCCTACAACCTTTCGCATTGAAACAATTGGCACGATTTTACAATCCAACAATCGATGGACCGATCGATCGGTGGTGGCGACGAAACAGGATGCAAAATGCGTGCTCGCGGCCCGTTTTTGTTCCGCGCCAAGCGGTTGCGATAATCAAATTGATATCAAATCAAACTGTAAAACTCCCTCAGCTTCGCTGCTCCCGGTCCAACATTGCATTGCGTGCGTTGCATTGATTTTTCCTGCCGGCGAATCGGCAAACGTCAAACAAACGCCATGCATAAGTTATGGCGATGATTGCTTGCCGACTGGTTGGCTCGGTTGGCTTACGGCTGGATGGTCGCTTCCTGATGACTCGCTCGCTAGCGGAAATGGAACGCCATAAATAGTGCACGGGTAGAGGCACGACTACGATGACGACCATCACCACTAGCACGATACTGTGGCACCGGGAAGTGGCGAATAAAAATACGCTTCGATACGTGACAACTGCGTGAACGGAGGTGGAAGGAGTGTTGATGCTCCACTAGCCCCCCAAGGCTTCTCCTTTCGCTCGATGCACTTTTGGTTCTGGTTGCAGTTTAACTCTTGCACCAACTGATGTTTCGATACCCCTCGGACCAACTGATGGGTCTGGCCAGACCCCTATGCTTTTACACGGGGTTGTATGGGCGTACATGCTGTGTTTGAAACAATTTTTCTACCTCTAGGAATCACATAATTGAGCTCTCTCTTTTGCATATGTGTTTAGCATAGCCTAAACTATGTGACAAGACAAAAAAAGACCAAAATCTGTTCTATTTTTGGAAAAAACACATTTTAGTTTCTCGATTTTTCCCATGCAAAAAGTGCCTAAAACTTGTATGCGAGTTCGTACTTTCCTCTCCTAAAATCATCGCCCCGCATAAACTAATTACCTTTTTCCAAAAAAGTAATATCAGTCATAAAAAGCGATCATTTCTCCACTAGAATCGATCGTTTTGATTGCACCATGAAAGAAGCTAGCGAATAAAAAGAACAAAAGAAAGAAGAACGTTTTTGCACACAAGTCTTCGCCGGCCATGGCAGTGCTCGTATGCTAATTCATACGGTTGCACCACACGAGCGACACGTCGCAAAATTATGCTCGTACACATTATAATCGTCACATTATACTACTATGATAATTGATTCTTGTAGAGAAATTATTACTTTGTATGACTGATATCATTTTCTTGGAAAGAGTTTATTAGTTTATGTGTGGCGATGATTTTAGGAGAGGAAAGTTCTAATTCGCGTACAAGTTCTAGGCACTTTTTGCATGGGAAAAATCGAGAAACTAAAATGTGTTTTTTTCCAAAAATAGAACAGATTTTGGTCTTTTTTTTGTCTTGTCACATAGTTTAGGCTATGCTAAACACATATGCAAAAGAGAGAGCTCAATTATGTGATTCCTAGAGGTAGAAAAATTGTTTCAAACACAGCATGTACGCCCATACAACCCCGTGTAAAAGCATAGGGGTCTGGCCAGACCCATCAGTTGGTCCAAGGGGTATTTTTTTTTAAGTCCTTTTTTCGCGTACTCCGAGGACTTTTTCTTAAACGATAGTGGTATCAATCGAAAGGAAATAAAATTTTAGGAAGCTACCTGAAAGGCCAAGACGCTACAATTAATAGAACTTGAGTTATTAACGATTGAAAATGAAATGGGTCTGGCCAGACCCATCAGTTGGTGCGAGGGTTAATATTTTTATGCTCCCTCGTCCCGGAACATTGTTTTCTGTCTCTCGATTGGGGGTTACTCCTCGTGGTCGCGCATCATCGGCAAAAGCAAACAATTGATTTCGTCATCGCACCCGCGGAATGGAGGTTGTTGTGGAATGTTTGATGGATTTTTTTCCATGGGATCTACTCCATCGTTCATTTTTTCTAACAAGCGCTAAGCATCTTCTCTTGTTACACGTTTCGTGGAAAATGTTGCCCAACGGATTCCGAAAAGAATTGCGGTCCTATCGACTGAAAACAACTGGAACGAGGTCAACCACAGGGGCCCCCGCCGATTATGACGAAACGATTTATGGCGCACAATCGGAAAGGGAAGTGCCAGTAGCCGGCGATCGCAGCGGACAACCCAATTGTCTGCTGCAACCAACCACCAACAGTACCAGAAATCCGCAAAGGAATCAAGTAATGGCCACCAGGTCCACACAGGGACCAGCGTGTTCGCGCAGGAAGCAAAACGACGGCGTGATTTATGAAAACTAAATCCGCGCCATTCGAAACCCAAGGCAACAGCGGCAGTTGCCAGGTGTATGTGGGACGCCGGTGGACGGTGCCGGAACGAATGATTCGATTTTCGCCAAAAGAGCTCCATGACCATCGCACCGACGACATCCGACTCGCAGTCTGTATTGATACTAATTTTCGTGCGCCCTCGTGTGTGAGTGTTGGTATCATTTATTTAAACATTTGTATTCATTACCTGCCTCGTTAACCCACATACATTCCCGGGAAATGGTGCACCGCAGTTTTGAGCAGTGGGATTGGATTATTGGAGGGAGCGTTGTTCAACGATGAAGGACGTAGGGCCACGAGTCCGAGGACACGCTTTCGAGTTAAAGTAAATATTGTAATGCACACACAGCGAATGGTGCTGGTGTTGCTTCACTCGATTCAGGTGGCCAACAATAACTGCATCCTTGCGGGAGTGATTGGGTGAGAATCCGGAACAGTGCGACGCAAGTACGTGCTCTCTCTCTCAGTTTGTGTGCTGTGCCGCTTAATAGCATCTAATGGGATTGCATTTCGTAATGTTCTGCTGCTGCAGTAGATGCATTTGCTGTTGCCTAATAATAATGTGTGCATGGTGAACCGGGTTCAGGTGCTGCATCGAGCTCGTAGCTCTGCATTCCGGCTCGACTCGTTCCGGATCGTTCCTAGCATCGTTACCCGGGTGTTAGACTGTGCAGAGTGTTGCATGACAGTTATGATGAATAACTGAGCACAATGCACAACCCCCGTTGGACGAAGGTTAATGCAAGTCATATCCATGGCAGACTTGCACTGATTGCACACACCGGCAGTATGCAGTGGCTGTGGTGCATACTTTATCGTGTGGGGGGTACCAAGATGCCTGGGATGCTACTGGCTGGCTAGTAGTGCAAAAAAAAATCCTCAAACTCCTGCCACCCACAAGCGGATGCCTGACTGACGCTGACTCTTGACTTTTGGTGCAAAACCATGTTGTCACACACAATCCACACATCCACACTAACAGTGTATGTGGGTATTATTTGGATATCACTGGGTTTCGGTTCACACTCAAGTGCATGTGCCTTGTTTGTTGTGGTTTGATGGTCAAAACGGAGACTTATGCTACGGATTCCCGGCAACTATCCACCTTGAAGGAGAGCTAGGACCAGCTAGGACCAGCACCATAGCATCAGAAGCGAGCATTCCATGTCGGAACGTTATAAACATACGGCCAAATCATGTCATGTTTTGCATCAAAACACGACAGGCGAGCGTTTCCATTGAAACTTCCTGGCTCCTAGCGAGAGCAACAAAACCCACACAACAGTGATGCCAGGGATGTGGCCGGTTCCTGTGCGCAAACAATGGTCAATGTCAGCGCTCGACGACGAGCGTTTGCTGGTTGCCAGGTAAGCGGTCTCGGTGTAGCTCGGTGCGCATAATGGAAAACCTTTGGCAGCGGAGTGACACTCGGTAGCGGTCCTGCCCCGGCACCCCGGTATCAGTTACATGACGGTGACGGAAAGATGAGTCGAGACACCACGGTCGACGGTTCGGCCTAGCGCAACGGTTGAAAAGTTCGAAAAACCGCGCTGGCAACTAGCGAGCTAACGAACTAATTAGTCACTTCGGTCACAGCGCAAAGCTTTCATTAGCTCATACGCTGTGGGCCTGGTAAGGTGGGGCACAACATTAGCACCCCGGAACCCCGGGTGGATGTCAGCTACCAGCAGGAATCCGCACTCCGCACTGTCACCGGGGCTCCGGTATCCGGTAGCGGCTAAATAGCGCGCTTGCATGGCGTTCTCTTGCACCCTCGTCCTTGTTCAGCACCCGCCAACACATGCGTTCTGCGTCTGGTAGTATGCGCTTCATGGGCCAGTCTGTCAGTAGGCGCATGGGAAGGCATTTACGTCAAGTCGCTCATGGCACTTTTTCGATTTGCGAAGGCCGTAAAGCTGGGTAGCCCCGGGGAGGGGGTTGGGATAGCAGGAAGGAAGCACGCACCAGCACGTGATAAATTATTCATCAAGTTGCTCATTTATCACGTTGACCAACGCGCACTGACACGCTAACATGATTGACTGACATACACGAAACACAGTGAAACACAGTGTGTTCTAATCTAGTCTAGTGTTTCCCGTCATCATCATCATCATCATCATCAGCAGTATCACCATCAGTCTATGTGTAGCACTATGTGTAGCTTGTGCTCTATGGGACGGCGAGGAAGAGTGGCAGAGTGCGAGACGAGCATCAGTAGTTCCATGACAGCAGAGTTCGTGACCATATCATCGCCCACTGGATCACATGCGCGCTCGTAGGCTGCGTATGACTGTGAGGTGATGACCGTGCCCGATGCTAGATGAAGAGAAACTCAACCACCACCACCAGCCCTATTGGGGCACGAAGATCCCCAACATTTGTTCCGCCCGTGTATCAAGCCTTAGTTGGCACAGGAAGGAAGTTGATGGTGGTGGTGATGGTGACGGCCAGTGGCATCACATTAATACGATTACTATATGATAATGGCACATTTTCATCGCCATCATGGGGGCCCCGGCCATGTCAGGTCAGGTCAACCGGAGGGGAGCGAATGCCGATGTACACTCTGCCTCTACCCGGGGAAAGCATTTCACAAACTAAGCTGCTACCCAGAACGGGTTGCTAATTACGTTTGCCACGGCACCTACCATCCGCCAGCGCCACCGCCACCGAATGTTACGTACGTAAGTGATTGGTGTGTGGTGTATTGGAAAGTGCAATTAAGTATTTGCTCTCGACCAGTGCATGTTGCTGATAATAAGAGAGTGTTTGGTGAGTGCACCCGTTGTGTGGTTCTGCACCAAAGGACGACACAGTCGCTGATTGTCGCATCGTTCGCTTTATCGCAGACAAGTGTTTGACAGTTTGACAGGCACAGGCACAAAAGAAATAAAGCGACATTTTCCTTTTGACTGAAAATTAGAAATTTTCCTGGAGACAAAGAACTGTCTTTGGAAACGTAAGTCAATGGCTTCGTGGGAATTCGAATCGTTGGAATGGAAAGGAAAAGAAATGAGTTACAGGAATCCGAAATCGAATCAATATGATGCCGGGAAAGTCAGGCGTATTTTATCGAATAGGATCTTTGTTTGAATTTGCTGTGTACGTAGTCTTCTTAGAAAGTACCTGACAGGGATAGGAAAATGAGTAATAAAGTTTATCTCAGATGTTTCCTAAAGGATGGAAAAGAAAAGAGCTGGATGTTGGATCGGTGACGATTTCCTAGTACAGAAGATTACCAAAGATACTAGCACATCGATTGGTTTCGGTTGAAATTTGACCTTTTCTGATTCGATTCGGGTCATCAGGTGAACCTCTATGAAATTCAGTCCAAATTTGATGCTCGCTCAATTTCGACTATTCCATTTCAATCGAACACCAACAGGTAAATGATGTTGCAGCCCTCGCTTTTCCTTGAATTTAGCACCGCCTCCATGGCTTTCACTTGTTATTTACACAGAAATCGCCCATAAAAAGGGGACACCAAACCTCGATTGAGGACGTCATCGGACTAGCAAGATAGCGAACCAGTGAAGAAATACTGTGCAGAGGGCACAAAAAGAATTGGAAAATCTTAAAACTCTAAATCATCGATTTCGTTTGCTGTAGTATTAGAAGAATGACGAAAATTGTTTGAGACATTGGGTAGAAATTAATCAGAGAAAAAAAAACAGACAAGATACAAATTGTTTTTCAACCTTATTTTTGGTCTGTTCCTTGCTATGCCAATGGATTTTCCAAATAAAAATAAAATCGGAAATAAAAGTAAAACCGTTCCGCCGATACTCATCGGACATTGCTCTTTCGGAATACAATTCACTCGTTCAATTCGGGCGACAACAACAATTCGATTCGATAGCATTTTTGCCAAAAATAGGTCTCTGATTGGGTCGCTCTCCCCAAAGGCGTGAGCGTAGGAGTAACTCCTTCACCTTTCAAGGATAAACACCTTTTACACCAAATCGTCAAATCACTCGAAAGGTGAGAAAAAGGTAGTGTCAGTCAATGCTGGACAATATTTTGATTAGGGCATTCATCCGTAATCGGTTTGGAAATGAAACTTGGATGGAAAAGTTTTGGACAAAATCCCCCAGCAAATAGCGGGACACTCCAACAATTCCACCACCTCTAAGCAGCCCAATTGAGTGTTCCGGCTCGATTGCTTGTTCGATCCCACTGCGTTTACATCGCCACTGGTTTGGCGGACACCCTTTCGAAAAGGTGACTCGATCCGTCGAGTGTCGACTCCCGAGACTGGGATTCGTGGTAAAATGGCGAACTTTGGCAAATTAGCCTTACGGCACCACTGCCGCCATCACTGGGAGGGTTCGCCTGGAAAAGTTTCCAGGCAGGCACTCACAGGCAACACAGGAGCGTTGTGCGTCACGAGCCAGGAGCCCGGGGATGTCCTGCGGGTGCTCTCGACTGTCAACCAAAATTGGGAAAAAGAGGTCGAGAACGGGGAAAGCGGCGAGTTGGGTTTACTTTGTCATTTGGCGTGTGAAAGCGGCCAAAGTTGGGGACTAATTGAGCCGTGAAACTGGAATTTGATTTTTGTCGAAGCGTAGGTTCAGCGCACGGCTACGGGTTGGTTGGAGGGGTCGTTTATCCATCGATCCGACTCTAAAATGGGCAACCAGACCGAACCAGACACACCAAAAATCTGTCACAAAAAGGGGATTGGAGCATCGATCGAGATGTGGCTATCTTTTTTTTGTTGTTGTTATGGGGCGCCTACAGTTCAGATCTCAGGTAGTTTGGAGTTTGTGTATTAATTCGATCTGCAGCGTGACGTCCTGTTGTAGTTGAGGCCATCCGCTGGCGATGTGGCTGAATGGCTACGTGACGCAGCACGTGATCGACCGAGACCGAGGTCTGACCGACACAGACCACACAACGGCTATTAGCGACGGCTATCTAGACCACAACAATTCGGGGAGCCATTGCGGGTGACCGTCTCTCTAGGTGTAGGTGGAATATAAATTGACCAGGGCATTTGCCGTGGACCGAAGTAAATTTGCGTCATTCTGCGGCAAAAACGAATCACGGCGCAACCGACCACCAGACCACCCGCTGTCCGGCTATCGATGCAGGATCGATGCTTTTGCCCGGACCACCACACCACAAACTCCTGCGTCCCAGGCAGTCCGTCCGTAGCCCCAGCGGTTGGGACCGTACTTTGCAAAAAAATAAGATTTAATTTCATTAATTTCATTCCAGCCCTCGCTGTGAGGGAAACGGAGCGCAGCATGACGTCCGTTAACGGTTACTGGTTGTCGGGCCCCATCTTGAGCTGCAGAAGTTCTGCTTGCTAACAAAACACAAACATAACCACGGTGCGGAGTCACGTTGACACCCTGCGTTGAGGTCGTGGCACCGGTTGTGTGGTTATGTGACACCGCAAACCTCGCGGATCTTTCAATCCCTGCCCTGCACACACTAATACGGAACGTTTCAGCCCTAAATATAGGATTACGGGACGGGCGGAGCGGAGGAGGCAAAAGACCATCGTAATGCAATGAAATCCAACCGCTAACGAACCGACCGACTGACACCGCTGCTCAACCGAATGATTCTATTTTGGACGGACACGGACACTCCAACCACGACTCCAGACTGACGCAATCACGGTGCGGGACGAATTGCTAGGCCGCTAGGCGACATTACAGGTGTCACCCCAAGACGACGTGGTGGTGGTGTGCCCCCCTCCATATCCATCACTTGGTCACCGACCACGACCAATCAATCATCAGTCTGCGGAACGGAACGGAATGGATATAGCGGGCGGTGACAACTTGTCTCCTGCCAACGGAAACGGACCAAACCGCAAAACCACCATCGGTCATCGAGCTGTGGACGCAAGCCAATGACTTGGGCAAGCGAGGATACGGAGCGCGACAGTGCGGACGATGCACCTGAGATCGCGGAATGGCGGGTCTGACGTCGGAAGCTCGCTTCTCGGTTTCGGTTTTCCATTTCCTCGCCGCTTAACGACAACCAATTGTGGATTGGGTGTGTGGTAATGCAATACCCGGGTGGGCTCATTAGCCTCGCGTAATACCCAATGCCATGCCGTGCCCAGTCCCGCTGTGCCGTTCGACTATTAAGGCGCTGGTAACCGCAGACGGGCACAGGGCATTGGACATTCGCATTCGTGTAGCTGCACTGCATGGAGTCGGTTATTTTTAGTTTGTGCAGCCGCAGGTAGTAGCCGCTGTTGCCTTAAATTGGGCCCCTCCTGGTGTGTTCTTGTGAAAGGCCGGGGACAAAAAGGGAATGGCAACCCCTGTGGGCAGCCGCATTTACGGTCCGCAATTTTCCGTCAAACGCTGATGTTCCCACGATTCTGCCGGCAGATCGATTCAGGGTTTGAACTCCTGCTGTGTTCCTTTTCCGGATTTTGTTGACCGGACCGGTAACTGGGTACTGTTGATCACTCCTCGCTGGGAGCAGGATATTCCGGAAGGAAGTCCTTTCCGTTTTAATGACCAAAGTTCAATTAAAATTGAGGTTGCGTAGGAATCGAGATTCGAGAACTAGACGTGTTTCCGGCACGTGTACTCATATGGGTTCAACTAAAGTTTTGCTCCCCAATCATATCCTTCAATCGGTGGACGTGACCTTATGGTTGCTACCGATCGCAAAAAGGCACCGAAGAAGGAACCTTTTCCCCGCTTCGAAATTATATGTGTGTTGTTGAGAAAATATGGCCACACACGTTGCCTAATTTACCGAATTTTAATTAAACTGAAAGCCATGTAGGTTTACTGGGACCGCAACGATCAATCAGTCGACGGAGTCTCTCTTGAACTTGCGACTGTTCTCCAGCGTTCATGGAGGGACAGTACAGTAGAATGCCATCAATGGCACACTGGAACGTGTACCGGTATCTGGTGAACAAGACATCCTTCTTGCTTTAGATAGCAGTTGATTCCTCTCCTGGTACACAAAGGCAACCATAAAGCACTGTATTGATGTAACAGTATTCGATCTCTCTCTCTCTCTCTCTCTCTCTCTCTCTCTCTCTCTCTCTCTCCCTTCCTCGCCTGTCGGTCATTTCTGCTCTTCCATGCAAGGAAAGGCACCATCGGGTCCGGTCCGATAATGAAGAGCAAATTTGTGGAAAGTTGTTTGCTGTACTCATTAGACCATCAGGCACAGAGATGTCCGCTTTGCACAAGGATGACTCCGAAGGACATCTTCGCTGCAAACAACGAGCCCCCCCCGGCCCCCTCCCCAAGGTTTCCAGGCCACAAAATGCAACCGAGCGTACTGATTGCAGCACATTTGATAACGATGCCGCTGCTGAACGCGCCTGAAATGTTGCTGTGGCATCAGGCAGACCCTGAACTCATTGGAATGCAATCCAATAAAACATTTCATGGAAAACCGTCCATCCGTTCGTCCGTCCGTCCGTCCGTTTATTCATCCATGCATGCAATGCCAGGCAAATTGCACGGATTGTCTGTTTCGTGTTCATGTGCGCTTCATGAGCGCTCACCTGCGGCACACTCCTGTCATCGTACCCGGGGATGTAGACCCGGTGCCACTGAAGCATCAAATGCATTTCAACGCCAACACGCCACTGGCCCAGCCAGTGCACAAAAAATCAAAAAGCCAAAACCCCTCAACCCTCGCTTTAATTGGATTTGCTTGTCTGCTCACACGGCCCACATCATCCGCGAATATTGACAGATATCCGTGTGCAGTAGCGCGCCCCAATGGAAATGGATAGTTTTTGGCGTATTCAGATGGGGAGCGAGAACGCGACGTGGCCTACAGACACGGCTGCCTGCCCGCCTGCCTAATTTGTGCCCGCCTGATTCGATCACTGGAAAGCGGATCGATTACAAATCGTATTTTTATTCCAATTCCGGCTCGACATTCCGGCATTCGGCGCCATTGCCATTGGGAAACCATGTCAGTGGAAAACCAATTACTCAAAAAAGGTACCCCCCCCCCTCGCCTCCCTGAGAATTGGGTTCTGTTTGATCTGGTTGAATGAAGCAAAATGGAGCCTTTGAAGCGCTACTACAAAGGGAGTTGCAATGCAGTGGCCTCATGTCAGGATGTGGCACTCGATAATGAAGCTGAAATTGTTGGAAGGGTGAGTGCAGTGTTTGCACCAGGCAAGGGCAGGATATAATCTGTATTTCCGCTGATTTATTCATTTTAAACTCAACCAAAGTCAGCCAGGACATGTGTGCTGAGCTGTTCGTAATAGTGCACCTCATTTCGGTCTTCGCATTAGCATACGTGAGATCCAATGTAATTATAAAATGAATCTTCTTTCGGTAATGGCGCTTTCCAGTCTCACTATCTTTCTTTTTTTTCTCTTATTTTCCCTCTCTGACTATCCATGCTGTCCAACTAACGGTTGACCGCCGCTCCTACTACTGCTACTCGTGAGTCAACAACCCCAATCAAATGTCTTCCCTTTTCGCTTTCGTGACAACCGCAAATGGAAAATGAACTTCAAACTACTGGCAAGGTGCTCCATACACATACTCGCTACAAGATACAACGAATGTTTACGCCCTGGCGCAATGAACGGCGTCTAGAGCCAAGAAGTTACGCTGTGGACTTTCTGCTGTTTGTCGCTACTAGGTAGTACCTTCTGTTCAACGTGTTGGAAAAGGCAGACACTCTCGGTTGGATTGCATTTTCGGTAGGTGAAAAATCAAACTAACGTTCCTTGGTTGGTTCCAGGATCGCACGCACATCACCACGCATCTCGCTCGCTAGCCTCACATTACGTAACTAGCGAATAGTAGGGCGAATAACAGGATGACGAAGCAGCTCAGCTCTCTAGAAGTTCCCGCTTCCCTCGTCCATTTTTCTGCTGGAAAAGGACGAGAAGCACTTGAGAACTGGCAGTTCCTCTGACTGACTCGAGCGCGCTTGTATGTGTGCATGGAATACAGGATCCTGCAAAAAATAAAAAAAACTACATTCCCAGACGGTGCTCCGTGGTATGCGTGCCAAGGTAGCTCGAGAGCTCGAGTCGGTACGCTCACTTGAAGCAACTCGAATAGTCCTGGAGTTTTCCCGTGGAGACCGATGAGTTGATGCTTTGGATGGACGCCATTCAGCTCGCTAAAATTCGCGCGACGACGACAGACGCTTTTTGGGGTAGCCCAGGGAGGGTGCAAGGGGATAAGATGGTTCGTATGATTACTCAACTGCCCCCCCGCATCACCTCCCACCACCAGCCGTATGTGAGATGTCTCGGCTGGCTGGGTGGGATGGCTTAAATATGTTGCTCTTCCCGGAGCATTCCGGGACCACCATCAAATCAAAGTCGCACCACCGGCCCATAAGGACATGTATCACTTGGTACGGCCACACAGACAGGGGCAGGCTGGCAGGCAAACAGACAGACGGTATTATCGACATTTTATACAACCGAAAAGCTGGGGCCAAGTCTGCCAAGACGGAATAGGACGCGATCTGCCAGCTGCCAGATGGGGATTCTGGCGACTGGTTGTTTGGTTTCGACAAATGGCTTTCCGCCCACTACTGCGTGGGCGACGACGACGACCACGAAGTGCAATTGCAATTGACAAACGGCCTCCGTGGTGCACTCGTTGGCGGCGGCGGCGACGGTGACGCTTTCGCTTTGGCGACGATTTGGCATGCTTCCGGGGGTGTAGGAAGTGCATGAGCCGGGGTAGCAGGGCAGCAGTTTAAGACATTTTTATGATGAACTACTTCCGGTCGCGTTGCTAGTGGCCGCGAACACCCACGATCGGAAGAGGCGGGCGTTTGTTCGGGCGCATAATGGTCCGGTCCGCCAGCGGTACTCGAGTGTGTCGCCGAGTGTGTCCGCGCTGCGATTTTGCGAAATCGCAAACCTGGCAACACTTGGTTGGATGCGCTGTGATTGCGTCGTGAAAGCTGACAAACGAGCTGCCATTACACCCACTACGGCCCCGTTGGTCCGGCTTTCAACGTCCGCCATGAATCATACCGCTGAACTGTAAGTTCCCAGGACGAGACGATATTATGATATGTGGGGCCATCTTAAGTGGAATTTTATGCCAATTCGAAGCAGCACTACCAGTAGGGTAGCGAATCGGTTGTGTGGTTTGTGGTGGGCCATTTCGATGGATTTCCCCCGTTAAGATCAGTCATTGACTTACTGGTTGTCAGGATTTTGCTCCATCGTGGAGTGGGGACCATCATTTTCATCGGCTTTCAGCGCGTATCGCTTTCATTGCCATCATCGGTGGGCCACGCGTTGACGCGTTGACGATGATAATGACAACGAAGACGACGACGACGACAGCTGCTGCTGCTGCTGCTGCTACGTCACACAACTCAGCTCAGCTCAGCTCATCTCATTCCAGACGATCAGACCGGATCGATTGCCGCCCGAATGCCATCCGTTAGCATTCTAATCCAGCGAAGGCGTAGACTGTGACTGATCTATGGAACCATCGGTAGCCGGGGGGAGGGTGAGTGGGTGAATTCCGTGACATTTTCCCTGCCCTAATGAATCCTAGCGTGAACCATAAATTATACTGCCCGATAGTAGCCCAGGCTCCAGCTCTCCAGCTCTCTCTCTTGCTCCCTGGACTAGTGCCATTATCGTTCTTCTCTGGTCCGGGGTCCGGTTCGAGGCCGTGTAGCGTGAGGGCCAACAACAAATGCCAATACCGGGCGCACACATACACCATGGACAGAAGGGGGGGCGATGATAAAGAGGAGAACCCCATCAGCCCCGGATGTCCACACTATTAAGAAGAGATAAACATGGGCCGTCACATCACAAAGGCCGTCACCGATAGGTCTATGGCATACAGGACACACGGAAACCCAGACACACGCCTACTGCTTCGCCCACTCGTTGTCCTACTCGGGAAGGTGAGCAATGGTGTGCCGTGGCGTGGCGTGGCATGGCGTGGAATGAATGGAGGTGCTCCGGAATATCTAGGTGTTGGCGGTATCGAATTGCCTGGGCCATTGTTTACCGTGTGTCTGCTGGGCATCGGTGTATAGTTATGGTCTTCTCGTCTACTCCCTAGGACAGTTAACAGCAACGTCCGCTTGGCATTCGGATCTGCGAAAGGTGAGCTTGGAAAGGAGCTGAGCCGTTTTGCTGCGAGGTTGCTCTAAGCAGCAAAGATGTGGAGCCGTGTTTGGCATAATCAGATGATAAGTAGCGTTCTGAATCTGTTCAGCCGACTACGGCGGACGGATAGATCGGTCGTCTTTAGCGCCGAATTAGCATCATCCCGCTGGGAGCGTGCAGGATTAGGAAGTTAATATTTTAATTAAGATTGATACGTACCAGCGCCAGGGGCAGCGGCTTTCATTTGATCTTCTATTGTCTTTCTCCCTCCCCTCTCTCTCTCTCCCAGTGAGACCATACGGGGAAAGCTCAATCTAATTACGCACCAACCTGAAAGCCTGATCGACACTAATGGACACAGGATTTCGTGATTGAAAATCCGCCATTTCGTGGCCGCTTTAATGTTGGTGCTGGTTTTGTAATACCCAAAAAGTGGCTCCATGTTCCATTGTCACGATGGGCAAACGTTTATGAAAAGCAATACCACGCATTATCAATACTCTGGCATCGGAGTGTCATTAAAATCCGGTACAGAAACCGCTGTTTAATGAAATGATTACGCGTGACAGCCAGAGCTTGGACCGAGTCGCCAGACGGGTAATCATTTTTCACAATAATGCTTCCTGACACTGGTGACGTGGCAGTGGAGGCTGTGGATAATCCGTTGGTGCGAAGTTCCGCGAACTGCCAGGCGAAATTGGGCAACAAAATTCACGGAATTTCAAGCTCCCACGATCCTATGATGGTGGAGTGCATCGTAGCACGCAAAGTGTCTTCCTACTCACATGTCCTTGGTGTGACAATAGTTTCGCCCGACAATTCCCAAAACGAGATAAGCTTTGCGCAAAGTAGCTGATGATGGGATTAATATGTGGGCGTGAAGTTAGGCGCGGGCGACAGACTAGAGTGGTAAAAGTTTGCGCATAATCCTCCAGCAGTTTACGTGCGGCTCGGTACTACTCGGGAGAATACTTTACATCTAATACATCATCAGCGAGTATAAGCTGGTGCGGTATAAACTTGTAATTTAGAGACACCATAAACAAATTGGCCAACCGGTTGTTCAGTCGATGTGTTAATCCACTTGAGAGAGTGGAAAATGAGCTGAAGAGGTCTCTAGATTTCTCTTTGGAGGTACATGGTGTTGTTCTTTGTCTCTAGCAGTTTACTAAATCCAGTAAAAGTATTTTCATCAGAGAATTTCTATCCAGAGAGTAGTAGCAAAAGACCGCAGCGTTGATGCCGATAAATTGGCTTTCGTTTTTGTAGATTGTTACTGAAACAAATATCCTCCCTGAAGGGAATTTAGGGAGCTTCGGAAATTGCGCAACAGGTGATCTCCTTATTCACCATTCTCTACTCTTTCACTCGCACTTACCCTTCTTTCTGTCGATCATCCCGCTTTTTATCACGATACTTCCGGCTGCGGAATTCCAGGAAGGTTGCGGTTACGGTTTTGTGGTTACCCAAAATTAGAACCGCGAAGCACCGTCCAACATCCGGAACAGCGTCTCGGCGTCATCGTCGATATCATTGTGTGACGCGCGCGTTGTATGTTGCCTACCGAAAAATGATATGCCAGAACGAACGAACGAACCCCCCCGGAACGAACAGCGGGTGGCCAGGGCACGGGTCAGGCCATTAGCGTAAATTGTCAATTTGCCACGGAAACACACACAGAGGCACGCGTAGCACCCTCGAGAGCGAGACCTACGGGTTACCTCGGGAAATACTGTCGCTACCGAGCCGACATTCACTCTTTCATTCTCGATCTCTTCTCATCTCGTCATGGGCCAGCAGAGGAGCGCCACCCACGTATCGCACGAGATTAGCGTACTGGTGGCACGCGGCAATACCTGTGCGCAAGATTTAGCTCGTCGTACCAGACTTTACATCAGAAACGGCGTTTCCGACGGCGTGCGTTTCTTTTTTTTCGGAAGCTGTAAAACCTCCAATCAAGCCCGCAGGATTACTTTGAAGCTCGTCCTCGACACCGCCAGCTGTTGACCGCCATTTGTCCTTAGCCAACGATCCCACATCCCACGAAAGCGTCCGCATCTTGAAGCCGGAACATGGTTATCCACGTCACGTAGCGGCTTACGGCATCAATCTGTACGCCATAACGAAGGGTGGGCTTCTTGCTTCTTGCCCAAGGTAAACTTGCTAATGTTCATTGAAATGCATGACCAGCAGCCTGCCAGCCTGCCAGTGAGCCATTGTGCACATCACGTCCGCGACCGGTCCATGCCAACGACTTCAACTAGCTTACCTGTCGGATTTAAACTCCTTCTTCTATCCGCTCTTCTTTCTCCTTTAGGCGTCTCTCTGTCTCGGGTCTCGATTGCTGGTACGATAAAGGCTGACACGAACGAAGGCAGGGCGACGGAAGCAGGAGTCAAACAATGGAGTTGCCCCCTCCCCAAAAGCGATCCTGCCGTGCCCGGTACGCATTGTGAGCAAGCGGAAACGGAGAAGAAAATCCGTCAAACGAGGCGACAGATCATTAAATGTGGAAATAAAACTCCCACGCCACCACCGCGACCACAACGTGGCGTGTTGAAGAGAAGAGGTTGAGGTCGAGGTGGCCGGAATGGCCGAGCTTTTGCTAGCTTGTCATCAGCAGGCGAGCGAGCGAGCACGCCAATTGTAGCTTCCTCGCTATTGGGCAGAAGCGAATGAGAATTTACCACGCCACCCAGACGGTGTGGCTGCCACATGTGGCTCTTGAAACTGGCGCCGAGCACGAGGATTCACGTGATGATTCTGCTCCTTGTCAGCAAGACACGCCAACCATCGAGCTGCGCTATGCCGGTTTGACATTTGCCGGACCGATCCGGCCATCGTGCCGTCCAGAATGGCCACGGGACCTAGCATTTGTTCCAAACGAGCTAGACGCAAGAGACGTTTTGCTAACCCGTCGCGCGTGTCCACGCCAGAGCGCGCGAGCAGCATTCCGGGTTGATTTGATTGTCGTAACCATTTTTAGTGGAGTAATTTGATTTCATTTCTCGCTAGCCACCACGACGACATCGACGACAACGGTGCCACGATCGATGGAACGAATCCGGGGATGCACTGGTGGGGGCACTTGTTAGAATGGCTCTGGCCCCGGGCCACGTTATGCACGAGTGCACCCGCTATCGGGGTTCGGGGTCCGGGAATCTGTGACGTGATCTACGTGAACGCGCGTCAAACTCACTTGATCAAACTCAGCGCGGGCTCAACTGGTAACTCTGTCAAAGCAGCGCAGAAAAAGGGGCAGCACTGCTACCGGGTTTGACCTGACAGTACCGACGGCATGAGCAGTGGGTCGTATAAAACGATGCGACATTTTTTTCTGAGACCTTTTCAATTGCATCATAGTTTCTAGTTTTGTGCGGGTATTCATGGAAGTCATATTTTTCTACGGTGATTTTTAGTTTGATCATTAATTGCATGCAATGACCGTAGTGCTCGATAAATTGAATAAAGAAACTATTTTTCCATAACATTTTTCAACATTCATCCCTGAGTTTTTGAGCGATTTTAATTTCTATTACAAACCCCTGAAAGTATACATTGTTACCGGCTACCTGGCGCCTCCATCATCGGATTTTCGCAACGGAGCTACATCGTTTCGTTTTCACGGCGCGGAAACCAGTTTTGGAATTGCCTTTACCTATCTTTAGCTATCCTGTGAATAGCTTCTCTGGGAAGAATCTTTTAATTCTTTTTCTCCATCGATTCAACATCGAAAATTATTCTACGGATACGATTACATAACAACCGAAGACCTTGAATGTTAAAGACAGTATAAAATGGTAGTTTCCTACCAAGTATTCAAGTTTATAGTTTCCCTGCAAGAATCGCCCATAAATACTGCGACTACAATCGACACTGAAGTCAATTTAGATATTTTGTGAAGCAATTATATTTTTTTGCATACTTTCTTCGAATCCAACTTAGGATCTACTGGAGAAAGATGTGTTCACGATATCGTCTTTCCCTTACTTGACGATACGATCCGAAAGACGATAAACGACATCAATTAACGACAAACGGTGTTTCTGGGACATTCTGTACCGCTTATTAGAAATTCAATTTTTCTCCTTCCACATTCTGGGACAGAAAAAGTGGAATATCGGGAGCAAAACTCCGTGTTGTAGAAACAGTTGTCTAGGAACTGGATTAATCCAGCGCACCATAGTGTCGCTTCATCACCTTTTGACCTTTGACGTTGGCCGGTCGTCCATTTGGGCTCTAAGAATACTGAGTCTGTCCCCTCTCTTTTCCCCCGGGGGCAGACTTGGCCTGACATGTTGGCGCACTCCATCGCGCAATACAGGAATGGAAATGTGATACTAGCAATGGGGAACTTACCGATCTGCGGTACATCGTACTGCCGCTGGCCGCGAGTGCTCCGCAGCATCATCTGGTTGGCAACGCTGTGCGGTATCGAGGGCATACTGCTGCCTCCCTCTGGGGCTCCTCCGCCTCCACCTGAGTCAGCCATCATCTTGTTGCGACTGTTCGTGGGCGAAGCGCGCTTACTGTTGGCCGTCGCCGTCCGCTGGATCTCTCGATCGGTGTCGGTGTCCTCTTCACTGCCTCCACCACCAACACCACCACCACCACCACCGTCGTCATCATCTCGATCGTCCATACTGGAGCTGGAGCTGGAGGAGGATGCGCCGGTCCCACCATCAGCGTACTGCTGATGGTCGTGCTGTCGATGCTGTTGCGCAGCACGAATGTCAAAGTTGGTCTGCACACCGAACAGCTCCTGGAGGGCACGCGGTGGCTGCGGACCGACCACCAGCGGTCCGATCGGTCCGTGGCGCAGTACCGCCACCGGTAGGTGCGCCGGCGGTGGGCTCAGCTCTGGCAGTTCGTTGCTCGTCACATGGCTATTGACTGGACGGAGCTGATGGCTGCCACCCATCGTTATACTCGCCACCGGTAGCAGTCCATTACTGTTGCCACTGTTGCTGATGCTAATGCTGCCACCTCTGCTGCTGCTGCTGCTGCTGCTGATGCTGCTGCTGACTGCGCTGTTGCTGAGGATGCTGTTGACGCCGCCGCCGCCGCCGCCGCCACTGTGCGCCAGCTTCTGGTGGACAGAGCCAAGCATGGTGCGCACGTTGGTGCTGCCACCGGTGCCCGCGCCACCACCACCACCACCACCAATGGACACTCCAACGGAGGAGGGCCGCATTAGGTCGACACTGTTCTCCTCCGCCGCCAGTAGCTCCGACATCGAGTCGAGATCGTCGAGCAGCTGTGCATCGGCGGATGAGGGCGGTGGTGGTGGCGGTGGGGGCTTGATGTAGGCATCGCGTGCCATGTGCAGCGAGTAGGAGCTCGATACCAGTAGCAGGCTCACGTACGCCAGGACCGGCAGCAGTGCTCGGATCATTTTTCACTTCTCTCCACGCAACACGCACGTACGCACGCACGCAAGCACTTTCTCTCTCTCTCTCTCTCTCTCTCTCTCTCTCTCTCTCTCTCTCTCTCTCTCTCTCTCTCTCTCACAGACACTCACACGGCCACGCACACGGTATATTGCTGGTATTGAAGGCCCCCTTTTTCTGGTGCACTCCCCCACGGACACACATACACGCTCGTACGTACGCACGCACGCACGCAAGCACTGAGCAAGCGCTTCCTGACTCGGAGACTGTGGGCTGAGTGCGGTGTGGTGTGAGGTGAAGGTGAGTGGCGGCAGATACCTTCCCGTGGGACACTTTCCCCGCGCGTGAGGGTGGTTAGTTCGCCGTAAGCCACACGCACACACTCCCGAGAAGTCGACTGTTGCGACGGTAACGGTCCAGCAACAGGTTTCTCCCTTCCCTAATGTGTCTCTCTCGTTCGTGGTTTCGAGCGTTTCGATGATTGCCCCTTTTCTTCTCCTTTTTTCCCGTCTGTTTCTTCTTCTTCTTTTCCCTCAATTCTTTGTCTCGTTGACGAACTTCACGGCGATCCGGATTTGCACTCACTAGATCTTAGCACAGGTAAGGCTGAGGACGGTTTTTTTTTCTCTCTCTGTTGTTTCTATTGGAGTGAATTGCTGGAACCACCGTGACTACCTGGCCCTG
Source organism: Anopheles aquasalis (assembly GCF_943734665.1). Classification (NCBI taxonomy): domain Eukaryota; kingdom Metazoa; phylum Arthropoda; class Insecta; order Diptera; family Culicidae; genus Anopheles; species Anopheles aquasalis. Next base: position 28,063,611 of record NC_064878.1, on the reverse strand, counting down.
TTCGACTACTCAGGGACCTTGTTCGAGCGGACGTGCTCCACAGAGGCTGGTGCCGTGGTCGGACGTTGCTTGGGGCAATAGAAATACGGCTAGCTACAGTGGACGTGCCCTTTCGGCCAGTTTCCGCCAAGAGTAAACTGTGGAGCTGAACCGGGGCCAGACAGTCAATTGGAAAGGACCTTGTGGAATTGTAGAGCATCCAACGAGCTAAGAAGCTAAGCAGGGAGTTCAATCCACCAGATGGACTTGAGCTTAGTGTCCGGGCGGTACGGTTCGTTTTCGGGCGCACATTCCACGTTCCACGATAAGAGAAAATGGTGGTGTTGGTGGTGGTTGGGGGAGAGTGAGATTAGCCTGGTGCCGGTTTTTTAGTAGCAACACTCGATGGTCCGCTCTGGCCACCACTTGGGATCACCACTAGGCCAAACGAATTCCGTGGCAACACTCGTCGGCTTCACAGCAATCCAGTGCATTACGAAGTCACGTGGCGTACCAGTGAGTTCGGAACTTAGTCCCTTAGTTCCGCCGACACGCACTAGACACCTTCGCGGGCACTTTGACGCTGATTCAAATGATGGTTCGCGATGAACGGACACGGCATTTCAGGATCATGCTACTGGCGAAGCTGTTGCTACTAATAGACTGCAAATGTACACACGCAATCACACGCACTCACGTCGTGACACGCAACTGGAGTTGGATGAGATCGGTGAAAGGATAATTACAGGCAGAGCCCTCTCTCTGTCACTCTGTTTCCGTTCCGTTCCGTTGGAGTCACCAGAATTTAGCACACGCACACATACACTGAGACACACACGGACACACGGACACACGGACACTCGGATTTACACACCGCGACACGGTCGGGCGGATTCGCAGCGTCTCGATCGATCGGATTGGATCGATACGGCGCGCAACACACGGCGGCTATCCTTCGGCGGCCACGGATCTCGGATACGTCACTCTGCTCTGCACACTTCCTGCGCTTCCTTCCGGGCACGTTACACCGTCGTCGTCGTCTTCGTCGTCGTCACTAACCACAACAACAACATCAACAAACAACAAACAACAACCACTACAGCAACAACGGGTTGACACAACTAACAAACAATACTCGTCCAAGGCAGAGAGGAGGGGTGGGGGGGTTGTGGAGGAAGGATCCGACGCGCGCACGCACCGCGAGGATCGGACTCGGTGTTACCAACTAACTTCCGGGCCAGTGGCCAGTGACTCTACTTCCTCTTGTCGTTGCTGCTGCTAATGCTGGTAGTGCTTGCACGGCCACTGGTGTTGTTGTTGTTGTAATTGCCGTCGCCGTTGTCGATGGTTTGCTGCTGCTTCTGCTGTTCGAGCTGCTGCTGCTGCTGGTGGTGCAGTAGTGGTAGTAGTAGAGGTAGGGGGTAAGAGAGACCACCCTGGGAGGCCGTTATGGCCATGACGCGCGCTTCTCGTACCGTGAACACCCTACTAGCCTCATCGAGGGATGGAACGCGAATGGACGAATCCGAACGGTGCTCAGGACGCTTTTACTCGCCTGGACTCGCCAGCCTCGCGGTCGTCGTCGTCGTGAGCCTCTCGATTCGGGCACGGTTCGGTGCCGGGACTCACTTTCGGCCCCCGATTCATGGGCCACAGAAGCTTCCGAAGGATAGCAATGGAAGAGGAGGCTTCAGCTCCGCACCGCCAATTGTGCACCGATTGCTTGCTCCCGGTTCCCCGGCTCGGATAGTCCGTGGTTTTTCCTTCCTTTCCTTATTTTTTGCACCCCCGCCCCCCTCAATTCCAGTCCCGTTTTCCACTGGTGGTGCTGGTGGTGAGTTCGTAGTCGCGCTGGGAAGCGCGTGGTCGTAGTTTTCGGCTGCGCTCGCGAGACGGTGCGTGACGGTTCGGGTCTCGGTGTTCGGCGACAGGTCATCCTTCAACCCGTGGCCCATCATCCCCCCGGGGGAACGTGCCGTTTCGGAGCTTTTCCGAGGCCAGAGCTCGAGAAGGAAGAGTGGACCAGCGGGGAGTGTAGGAAGGACGGGCCCTGTGTTGTACGCTTGCGCACCGGCACCGAGGGACAGGTCCATTCAAGGACTGCGAGACCAGCCTTGCCTGGCCAAGCAAGCCAGCAAGCAAGCTGTTGGACTCGCCACTCGTCGCGTGATGGCGTGTTGTGTTCTTGCGTCGTCATGTCATGTCGTCATAGTCATCATCGTCAGTGACTGTTCTTCGCAGAACGGAACCACCCCCGTGAAACACCGCGTCTCTCTCAAAATCAACCTCTCCCCGAACGAGGACGACGACGATGGAATTTTCCCTCCAATCATTCGCTGAAGTGTCACTCACTCCCACGGGTTGTTCCGTTCCGTTCCGGTCCCTTCCGTGGAAGCGCCGCTTGTGCAGCGGCAGTTTTGTTTGGTTGTTGTTCTTCCTCCCCCCCCCCCCCCCCAGCCCTCTCAATCGTGTCTCCTACCCTTCCCTGCCGCTTCTGAAGCCCGGATGCGCTTCGATTGTCATGTTTTTTTTTCTGCGTCGAGGCGCCTCCATTGTCCTTTTTTCGAGGGGGAGCAAAAAGTTCTCGAAGCACAAGCGCCCGAAAATGACTACATTTTCGTCGAGTGCACAAAAGCCATGGCCTTTCGATGGCCACGCAAATTGCTCATTCGTCCATCAACTCGCTGCAAAAAAAAACAAATAGAAAACAACAACGAAACGAAAACAAGTGAAAAACTCACTCAGCAATTACTTGTTTGTCGAAGTCGTTCATGAAGCGTTTGACCTTATCGGATAGCTTCCATCGAGCGATGGAATTGCTCGTTGTCTTATCTTAGGATCTAAGTGATCCCACTCACTCACAACAGCAGCAACCGTCGGCGGCTGCATTGTTTGTTGATGATTTTGCTTGGGATTTTGCGTTAATCTCGTCATCGCCGTGCCAGGATGACTTTATCGCACCCATTTGCCGGTGCCACGTGGCCACGCGCTTGATAATTGATGGCTTATCGTGCGCAAAAGGTCGCTATTCGAAGTTATTTTCTACTGGAAAGGACACAACAAAAAAAAAAAAGGTGTATTAACGGTGACGCCGTTTTCGTTGACGAAGTTTGCACAAAACCGCCAAGCAAAATTGCTTCAAATCACCTTACGGCGTCCGGAAATAACCTTTTATGAGTATCATCTGCCACGCACACCGAGATGATACTCCGGTGCACTATAAATAACCGTCGCAGCACCAGGCGTGCAAGGTAAGCAGCGCCCTCGCTCTGCAATGATCTATTGCATGCACATTGAAAACGCCCAAAATTGCGGCGTTAAGCAATTTCATTAACTTGTCGTGCCGCTTGTTGGGCGCCGCACCATAAACGCAGCTTCTTCTCGGTTAATTATTTAATTTATGAGCCCACCTCGAGCACCCTCTAGCTTGCCTTCTCCAGTTTCCTCCTACAGTTTCCTCGGCGTGGTATAAAATAGTGACGACTTTATTGTTTGTTGTTGATGCGAATCGCTTGACGTCAATAGTTTATGGGGCGATGTTTGCCTTTTGTGCCAATTGCGGCCACCAAACTCCCAAACGTGACGCAGCAGCAGCACCAGTGGCCCTTTGGCTAACGCCAACGTCTTGGCTACACGAAATTCCAAGACGGAATTGCGTTTGTTTATCGGGTTTTTTCCCTTTTTTTGCAGCACACGAAATGCACTATATCTTAAGGGCTGGAGGAGGAGCAGCATCATCATCACAGGGTCACACTGCGCGGTCACTACTGGTCTGGTCGGTATTTCCTTACCCGTTCGCGCGTTATTACCGGTGACTGATGGAACGGATGGTTTGGTGATGGTTTTCCACCCCGTGGGGCCCGGTATTTCCAGTGAAAAACACCATCCCTTCTCCATTCCATGCGATGGCACGCGATGGTGGCCGCTCAGGGGGAAGGAGACACACGTTACCGACCTTCTAATCAGCTAAGCGCCACACCAACAACAGCCAGCGGCGAGGACACCAGGGGGACAAAAGGGTTTATGATTTATTTCGACGAATTTGTCATGGAATTTCCGTGGTGAATCGTGGTAAAAGTGAGTGGCTTTTGGGGGGGGGGGGGGGGGGGGGGAAGTCATCCACCGTGCCATAAACCTAACGACCGGACGGGGACGGCAGGACATGTGAGATTGGGCAAACAGGACGTCCAAGCAGGTAAAGGCCCCAAGCAATGGAAAAGCCCCAAAAATCATCATCAAGGAATCGTGGAGGAACCGAGGGGCCGGTTTGTTTTGGGTTTCTGGTGGGGGGTCCGCGGTCCAGCGCTCCGTTCCGAATATTTACATTTTCCATTTGCATTTCCTCGAGCTGGCCGCGGCATTCACGAGGTTTGTCACGGTGTGACGGTGGATGGCCTCTCTCTCACTTCGCACGACACGGCAAAGCACCACAGTGGAGCACAGCGAGTGTCAACTGCTGCGTTTCATTCAGCTGTTTCACCAAAGAACTGGCGCTCAGTTCTCCAGAGTTTGCGAGTGAGGCCAGAAGATGGAGGAAGGGAGCGAAGGACCATCCTACCACAACACAAAAGCCCGTCATGATGATGACAGTGATGATGATGATGATGGTGCTCAGCGATGCGGTGCAGAGGCGCTGTGCTTCCGGTCCTGCCACTCACGCGTGCGATTCCTTTGACAATCGGCTTCGGTTGCGCTCTATTCGCGTGCGTGACTGTGGGCGTGTTGGTGGGTTGGGAGGAGTAGGGGGCACGAACATGCCTCAACGCTGGCTGGCACACGGTGGGGCTCGGTTGATGGGCCCTTCCTCTTCGAAACTCCCACGCAAAGTTCTATTCCTCGCTCCGGGTTCTCACTTCGGCCTTCGTCCTTGCTCACAAGTTACTCTCATTCACTGTCTCTCTCTCTCCGTTTGATCGCTCTTAAGTCCTCTCTTTCTCTCTCTCTCGCTTGGTCACTGGAAAACTGGTGAGAACAAGCTCCAGCTAGTGGGAAATGTGCGAGTTTTCCGGCGTCAAGAACGCGCTCCCCTTTCCAGAACGCCTTTTGCGGGAGAATCTTCGCTTTCCATAATGGGGAGAACGGAAAGCAGGGAGAGGGATGTGTTCCGAAGGAATAATAGGAACTCCGGCTTACGTAGAGCTTTTCGGAACGGTGACGGCGTGTGCTCGGTTCGCGAGCCCCGAATCGGCCGTTTGACGTAAGCAAAAGCTCGAACCATTTTTTGATGCTCTTGCTGTTACTTCCCATTGTTCCGCCCGTCCTCTCACTTTTCTCCACTTCGTCCCTACTCTTGCTGATTGATGCTCGTGATGCTCGCTTGTGCGTGCGTGCGTCTGTGTGTGTTTGGTAGCTTGGTTATGGTTTCGTCCTTCAGTAGCGCGCACTGCTGCTGCTGCTGCTGCTCCACACTGGTTGCTTGCCCAAATAAACTGAAGCATGTGGCGGCCTTCGGAATCGGAAGTTCTTCTGAAAATATGATCTTCTCACCTCCTTCCTCTGTATGGCGGAGTGATGTTGGTAAGTAGCTGAGCATCCTCAAGTTTCGTTCTTTTGCAACGGAATTTTTGGGATGCAATTTAGCGAGTGCACTAACACATACTGGTAGCCAGCGGTGGCCAGGTCTCGCCTGCTGCACTATCCTCTTCATAAACCACCCGGGCACACGGTTCCTGCTTCCAGTTCGGTACTGGAAGTCCCGCCTTGGAGTGTCTTCGGAAAGCGAGGACTTCACCGTGACGCCATTCATTCAAAAAATTCCAACTACTTCCAAGGACTCAGGAGTACGGTTATGAAGAGTGTGGTGGTAGCTATAGGAATCCTTGGTAGCGGCGGTGGCAGCAACTACGAATCGACATTCCAAGCGGCCAAGGACTACTTTGAACCTTCTGATACATACTCAGAGAGAAGTGAATCCCCTCTTTTTCTCTCTCTCTCTCTCTCTCTCTCTCTCTCTCTCTCTTTCTCTCTCCTCTAATATCAGCATCAGAAGGAGCATCAGCAGCATACGCAATTCCAACCAAGCATTATGTTGCAAAATTGCGCTTCGCAAGGTAACAACTACTCCTAGCGCCCGGGATTGTGAGAAACAGATGTCATCTCCGTTAGCTTCCCCATTTAATCCCCCCAAATTTCCATCCCATCTGCATCTGCATAAAAGCACAGCGAAAGGGATGGACGCCAATGCAAGAGCTCCGGTGTTGAAACAAAATACCCTCGCCATTCTTTTACCGTGAACCTTTTAGCTTCGTTCCGAGAACCGTATGTCCACCACCGACGGCGAACCATCATATGGACCATCGTACGGGCCACCGTACAGCTCACCTCAGCTTCCTTTTACGCCTGCTGCTACCACCATCGGTTCGATTAGGTGGACGAAAGCAAATGGCTTTCACAACTGACACATTACCATTGTTCCGGTGCTGTGTGGGTGCGCTTCGGTGCAATAATGCTACTACACTTACAATGCTCTAGTCCCTGGAGTCCCTGGAGTGGGCTGGAGTTGAACCGGAGCTAAAGAAGACATATCCTGTTTCCTCAAGATATCCGATCGTACGTCTACGCATCAGAGACAGAGGATGAAAAGGCTCCCTAAAGCACCTGCTTTGCCATGGGATAATGCGTTCTGGTGTGACCAACAGTACGAGGCCAACAACTCCATCCTGCACACCGAAGCGAGCGATGCAGCTCAATTTATCCCAGCAACCCAGGTCACCTTGGGAGCAGCGGAGTGGGAGGTCTTGTTTTTCCAGTGCTAGCTAGATGCATCGCTGCAGATTCGGATAAGATGAAAATCCATACGTCATCTATGGTGTGGTTTTCGGTCAGATTGTTCCAATCGTAAGCACCTAAGCGATGCAAAGAGGTCTAAAAAGGTATAGGAACGACAACTTAAGTACAAGTGATGGCAGCGATGACAGAACGGTAGCTCCAGGGGCTCTAGTTTTAATTTTCAGAACAAAACAAACCACCAGGAGAGTGAGTAAGCGTGCTAGCTATTAAAATAGTATTTCATTCTACGAAAAGGAGCCTCGCAAAGGTCAGCCAGCGATCTGGGCGTAGCTTGGGTGCCACTAACACCCACCGAACCACCGAGGGGAGCCATTCCGATGGATTAGCTATTCAGCAGCAACCATGAGCAGCATTGCGTTGCGACGAAATTTGATTCGCGGTCGAGGACACTGTGCAAATTTGCGCATCCTGCCGCATAGGTCCACGGTGTGGCCACGCGATGTGTGTGCCCACTTTTTGGTTGTGCAAACAGAAGCTCGCTTAATGAAATTGCACATTCACCACCCACGGAACGGAGTCACACAATACCTTCTAGCACGGCGAACGTCATGTATCTTTCTCTCTTGCGCTCGCTGTGTGACAGGGACCGGGAACAACACACCGGGATAGGTTTGAGATTCTGGAGAAAAAACTGAAACTAGAAACTGATGAAAAATGGCAATGGTCTACTAGATCACCGCTCCTGGTCTCATTCTACGGTGGTCTGGCGGTCGGCATCGCCAACTATGTCGGCATCTCATCGTAAGGGATGCGCGCTTGTCCTGTCCATTCATAAACAAGCGAGCGAGCGAACGAACGAGCGATCAATAATCAACCGAAACGAAACCGTTCTGCGTCATCGCGCTATAGGGAGAGGCGTGGCGTGGCGTGGCGTGGCGTGGGGGGTGTGCTGACGATGTACGCGTGTGTGTCTGTGTGTGATCAAACACTAAAGATTAAAAGAAACATCGCCCAAACCCCTGGAGGGGTGGCAGGGAAAAGTCAAAGTTCAACCGGCGCAGGAGGGCAACCTGTTGACGGACCGGAACTCGTTCCACTCGTCACCAGCCGCCAAAAAGGTAGGCCGAAAGCGCTTAATTAGAGCGCGAAGGGATTTTCACGCGGGTTTTTCCACTATGAAGTGGGTTTGGGTTCCAGCTTTTTCCTCGTAGCCTACTGGAATTCGGATTCGTGACTATAAGCGAGCAACTTTTAGGGGGGGGGGGGGGGGGGGTTGTATGGGGAGGAAGTGGAAAATCCAATTACAGGTGTTTTGTGATATTTTGTTAGCCCGCCTACACCCAGGTGCTTGCATGCCAGCGGCAAGTCGTTTAAGTTCCTAGGCACCATTAAAACCATCGCTTTTTGATCGTTTCACGCGGTGGTGCAGTAGTGTGTTAGGCGGTTTGATGGTGAGTGAGTGTGTTGAGTTATTGTTATTATTATTGTAGTAGCAATAACTATCCAGGGGGAGCATAGAGGAGGTTTGTAGAGGGGAAGATACACTGTATTAACACTCAAACAAACACGAACGTTCCGACCACTGAGCTGCATTGGTGGTAGCAGCAATGGTTGTGCATTGATTGCATGCATATTACATGATTTCAATGCTTGGTTGGTGGACGTTTGTTTCCAAAAGTAATTAAATCTAAACTCTTACCGGCAACATGCTTCTGGTGCAACGGATCCCCCCCCCCCCCACATTATTTGATATATTTGGTTATTAAATTGAAATTATTAATTACTTTTTGTTTACCTAAAACTCTAAACTAGCATGTATGAGTGAAATTTGATTTATATCTTTTAAACTTATTTCAATTCAGCAATATTTGCTGTAAGACGAATTTATGGAATAATGGATTTTAGATACAGTTATTGGACGCATTCGAAGCATACCTCACAATTGTAAAAAGCGCAGTGCATTTCACAACTTTAAATCGGTTTATACAACGATATAGCGCACGTTTAAGTAGTCTGTGTCAATCGTAAGATCGTATGAAATCGTTAGGTACTTTTTATTAAACAATTTTGTTAAAATTAAATGAAAATGTATCGATTCTCAAAACGAAACTACTACAAACCATCAATATTCCACTTTAGATCTGCTTGGAAAAAGTTGAAAGAATGGCTGTTTCATCAAAACTCGACGCTGTTACCAGAAGAAACTCATTATCTGATTTCCTTAGAATTTGGTCCATGGCTGTATTGTTGTTATATATTTTCCTCAAATTACTACTTAATATTCTTGAATAATTGTTCTGCGATTTGCTCTTCAGTAAAAACAGTTCATGCTTTATGAAAGGATGCAAAAATGCATCTTTTTCTGTTCCAAATTAACGTAACGCTCTAACAATAACTATCGCCTACCGCCTTGATTGTTTCATTGCGCTCTTCTTAACGTTGATGATTATTAGAACCCAATACTACCACAGTAGACGCTATGTCTGTTAGAAAATGGCGCTGCAACGGTTCCCCGGTTTCGAGCGAGCTCGAATGTGACTCCTTTTCAACCAGCGTCATACCAAACCGGCCAGACGTAACATTATATACCCTAGACCGAACAACAGGGAAGATGATGATGCAGCCCTATCCTATCTGGTGCTGCAGCTACTGGTGGTGGTGCTGGTGGTGATGTTGTCCAGTGACAGTTTATGTGGCCAGGTGAGGTGCAGAAGCTCATCTTTCCCGCTTTGTGTTGCGTTGGTTGCTGTTGGGCCCACCTCTGTACTTTGCGTCTACCATAGCTAACCTTTTTAGAGCTCCGCCATAACGTGAGGCTTTATGTTGCAAAAAACCCGGGCCGAGCATGGGTGTGCTGCAGATGCAGCTGCACCTGTGTGGACGTGTGTGGGTTGCTAAAATATGTTCACGTTCCATCTAAATCCCCTTACCTTTGCCGAACGAAACTCCCACTCAAACACTAAACTCCCTGCCAGAAAGATCTACAGTATCCGCCTGTCGTACTTACGCTGCCCCCCTCAAAAAAGGCGCCTCACAAATGCATGACAATGTTGCACCGTATGGATAAAAGTCCGGGCTATCATTCCGCGCCATGCGATGACCACGTTTTCTTGAGAGTTCGAAGCACCTCGTGCTGGTATTTTTGCTTTTAATTGCACATTAAACGGTTTACTTACCACCATACCCCGTCCTGCCCCTTCTTTCGCCTAGGATCTTGCAAGAAGCAACCTTGAAAGTTGCCATCGTCAGTGTTGGTGCGTCCGGGTCCACCTGTCGACAGGACGAGGGGGCGTGGGTCGTGACTGCGCTTTTGCTGCAACCAGCCACCAGGGGCATGGGCGTACATAGTGCATGAGGAACATAAATCATGGCCGTCTCCACCGCCTTCGACTTCACGTCAGTTTCATCTCGTTCCAGCACCATGGTTCTTGTTCGCAGCTCTCATGTGGTGCCCCCGCCCGGGCGGTCGTCGAGGACATTCTTCGAGCATCAAGTCCGAACCGGAGAGAGAGTGAGAGAGAGTACCTGACCCACGGTAACGTCAACAATAGCAGCGCCAGTACCTATTGCCCGCCCGAGAGAATGATGCGTTCGAAGAACGACAACGAGGCAATGCACCGGACCGGTTGGTTGACCAACCAATCAAGTTATCCCTGGATGCTACAGCTCCTGATCGGCCTAGCGCCTCCATTCTAGTGTGCAGAGGACGCACGCGAAACTGTTAGAAGACACAGATGAGTTGGTCAGATTATCCTCATCAGATCCAGCTCTCCAGTATTGTGTTCCTCGCGCGATTCACCAACTTCCGCCAGCTTCTGTCTTCTGTCTTCTGCTTCTGATCTGTTTCAAATGAGTCGTAAACCGGATGCGGTCATCCCCTTTCCAAGTTCCGTTATCACACTATCCTTTCCTGTTTTTTTACACTTTGGCTTCGGCCACAAAGGTGTCAACAATGGAGGTGCGGAGGACCGGGAAGCATCGTTACCCGCGATGCGATGTGGGCAGAAGAGGTCTGGACCGTGGCGTAATCAGTTTTTCCTAATGAAGAATAATGATATGGCATCACTGCATAACTGCAGCCCCAGTCCGGTCCCGGTCCGGTTCCGGCCATTGGGTGCGACCTTTAAAGTGCGCCACCTCTGGGAATGAAGATCGAATGCCTGGTTCCGTTCCCTGGCTAGCAGAAAGCAGAATAGTACTTTCGTACGTACTACTTCTTGACTTTTCTTATATAAAAATCTCGGTTTCGCGCTCTCGATCTGTTGCTCTAAACGCGGTAACGTTTTTCTTTTCCTTCTCGTTGACCTAGCATCGCATGACATTGTGGCGTAGGATTCTGTATTAGCCGCTCTATCACCATCCATAGTAAGCATGAAGAAGAAGCAAGAAGCGTGAATTCAACGATGCGACTGCCAACAAACAGGACCAAAGCTAAAGCCACGAGCGCCCATTGCGCTTTTTAATGGTCGACTGACTCGCGGACTCCATTTAATTTTAACCTTCCCCGCAGTAGCTTTAAACGAACCGTTCCATTTGGTCACGCTATCGACTCTAAGCTGTCTTCTGCTGCTCTGTCTTTTGCGTGCGCTCTTTCTCTCTCTCTCTCTCTCTCTCTCTCTCTCTCTCTCTCTCTCTTTCTGTCTGTATCTCGCCAGCCGATGGTAGTTCTACGTTGGGCGTTCTACGTTCTATCGAGCGGAAAAACAGAATACAGCGTTTCGGTGTGGCCACGAGTCGCGTACGAGTCCTGTCTCGATACGGTCCATGGAGTTCCACTCGAAGGAGGAAAAATTAACGGACATGCGAACCCGTTGCCGACACCATCCATCGCTGCTCCTCCGGCACACTCTCTGTTAATGGTCTCTCTCTCCGTTTCTCCCTTGGTTTTTTTCTTGCGTTTTTTTCCCCCATCAATACGTTCTGATCCAGGAACACATTCACTGCAACACACCATTACAGGCTCCAGAGAAGCCGTGAAATCAGCTGCTGCCTGCTTGGTGGCTTGATGGCCGGCTCCGGGATGCTGCCGCTGGCACACAGCTGGAAACATTTGTGCATTCCATGTACGGTGCAGCCGGTTCGCTGCAACCGGTGGCATTGGGCTCCGTTGCCTGCCATGGACCTAGTAGTAGTAGCAGCAGCAGCAACACTAGCTACCTAGCTAGCTAGCTAGCTAGCTAGCAAACCCCATACCAAGCTCATAAATATGCTCGATTTCAAGGTCGACCCGGTGCAGCCCGGTTTTTCGGAAACATCCACTTTGCATGCGAGCAAGCAGGGCATCCGTGTTCACCATGAAAGAGAGAGGAAAAGAAAGAGAGAGAGAGAGAGAGAGAGAGAGCAGAAGAGCCTAATGGTGATACAGAGGCTGCATCCTGGGTGCACCACTAGCAGCACCAGCTAGAGCATCATCAGCATCCCCATCAGCGCAGTTTTATGACGTCATAACCGGGGCCGCTTTTGGCTCGCTGGTTGTTGGGCAAAGTTCATGGCTGCAGTAAATTGCATCGATCTTACTTCTTGCATTCCTCTCTTTGTCCTCCCTCTCTCGCTCTCTTGCTCTTACTCTTCTCTGCACTCTCAGGGTGGTTTCATGCAGATTCAGTGCCGGACCGAAATGGAGGAAAACGGAAACCATCTCGACACTATGACTATATGGCCTGGCACCAAATGACGTTCTTTACAATCTATTGCTCTCACTCTCTCTTCTCTCTTCTCTTTCTTTCCCTGTCTCTTGCTCTCTGCATAATGTCTGATGACGGAAGCAGCAGAGGAGGTATGTGTATTTGTGTGTTGCTAGTGATTCCATTCCATTTGTTTCCGGAACCCCAACAGAGCCATCCACGGACGTACCGCGGTACCGGTGATCCTTGGTAGCGATTGAAAGTCAAATGCTCCCAGCTCCAGCCACCGGAGCAATTTGGGAACCACAGGGGGCGCCGGGGGGGGGGAGGAGAACGAATGCAAGTGGAGCTGTTTTGCAATTTAAATAAATAGAAAAGCCTCGGCACTCAGGGGCGGCCAGCACCATTGCCCGGCGGTAGCATGCAACATACTGGCCTCTGGTGGTGTGGTGAAACCATCACTAACGGGTTGGCACCAAAGGGGGGATGGGGACCGTAGCACGGCATCAATGGCACGTCGTCGCCACAATCGTGGAGGACAAAGGGAACGAGAGAGAGAGAGAGAGAGAGAGACCGAGAGAGGAGTTTCAATTTCGTTAGTTCCGACTCCGAATCTGACACCGTCGTCCGCCGGCGTGTCGTGCTGGGTACTAGACTATGGGAGGTTGTTGAGTGTCCTGCCATCCTCCACGGGTCCTTCTTCGCTGGCGTCTGAGGCGTCATTGCCTCAGAATTGAAAACGAGAAGCATTGCTACCCATCAGCGACACTAGACACGCTCGTGACCTTCGACTTTTGGCGTGATTACCGAATATATCCGTCCTCCCTTCAGCGACCAGTGACTCCTCGCAATGGTTCGGGGAATTCTCACACCATTTTCAGAGCCACCGACGTGTTGGCTTACACCTACATTACCGCTGCTATTCTGTGATTGTTACTGCTGCAGCCACCGGTAATATCCTGATACCGTTCGGTGGCTCGTTATTTTACGAGGTGTAAGTCTGAGTGACGTTAGTCGTGGTCGTAATTTATAGCTCCACCGATCTGGCCACAATGATCGTTTCGCCACAATGAGTGGGCCGTTAGAGGAGCGCGATTCCATCGTGATGATTTATCGTGGACATGGTGGCTAGGGCACACGCGCAGGTGACGAGAGATTGCACTTATTGCATTGGTTTTTTTTCGAGGGAGCCCCCTTCGCTTGGATAACAATTTGCAAAAATGCTTTGATGCTATCAGAATGCCAAGAAGAACAATGTAGATCAGTGGTAGCAATACGGTGAATCACGGAGATGTTAGAAAGATGATAAAAGGAGCAGCTTTTGCGGAAAAACAGGACTATCTAAACATTATGCAATGTTGAAGATAGTGCACCTTTTTCTAAAATAAGCATGTACTTATAAGTGACAATCTCTACAACGATGGTAGCTGATTCAGATCGAGAAGCTTTCTTAGCGATTTGGAACATTTTCGAAAAAGTTCACAAAAGAAACCACAACCACAAAAAATTATGTTTGAATTGGTTAATGAGTGCAGTAAACATGCAATAATTTCATGACACTCTTTCATTTATTCACTTCACAGAAATTGGTCTACTAAGCGATGCTAAATCTATTTGAAGACTGTATGGTCGCAAGATTTTAATGAAACCGTGCTGCAAATAATGTTGTGGGTGAGGAAGAATTAAACGATTGACATTTACTTTACTAACTGCACTGCGAATGGGGTGACCAAGAGGTTGTGTTTAAGTTTTGAGAGTTCAAAGACAAACTGGCATTTTTGTATTACCGCAAGACAATTAACGCTAAGCCAAGGATAACATACAGCTGATCGAAGATTGTATCACGTACTAGAAACGTAATATGCAAATATGAAAAGTAGTTTCTCTCGGTTTGATCTTCACTTATTTATCTTTTTCCCGCAAAAAGAATAGTGTGATCACCAACGATTTGATCGAGATCCATTTTTTTGTTGTTAAATATCCCATTCTTCTAGTCTATCCTTCCATTGAATTACCTAGAATGATAGTCTTAAGGCAGGTTAACCTTTGTACAAAATGATTGGACATCCATCCAACATTTTTGACAGCTTTGTGCTCATGTAGCCAACTTGAAAGACAAGTTATTTTATAAACATTAATCCCGTCGAATGTGCTACCCTGCCGCTGCTCACGGTTTTGAGCCATCTTCTTGGAAGAGCTGCTCGCCAACGCCTAGACGCTCGAAAGGACACTTTTATTTTAAGTACCGCTGGGAGTTCTCCTTCGCTGTGCGCCACACTTTGCCACGCTTATACGTATGGCATTTCCATCGAAGAGAAAGAACTTCCGAAAAAAGTCGGTGGTTGGGGGGATGAAAACTCTCAAAGAAAAACACCACACATACTCGTCCGCGCCCGCACACATGTGGTCCTGTTCTTCGCGGAATCGATGGTCGGTATCCGCACGCTTCGAAAGCTCATCAAGAACCCGCGCAGCGCGTCACCGAGCAAAACTTCATCATGCACCATGATCACGCACACGTCGCCGCGGTGCCTCTGTGCCTGTGCAATGGCCAATGGGCTTGGGCCTGTCTTCATCGTCCCCGTCATTCTCGTGTTCGTCCTCGTCGTTCGGATAAAAAGGCGAAGTTGAAGCGCGCGCGTAAGCGTCCGTCCGGAGCGTCAGGTTTTTCGAAGTTCTTCGCGCGAAGTGCCTAATAGACGACGCAAATCCCAATCCTCCACACACTTCTCGCCATTAAGGTGGGCTGGGGAGGGATTTGCGGTGCTGCTGGAGAAACTTTATCCTTCCACACGCGGGGGGCCAGGCCACGGAGCAGATAAGCTGGCGAAATATTTTTCCAAGGATTAACAAAGCTCGAGCGTCTTTTTGGGCCCGGAGTTTGGGAGAATACACAAACGGGGTACGCGTATCCTCAATTAGCTCAAATTTGTTTACTGTAACCCACACCTGACCTGAACCCGTCGCCTTTGCTTATGCGCTGGCCATCGCATTAGCTCCCTCTTACTTTTCCCATTCTTTGTTCCATGTTTTCCACTTTCGTTGTGTCGTCGTGGATTGCATCGGATTGTCGTGGCCGAAAGGTGACGTCGGTGAAGGTGTCCACCGTGCAAAAGGTTGTGCCTTGCCCAACCGGCAAGGTGTCTGTCGTTTGCGTCATCAGACTCGCCGCTGATTGCTCTGGGGAACCTATGACGATGACGACGAAGACGACAACAACCCTTGGGAGGAAAGCGCGCTGAAGAGATTTTGTTCGTTCTTTTCTTTCGTCTTCCGACTCAGGGAGCAGCGCAATGAAGGGGAATCCGTGTACTCTCTACCTCTCGAGAGACTGCTAATGCATCATGGCGTTTACCGGTGAAGATTTAGCGAAACAAAGTGCCTTCCGCAGCTTCACCTTTTCGGTGGACACTTCTCGCAAATAGAAACACACAGCGCTCTGTTCCGAGATTTTGTGCCGGTGAATTAATACCCTCACAAAACCAAGATGGCCGCCGCCAGCATTTGTTGCGTACTAATGATAATGATTGGCCAAACCATTTTGAGCCAGAGTTTTCCCGTCGATATTTTCTCATCATTCGCTGCGCAACCAATTTCTGGCCGCCATTTTCCGCGCGGTGCTAAGCATTACTTATTGGCATTGGACGCAGCCGCCAGCCAGCCAGCGCTGGGCAAGTTATTTTTGCTTTAATGGAAAGAGCGACCGAACGGCATAAAGAACAACAACAGCGGGTGGTGAGCAAAATGTGCCAAGTGCAACCACGGACACGATGCTCTCCGCGTCGATCTTCCTTCGCCAGAGGTCCAGGTGAAAGTGATTTTCTTATTAAGGCCCATAACGGCGGGTGGGGGATGATTTAAATTTCCCATTAAATTCCGGTGACGTTAACGGCGATGAGCACCATGATACAGTCTATCGTGACACCGTCGCCGTTTGCCGTTCGGGTCGAGCTGGGAGCGAACATTCTCGAACGCTGGAATGTGAGTTCGTGGTGCTCGATCGCGTTCCGATCGGTGCGATTTTGGGGCCGGTTCCAGATCGTTTCTAAACGGCGAACCTCCTCTCGAGAGTTACGAGAGAAGGATTAACATATGGGTCACGCTCTGACAGTAGTATCCGGCCTTGATTCACAAGGCGTGGAGGTGCCGGTTGATGCTCGAGAATATCGAATCCATTCTATGTGGTCCAGCCACTGCCGCTACAGAAATGGCGCCCTGCTTGGAGTGCAAAACGGAGAGGCGCGAGGCGGGGATGCTGGGCTATTTTTTGCCACTTAAGGCGGACCACGGTGATCCGAGTGTGCGGTGCGGTCAGTCAGAAAATAGCTATCTGCGTACGCAGCGCTACGTACGGTCATTGAGTGGGGCGCAGGGGGGAGGGGAGGGTTTGTGGGTAGGGGAACGTATTTTTGGTATGGCCAGTGGCCTCCGTCCCGTAATGCATCTGCCAGGAAACACTCATCTTTGCGCCGTCGTACGTCACACGGTGCGCTGCCGTCGACACGGATGGAGAAGATACGCGTTTTCGGTTTCGGGCAGCGCGCATCGTGAGCTCGCGGCGCCAGTTCGCGGAGTTGCTCCGGTCTGAACAGTAGTAGTCGGCGCACAACCGCCGTCACCGTCGCCGTGCTGTGGTTCTGGTTTTAGTGCATTTAGTTAATATTTGAATCGTGTTAAGAAAGAAAATTGTTCATTTGGTAAGAACTGGAACTAGTGAGTGTACTGTCAACGACTCCCTTGTTTCGATACTGATAGTTGAGTTAAATCAGAGCGATATGCATGGGGGGGGGGTTTGCGTTAGTTTGGATTATGCAACCGCACCCAGAGGAGAATTTACGCAGATCACTACGTCACACATGCGCAAACCGTGTCCATCCACTACGCGTCGTACAAACAGATCGTCACTCACGTCACTAAGAAACCGCGCGCCGTATTTTACGGAACAGGCGAGCAGACAAGCGAGCGAGCAACTAACTAGCGTAGCGTTCCATCCAAACAAACCATTCCCGATCGCACCACATTCGGCGAAGATGAAACAAGAGTTAGCAGAGAGTGATGGTGGTGGCCGTTTGGTTTTAGCAGAATTCACCGCCGCTTCGTGAGCGGCTTTGAAGCCGACTTTATGAGGAGTGATTTACACCCCCCAGGCGGTTTTTCCGTGGTGTTATGATTCTTTAACCATTCGAAGGGAACGAACAAACAAACA
Organism: Anopheles aquasalis; assembly: GCF_943734665.1. Classification (NCBI taxonomy): domain Eukaryota; kingdom Metazoa; phylum Arthropoda; class Insecta; order Diptera; family Culicidae; genus Anopheles; species Anopheles aquasalis. The sequence continues at coordinate 28,046,073 of NC_064878.1, read as the reverse complement.
AGCAAGCTTGTCAATCAACGTACATTATGCGAGCGTGCAGTTCGATACGGGAGGATATCAGAAATCATCGTTTTTTTATTGCTACCACAATCAGGACACTAGGGCAATGTCAGTTTGTTTTGCATGACGAAGGATCTGCTTAGATGTTACTCAATCTAATTTTATCTTCTTCTCCAGCCCGAATGAAACTCTCGCAGCGAGTTACTGACCCTGTATGATATTTCTGTCATTTGTTGCAGCGAACACAAAAGGGAAAGGGGAAAACAGTTTTTGGTGCCATTGATTTCCCGCCACGCATCATGCAGACAGCAAACCAACCGAACAAGGTAAGCACAAAGCGAAGAATTAATCAAGGATTGGCTTCGTTCGCTTTTCCGCTATTCCGGGGATCTTTCTTTATTCGTGAAACCACTCCGGACTGACGATGATTGAGGTTGCGCTGCTTTTCTATTCGAGCGTCATAGAAAGTGACGTCAACGCTGCACCACTTCAGTCGTAGTAACCATTGGCCGGTCGTAGTAGTCGATCGGGAGCGGTGCTGTAGCGAAGCGGCGAAGAGTTGGATTCCCATTTTCCTTTTTGATGCCGTATAAATTTATTCCGTCTGAAGGAGAATGGTGCTCTATTTGTGGGTGTTTGGTGCGTTTGGTGTGTGCTTGAATGTCGAAGGAGTCATCGACAAGCGGGAAAATACGAGAAAATAATGATTGAAAGTTTGCAACATTCTCTAACTCTTCACTTCACTTTTTTCTTCACTTTCTTCTGTCATGCTTCCTGTACGATACCGGCCACCGGTGCCATCATCATGATGGCGGCAGCGCCGGGAGAGTAAAACACCGGCGGTCAAACGTCGCATGTCCCGGCATGGGTCGGTCCTGATTGAAACCGCACCGCGTGAGCTACCGTGGGATCTGATCGATCGGTTGCTGGTACCGATTATATGCTGCCACGCTGCAGCGATTCTCATTTCCGGTACACTGAATCTGCTCGGAATTTCCCAAGTGTCCGCCTTCGTCCTGTTCATCCTCTTTACCATCCTGACCGTTAGCGGTGCGCTGATTTACCACAGTCTCAAGGTAAGTTGTGCTCACTCCTCCATGATGATGATGATGATGATGATGATGACGAAGTTGATGACGATGCTACTGCTTTTGCTTATCGAACCGTGCGTTGTAAGATGCTGCACCGGCAGCTGCAGCTGCTGCATTCTGTACGCAGAAGAAGAAAAAAAATGGAATCCAATCTGCGATTTTCCCCCAGCATACTTGCTGGTAGCGATGGTGATGGTGACGGTGCACCTGCAGTTGAGTGTAGCGCGCGACCCAAAGAAGTCCGGCGAATAAATCTCAAAAACTTTCGCCCCGTTGGCCGCAATGGCTTCGGCACAGAAACTGAATTCTAGAAGCCCACGCACCACCACCGCGGGCTCAGCGTTGGCGGTGGAACAGCATAGCATTCCACGGCTGGCGTGGCGTTTCTTGTGGGCTTCTTGCGTGTTCCACAAACTTACTTGTTCGTTCGCCATAATGTTAACCTAAATTTGTGTTTACTAGGTAAGCGGCCCGGTTACAGAGCTACGCACGAAAGCAGGATTATTTTGAATTTCATTATTTTTCTCCTTCCCTAGCATACAAAAATGCTCTTCCATGTCATTTTAATGTTACCCATCTCTACTTTATCAAAGAGGTTCGATAGCTACACATTTTTTTTATCTTCACGGCATGAACATTGCTGCTGCGGTTGATAAGCCAACTCCCAGCCATGTGCTCTGATAGCTAAACCGCCCGGTTACAGAGCCTCGTTTGAAAAAATGATTGTTTGAAATTATTCCTTTTTCATTTCTCGCCAAACAATCAAACATGTTCCTCCATTCCATTTTAACAATTTCCATGTTGACTCATTTTCAATTTTATTCCTTACAATTCCGAGCATTTGCTCGCGATGTCACCGGAGGAAGTGCTCTCGTGAATCAATGTAAGATTAAGCCGTGATCATATTCTTCAGCGGCCAAAGTGGTGCAGCGATTGACCTCGCACCAGGTTGATTGTCATTGCCTCCCGGTTCAGGTCCAAGTCCTGCAAATTGTCACCGTATGGAACCATTTCCTAATCGCTTTCCTAATCGGTAGCCACTCCACAATGCTGCCGTTGATGGCTGTCTGGCCCATCTTTTTGATTCTCGAAGAGCATAATTTTACCCTTGATCCTAACACATGCTGTAATGGTTTGTTTCATCATTTGATTAGCCGTTGTCTTCGGTACGATCTGGCGATAATCAAACAGCCCTACAGCATATCCACCGAACAGCCGAAACCTGCCGATAATATTTTGCAGTGGCATGCATTGCCCATGGCAAAAGCACGTGAGACAACACCAGAGCCAGAACAATCTTCGATTGGCTTCGGATTCTAATGCAAGGAATACAAAGATGACTCTTTAGGAACAGGATCTTCTATCAGATCCAGGTGTAATATCTGGCCCATCGAGGCGGGCAGGACCGTTCTGATAGCATAGAAGCAATCGCAGACGGAGATTGAACCATTCCTCCTACCGCGATTGTATTTTGTCGCATGCAGCGAGTGCAGTGCGCGTTTGCCTGTGGCATTATGCCTTGACGGCCAGCGACTTAATGGTACAGGATCGGTGCCGCGTTAATATAGTGGCCTTACTATGTCGGGTTCGATTCTGCATATCGAGATGAATCGAGTGTATTTCAAAATTTGCGTCAGTTGGGAGATTCGAGCCATTTCATTTGCATTGTTTCCCCAAATCTCTCGAGTCGCGTGCATCGGAATAGATCGATCCCTACATGCTGATAAATCTGATCAATTAGCAATCGAGCAAAAGCCATAAGATTACTTGAACAGTGCGGTTCCATTTGAGGAAAGGACAGTAAACCATTCCTACCGCGATTCCATTCTGGCGCATACACCGAGTCTCTTGATTGTTTGCTTGTTCCATTAGGCCTTGCAGGCCAGTGGCAACATATCGATATCGATCGGCAATATATCGATAAAATAATCATTGGATGCATTTTTTTGCTTTTCCATTTCACGCGCACGTTTTTGAAAAACCAAGCTGCTTGAGCCATTCGCTCTCCACCAAGGCGTGCTCTGCTCTCCCGTGCGCCTTATGCTCGCGCACTCTCTGACCGCTATGGTCGCATACGGCAAATGCACTGCCCGTTTGCTTGTCCCATTACGCCTTGCCAGTCAGTGCCCTAACCGATTTTCATGAAAATTAAATCGGACACATCAGTAAAATGGGGTTTTTCATTCATTTTCGTGGGTCAAAATCATTCATTGGATGTATTTTTCGCTTTTCGATTTCACGCGCACGTTTTTGAAAAACCAAGTTGCCTGCGCCATTCGCTCTCCGGTTTCTCCTCCACAGCACGCTCTGCACTCGCGTACTCTCGCTTCGAGCGGTGGGGAAATATCGCGCGCGGAATTTTGTCTCGCTCGCGCTCGTTGAATGCACATGTATTGCATCTCGCTCGGCGTTACTCTCCCCTTCTCGCTCGCGCTCACGTCATAGATGGTCATTTGCGGTCTCGCTCAGCGTTACTCCCAATCAAAATTTGTATAGTGATGTTTATATTCACTACATTTTCTAAGGAAACTCACCGTTTCCTTGTCATGAGTTGCGGTCGCTGTTCGCTTTTCATGATGTTTTACATGCTTTTCTTTTAGGATTCGCCCCACCTCACGTGAATAAAACAAGGGTGCGAGGTGCATCCACCTTGCCTTACAAGGTTTCTCAGAAGTCACGAATGAATGGCTGGCTTTTTGTTTTAATGAGGAAATTAGGTTGGTTCGCCAGGCCGCGCGTGTGGTTCCGCATGTTTTCTGCGGTGCTGAAAGCGATTGCATACTTTCGTGTGCTTTTTCATGGCGCAACGACGAGTTTACTCTTTTTTACATAAACTTTGCGTGTCATTAACCTGATCGTCATCAAATGAAATCACTCTTCGAATGTAGTAACAAAAGACGAGACCCTCATTTACGAACCATTTTCACATCCACTTTAATTAAATAAACTAGAGAAAATATACATTACAACGTATCGATTCTAGCTAGGTACAGATTACAAATCAATACAATTACGCTTCGAGAGGACCTGTTTCCCGGTTTTGTTTTGTTTGTTCGAGCCGTGGTAAAGTCCAGCTACCTGAAAGGACAATATCGTGACGGAAGAGGGGGCGCACTCTGTTCACTCTGTTATCTGTGTCTGTAAGTCTTCAGGATTTGGCATCTATTGCTCAGCAGAGGAAGTAGCAGTTGTAGTGACGGACCCAGTGCAGTGGCATAGATAAGCTTGCATTGAGATCAAGAGAAATAGAGAGAGGGAGACTCATACGGAGATGAATGCTAAAGTACCAATTTCTAACTACTCTTACCCTCTCTTCCCTCTCTCTCTCTCCCTCCCTCATTGCCCATTGAGAGTACTCTTGCATGTTCCTACTAGGGGACACGATCGAGGAAGATCTGAAGCTTTGCTGGGGATGCGGATGCGCGAAAACTGTGCGAATCCTTCACCTACTTCACCAGCTGTACTGGTGTCTTGGGCGGTTGTTCGCGTTCCATCGTTCCAGACTCTTGACAAACTATAACCTACATACGATCACCGCTTCTTCGCCACCCCCTTCCGTTATCTCAATGTTGTGCTTTCTCTATCGCTTTCTGCCTTACGTTACGCTCTATTGATATCGAGGTGATAGGTCTCTTTCGGGCCCCCGCCCGAGGTCGAAAACGGACCAAAACAGGTCATAACACCACCGCCAGCCAAGGTCGCTCTCGCTTTCGCATCTCCAGAAGACCTCCAGCGAGACCTGCCCAGACCAGGCCTTCTTACAGTGCCTTCTTAGCGACATTGCTACTGTCTGCTGCTGCTGTTGCTGCTGCTGCTGGTTGTACCAGTTTCTCGACCGCATCCTTTGGTTTGGTGGCTTCAAGCTGGTTGTTGTTCTCTTCGCCCGCCCGCTTGCTACGTCCCTGGTTACCCTTGCGGATGTACGAGTGAACGTAGAACGAGCTGAACATGTAGATGAACAGGCCAGCGTTCAGGGTGAGCAGGGCCGCAATCGATTTCGGGTAGCTGCAGCTCGGCTGGAACTGGACTTGCAGTGTGTGGAAGAACACGATAATGAACTGGACCTACGTGGCGGTAGAGAAGGCGGGGTGGGAAGGTGAGTGAAAGAGATCAATTTTTGGCGCCTCAGTTGTCGGCTGTTTACAGAGCCAATACCGAACGTGCCGTAACGGGGCTTAAAGTGAAAGTGGTCACGCATGTTCGTTAATACTCCATCATTAGCCACCAGCACGGATTCTTGGGATTTTTCGAATTTGTGTACCGATTTCTATCACCCAAAAACTTGGCCCTTCTACCCATAATACTTACAATCTGCATAACGGTCAGGTAGCGCTTCCACCAGAGGTACTTCTGTACCTTGGGTCCCATCGCGGCCAGCATGTAGTACGCATACATGCACACGTGAATGAACGAGTTGATAACACCCAGCAGAGTTCCATGACCACCTGGAGGGGGGGGGGGGGGGGTGAAATGAAGCAGATCAAAGAACGGAAGGAGATCAGTATTCGACATTTTTTTTAGGGACACCGTTTTGCGACAACACAAAGGGAAGTCGTAAATTTTGTTGTAATGTTTTCCATAAATCTTTACGCAACCGCCGGATCGGGTGTTTTTCGTGCTTGGTTCGCTGACGTAGAGCGCGACGCTATTATGCGATGCGAAACAGGCTTGGCAGAGCTCGTGAGGTGAGTTAGGGAGTGGGATTAGGGATTTGTCATCCGCACCGCACGCCAACGGGTATGCTAATGAAAGCTCAGTTCTGTGATCATCGTTTAGAAGTTTTTTTTTCAACAAACGCCATTACCAATCATTATAGACTCGTCAGGCCGAGTGATCCTAAACACGGTTTGCAGCTTGCTTTGCAGCGCGCGCAAACCTCACAAGTTCGCTGGGAAAAGTTTTATTATTTTCATTTTCTCCACAGTAGCAGCACATCAAACAATGCAAAGTTTTCAAGCGTTTAGCATTGTGACGGGGATGACGCACAGAGTATGGTTCAAAGCAGAACATTTAACATAACTGGCGCACGAGGGTGTGGAAGAGATGGGATGAGGATGAAAAAACTTTCTTAAAACGGAATCACCTCGTCTGGCCGCTTTCTGGCACAGGTGCTAGTACACCGGTGCATCACACTTGTATAACACAACTTCCACAACAGAAAACCAAACCAATTCTATGTTGCATAAAAGGAAAGCCAGCAGTGGCCAGCGGGCAGCCATACAACAAACTAAGAAAACTAATCCCTACTGTTTGCGCCCTTTTTTTTCGGAACAAAAGGATCGTTGCACCAGCGGCTGATCTGCAGACGTGTTCCGTTCTCCTGGCAAACGAAAGACGCAAAAGCTGCAGCACTCTGCTGGAAACCTGTCGCTCATCTGGCGTTGAGCGTTCCGGCTCCAGCGAGCGTCTCGAGTGACGGTGAAACTGCACAATCACTGGACACGCACGGCCTCCGGTGGATGCACTGAAGCGTGCCTGACCTTAGACGGAGACAACTTATTAGCATGATTATCTGCATGACCATCAACTCCGCTCAACTCGAATGCGGTGTTGCCCATGATCCGTGGTTATCGGAGAAGCGAAGGGAGACCTTCCAAAACATTTCAAGCGACAAGCAGCAGCATACCGGTGCGGCCAGGCTTTCGCACCCTTCTGTGAAAATGCTCGATGCTCGTCGTCTCCTGTCGCCTGACATTCAAATCGCTGGAATGACCCTGCCTCAGTGTCACCCAGAAGTGATGGCCCGGTGAATGTGATAATTGCACACCAGCGACGCCAGGGAAGAAGATCAATGATCGTGCATGCGTGATGGCCCTGCTGGTCACCAAGAATGTTGGCGTGTGACCCCCAAAAAAAAAAACCTCCGTAGTTCGGACTTACCAGCGAAATACTTGACACCGATGAATCCACAGATCGGCATCAGCGTGTGGTGGTAGACGTGCAGGAACGATACCTGGTTCTGCTTCTTTCGCAGGACAAAGAAAACCGTATCGAGCAGCTCCACGACCTTGCACATGTAGTACATCCAAACGGCGCGTGCCATCTGTTATTTTTTTTTTTTTGGGGGGGAGAAAATTGCACCAACAGTTAGTATGACGATCAGTTCGCGACGTGCCGCCACCATACATACCCTCAGCGCCACCGGGTTCCGGCTGTAGTCGACGGGCTGGCAGGTGTAGCTGTAGTGTTTTCGCCATCCACCTTCGATTCCCTTTTTTTTTTAATTACAAACGAAACAAAATTAACAAATGGTGTTAGTGGTGATCAGTATAGCGAAAAGTAAAACACGCGTTGTTTTCCAAACTACCCGGGCGCGGTTGCTTCTTCCTCAGCACACCGTTACGATGTGCCAGTGCGGACCGCGCGTCTTTGGCTGGCTTTGGATTGGTCAAGCGGAAAGTCTATCGTAAAAGTGTCAATTATCCAATGACTGATGTTGCGTCACCGTCAGCCTTAACGATTGGTTAGCGAATTACAAGGCAGAGCCGCGAGAGAGGTAGGGATGGGGCAGGGGGGACGCATTGTAAACTGTGCTCTTCTGCGCAAACGAGAGAGAGAGCGAGAAGCGTGGGAACTGGCCAGCACTGGCCCGCTATCATCATGGTGCCGGCGCATTGTGCTATTAAACCGATAACCGATGCCAGTAAAACAATATTTCGCTTTTAAACGCAGCGAAGCTGATGACTTGATGACAGGAAGGGCAGAGAAAGAGAGAATGAGAGAGAGGGGGGGCAAGGAGGGGGGTCTGTGTTGACAAGTGGACATCGTAATTCGCGTTGGAAAATGTGCCCATCCCATAAAAAGAATCACGGCTGATGGTGTTTTCAGATAACGAGAGGAAAAAGCTGTTCACTGAAATTAATGGAGAGATCTTGTAGCTAGCCACAGATTCCTCCACATGTGAATCAATCTGATGATAGAAATCATCATCGAACGCGACCTTCGCTCTAATGCGCCAAAAACACGTTCCGCTCTTCCGGATTCTCAGTCATGAATTCTCTCCGTTGGCATCTTCTAAATGGTTGTCTCGAATCTGAACTCAAGATCGATGAACGATTTCGAATCTGACCTTCGTGGTTGGCCGCGGTTTGTTTACGTGGACCACTAGAAACGTTAATCTCTGACGTCACGTTCTTGATTCGCATTGACACGAGTGGGAAAACCCTCCGGGGGCCGCGACGAAGGACAGGCTTATTATAATCCAATCGATCAAATGCCCCTTGACTGGCTGAGGACACTTGCTAAGGCTTTGTGGACGACGCGACGTCCGACTTTGAAGTACACTGTAACTGGGGCAATCCTATTTGCTGATGTGATGGCCAATCGGCACGCTTTCACACTCACTTCGTAGACTAGCAAAATGCTGAGGGCCACTTGTATCGCGTTGTAGGCGATCAGCACTGTTTCCAGCTTGAAGGGCTTCCGCTTCGCCATGTAGCGTGGTCCGGCGTAGAGGCAGAAGTAGAGGTAGGTGACGAGGATCATGATCAGTGGCGTTATCGATCCGGACAGGAACCATTCCGTGGTGCGCTCATCTACAACGGGAAACACGAAGACGCGAAGTCGCGCAGATGATCAGTATGGACGGCAACAGAACAACAACAACAACAATTCGACGCTCGTCGGACCTTCCACGCACCTTGATTTTCCACGAAGAACTTCACCACTCGCCCTAGCACACCGCTTGGCTCAACACTGCCGACGTCTGCACTCATGATGCTGCGATCTGATCGTTAATTTGTGTCACGGAATGGTGTAAGGACACACTAAGGATCACACTGCGACGCGCGCGCCAACTCTTCCACTCACGTACGGTACGGTCACTTTTGGTCTCTTCTTCGTCTTCTTCTTCCTCGAGTACTGTGACCAACGAGACCGGATACCACTCTGATCGCGGATGCGCTGCGTCGCTTAACAATCTGCGGAACAGTAGGAGGAGTATGGAAGAGAGACAGAGACAGAAGAGAGAAAAAAAACATTTTAGAAAACTTGGAAACTCCACCACAAAATATATCGCAAACTCCAGCACTAGCACACACACACGAGCACACATACAAATTAGCACACTAACGAACAATCATACACTGAAGATGGATTCAGGATTTCGCACTAGTTGAAGATATTAAGTTTAGGCGAGCAATAAAGGCAGAACCGGATCTGTTTCGAAAAAAACAATTTCAAAAAAAAAAAACTACGAATTCTGCTGCCCGAAGCGATCGAACAAAGTGAACTTTACCACCGAGACCGGTTGACCGAAGAAGCAACAGCGACAGAGACAGCAGGAAGAGCAGCAGCAGCAGCAGCAGCAGCAGAAGAAGTGGAACCTTCTGTTTCTGTTGTGTGATGTTTGTCAACCGCGAACCCCAAACCGTAGTACCGTTCCGGTCGCGTGTCCAGCACAAACTGATCGTCCGTGATCGTCCGGGCGCATGCACAAGGTACGCGATACGATTGATCCTAACTCCCGAATCGGCACAAACCAATGCGGTGACGATGAGCTGAAAACTGGATGAACTTTGTTGCACTGCTGGTGCTGGTGCTGCTGCTACGGCCAAACACACGGTGCCCTCTGCGGTAACAGATACTAGGCAGCGAGGTCCGAACCATCGTCATCGCCGACACCCCTCTCTATCGCTCTCGCTGGTTGGCACGCTCTCTCTCCCTCTCTCTTTCTTCGATCGGTCTATCTTCCTACCCCCACCCGCCGTCGTCACACTGACGCGAACGCGATAAAGCCGCTGGCGACGACGACGACGACGACGACGACGAAATGACCAAAAACGAACGATCTCCGGCGAGCAGGCGACGAACCGGGTGACGCTGGAAGCCAATCTGCTGTTCGGTTCGGTGCCGAAGTTACCGAAGACACACAATCAGCCGTGAAATCCGGTGAAATGGGAGAAGAAGGGAGGTTGCTCGCTGATAAAGCATACGGATCTGAATGCGGGCATTGCGATGCTGATGATCCTGCTCCTACGGCTGAAGGGATGGCCATTGTGTGGCGCTCCTTCCCAACAAAAAAAAAAACAAAAAAAGCTCTCCTCCACCTTCTTCAGGTCACAGCAGACTACATTATCACGCCAACACGCCACGGCATGGCACGGCACGGCACGCCACGTTCACCTTGCCGCGGTCCAAAGGAGGTCACTCTTCTTCGTACCAACGGAGGTCCGGATTGGGGTTCTTCGTCGTCTTCTTCTCCTCGGCGTGTTGTGTCTTTGGTGGCGCTCGCGGCAATCGAGACGCGAAACTCGACAACCAGGACACGGCTGCACACATACACGCATACGGTGATCCCACTTACATAATCGGCCACGCCGAGCGACGTAAACGGGAATGGCGGACCGGGGGGACCCAGCGGTTCCAGTCAGCCACCACCAGTTTTTTTGAAGGTCAGCCCCGCTAGTCCCGCTAGTCCCGCACACCGGGATCAGGTATGGGCACGGTGCACGGCCGACCCTTTAACCTCGGACTGGTCGGTACCTGCGCGGTGTACGGGGGCCTGGTCCTGCCTGGGTCCGCCTGAGTATGGCCAGTAAACCGGTACCAGAGTTGTGGTCCGGCCGCTACCTCACCTTGTCACAACAAAAACGTGCAATTCATCAGCTGGGAGCATCAGGAGTCGGGCGTATTAGGATATGGCAATGGGTTCAAAAGAATGCACACCACATGACTTGTGAGGAGCACTTAGCGTGATAACGCACCCCTAATTCACCTTCACCGCGATGCGACGACGTGGCGGGGACGTATTATCTCAAAATTTCGGACACTTTACGATGACGACTCCGACTCCAAACGAACTCCACCAAATGCGTTCGCGCCGTTGCTCAACATTGGTCGGTGGCTAGTGGATCGGCCTAACTAGGCATCTTTGGTGGTGGTGCGTGTTGCATAAGACCGCTGGCTAGCGCGTGCGTGCGAGAGCTGTTGAGTCTGAGTCTGCGCAGACCTTAGAAATCCTATCGATGGGATCACCTTGGAACATCAGCTGGATCTTTTGGATCTTGGACTGGGTATGTGCTTCCCGGGTAAAAGTAAGAGACCCTAGTGCTTGTCTTTACTGAATTCTGGCACGCTGTTGTTGTTGTCGATGTTGTCTTCGTGTCAACACCTTTTCCTACACAAGTTACATGTGAGTTTTTGGGGACCAGCGATAGACGGTAGAAGCAAAAGCGGCCCCGCTGCAATCGCCCCAAGGTCTTTTTGCTAACCCGACCTGCTTATGCAAAAGGCGCACACACCCAGCCACCGGGTGTCTCATAAATAATGTTCATCATACCACCGTACGCGTTTGTGGCCATTTTGTCTTTATTGGAAGACACTTCTTACCGTGAGTGCGTTGAGTCGTACCGGAGAAAGAAGGTGACGGGCATGTCAGTTCAACAACCCAGATTGACCCGTGCGCGACTGTGTAGGCCTGCAGCCTGGTACCAAGCTGGTAACGAAGTGCATCGACTGTATCGACCTCTCCGCCGTCGCCGCCGTGTTGTGCAAAGTTCAAATGTGCAAAGCAACTTGCGTCTCGATCACCGTCTCGCACTGCGGTGCATTATTCAAAACGAAGAGCGGGTCAGTGTTGGTTTAGCGTTTGTATATTACCATTCTAAAAACAAGCGATTTAGCGAACCCCAGAGCGTGCTGGCGAGAGAGTGTTAGAGACAGCGTGACAGAGAGTGACTTGGCTGTTCTGACATGGCTGGTGGAGGCGAAGAAGCGGCGCATTTATTAAACGCGCCTCTTCAGCACCTTCTCGAACCACTGGGAGCTGATGAGTGGTTAAGGATTGTTACGCCATCTTCAGAGTGTGACAGCAGCCATAAGGAGCATCTTTTAGGAACACTTGGCTGAGGTGGTCATATATCTTTTACATTTTTACGAGAACTATAAATTTACGTGAATTATTATAGAATCAAGAGTATTGTTTAAATTTTTGGATCAATCGAAGAGAAATGGACCAAGTTACACATTTTTCGTGAATCTGCGTTTCATACAAGGCTCAATGCATCTCGCTACTTTCGTATAGTACGTGGCTACGATGGATACCGGAAAAAAGTACCTGTTTGAAGACACGTTTGCCTAAATTTGATGCCACGGATGTAGTTTTTCATAAATCTTCCCCAAAAAAGAACCAAATATTCTTGAAAAGTTGTAGTTCAATGATAAAATTAATTTAAATGGTTTCTTAACAAAAAAAATCAACCAAAAAGAGCCTTCTTTGGACCCGAATTAACGCCAGCACGCTCCGTAAGCTTGCACAATTGGCGTGTGCACCAGGGAGCTAAGTTCGAAGGTCTCTTATTGCATCGTGATTTGAGAATATTCTCATTACGCCCCCTGGTTCTAGCTACGTGAGTCGATTAGTTTTTCTTTAGACACGAGATCCTCTCCCCCCGGAGAGGCCTTGATCCTGTTGCGGATCACAATAAAGCCATCAGTGGGCCATCAGGTTCGCAGCAATCTGTTCGATCACAATTTGCGTTCGCGATCGATCCCTCCCTCAAAGGCTCAATGTTGGGTAATGTTGTAGCGGTGTCACGGTGGCCGGTACTGGCTGACCGGTGCACTACCACCCAACTCAAGATCGCCCAGCTGGTGGGAAGACTTGGGCTTCGTCTGCACCAAACTGCTTTATGATCGATCCCCATCAGCGGAGGGTGTAATAATGTTTTTTATGGTTTCAATGATCGCTAAACGTTTTGCTGTTTGGCGCTCGCGGCGCGCTTGACTGCACTTTTCGTGGGAGGGGCCACTCCTCGGATCTCTAGTCTGTCGATATGGTTTCTTGTTTCCTCAATTCAGCAAACGGTAACGCTTAGATCGCACGTCTTAGATGCTTTTTGGAGAACGTGTGCACGGTCGTGTGTCACTGCGCACTGTTCATTATGCGTTTCCTCGAGAACCGCTTGGCGCTCGCTATTCCAACCCTTTATTTATGCGAACGCGAACAACAACAAACCATGGACGCGTTGCTGGGAGGTCACCGAAGGTCGCACCAATCAGCAGACCGTTATGCAGGCGCTAACAAGTGAAGGCATCGGAAGGAATTCAGCATGCCACCACCACCACCACCACCACGATCAAGACACGTGCGTGCTCGAGAGCATGACGCGCGCGTCACCGGAATGACAGATTGGCTGACTGGCTGGCTGGCTGGCTGGCTGCTGTTGCGTGAACCATTCCCACCGGAATGGCGCGCCGCGTCTTGTGACGCGAGATAATGATTCTTTTTTATTTCTTTTTGTTTGTTGTTCCGGTTTGCTTTTGTTGAATTCCTTTCCAATCGTGGGCTGGATCGTGGCAGGTTGGTTGCTTGGTTAGTGTGCCAGCCGGGTGCCATTTTCGCTTTCATCTCTGACGTTCGGTCTTATGGGACAGTCACACGGCGTTGCTACTGTTGCAGCCGCCGAGATAACTGGGGAGAGCGTCAGGTGTAACACCAAACTGAAAGCAAGCAACCAGCAGCAGCACCAAAAGCACCGCAGTAGCTAATGAGTTTGAGTTCGTGGATTAGCACTACGAACGATCGCCTAGTGCCCTTCTCTATCTCGATGGCGTCCCGTGTTTCGGAAGCCCCACGGTTTTGGGTCACAAAGTGCTTGCTCGCTCACCAGCCAGTGCTCACCATTCACATCCGTCTTTCGTCGGTGTCGATCCTCGGATCACAAACTCGGACAGCGGTTGAAAGTTCGACACCATTTAACCCCCCGGGAAAGGGAAGACTTGGACTTCGCTCCGATTGTGAGATCTCTGGCGTCGTCGTCGTCGCTGTCTTCGTTGGAAAGCATCTCAAGGCCATTAGCGAGCAACATGCCAGCAAACAAACAAACCACGCAATCGGTCAATCGGTGCGAACGTTTTCGAACGTTGAGAATCGGCAATGGAAATGATGGAACTGACCTGATGCGCACCTGATGTGAACATTTGGCGGTGTTCGGGTTGCGTTACGCTTCCGCTTAAACACCAGGGGCCGGAGTCGAGGCCGGTCTCGACAGCAACATTATGCTGCATTCCTTATGCGCAAGTCACAAGGCCCATTAGTGGGCGCCGCCTCACTTTATCATCACCGCCGCGTGTACTTTGTCTTGCATCAGAAAGGGATTTCGGGTGTCTGCGCCTGTGTGTCTGGGGTCTCATTGAAACATGGAATATGTTATCGTGGCGCCCCTCATTTTGGTAGGGCCAGGGCCTGACCGACCGAACGACACGCAACATTACCACCCTTAACGATGGGAGTTTGCAATCGAGATGAATTGTTTTGGACGTCGTTGTTGTTGTTGCAGAGGTCTTCGAGTGCGCTCGCTCACCGTCGGTAGTCGACGGTCATTGGAGCAATAACATTGAGCAATGCAGCACACTGCGCATATCGCCATGCCAGTGGCACAAGGTGGCTTCCCTTTTGTAAGGCTAGGAAGTGATTCCTTAATCACGAGCTCGATCACTCGATCGCCTCGTTGTCCGATCCCATCGCTAATCATTCGAAATGTCCATCAGATGAGATGCCACACGAGCCATTACGATGCACGGCTTGCGGCGGATCGTGTGTGCTGTATGCGATCATCGTGTACAACGCACCTCGTCCTTCGGCTGACGTTCGATAATAAATATTTTCACGATATATCCGTGATTCCGAGCGCACCCGGAGGGGCCGCTAGTGGCCGCTTGTCTCTCGTGCGTCATCGTGCGACATCGCGAACGGGGGGATGCTGATCTGCAATGGTTTTAAATTACCGTCCTGTGGTTCTTTGCTGGTGTGCTGCCGCTGCTGTTTCGAGAGTGTTCGAGAGACAAGTTCCGCCATTTACATACTGTCGCATCGACGCGATGCGATGCAATTCCGTTCTGGGGGGGGATGTAATCGATTGCCACCCACCGAGGGTGCAAGTTTTTAAAACATTGCTGGTCACTGTTTTTCATTTTGCGTACACAATAACAAAGCTTTTCAGCATTTTGTTGACTAAGGTAAGATGTCAGAGAGTGTGCGTAGAAGGTTCAGATTGAGATGGAGAAACTGTATCTTCATTTAAAGCACTGAATTGAAACGAGGAACTGAAGTACCAAGGCCCTTTACCACAGCAAGAATCTTCCTCAAGATCGTCTGTTCCTATGGGCATTAAACTTAAAAACGCATTAACCGCACTAACTCACGATCATTTAACAAAATAAAAGTGCTAATGGAGATCGCAGGCCGATTTAATCAACTCCAAAATCACTCTAAACTGCAATCTCAACCTACACGATTTCCAAAACGTTCGGTATCGAACGACTGTGATGGGGGCGTAGGGCGTGTTTTGGTGTTTATTTTAAATCCAAACAGACGCCGAAGGGCTGAAAAACGTGTATGGAGATGTTGTTTTTTTTTTTGTGGAACAGCACCCGTTCCGTGAGTGGCCGTTTGCTTCGCACCAGAAACGGTCAATATCGGCCCCAATCACCGTGAAGGAAAAACGTCAAGGAAAAACGTCGAGGTTCTTGCATTCATAATGTTGCTCTGGGAAAAGTGTGAGCGATTAAAAAAAAGGGGAAGTTAAGATCTGTATCAAGAGCAACATTAAGTAAAAAAAAACTTGTACAGATCACCGTTTTTTTCTAATGGCACTAATTTTATTCGCTCCTTGAGCACTCATTGAAGAATGCACCTTGAAGCTGGTGTGATCAGAGAGGGTATGCGTTATTGCAATACAGTAACAGCATGGGTGAAGAGCGGAGCTCAACTTAATTGATCTCCGATTCAGATCTAGTTTGAGAAACATATTTTTCTGCAGACTTTAAGATGAGTAATCACGATAGCTATTTTCAGAGTAAATAAACGATCATTGGCTATCATTTTTTTTGGGTTGCGGCATTTTACTTCAGATGCACGATCACGTTAGCAACTTGGTTTTGAAATTTTCAAACACAAACAAACAACACAGCAAAGCGAATGCCTATGTGGACGAGCATGCCTCGTGCATTTGGGGCAACTTACGATTTGAGGGAAATTTTCTTTCATCTCTCTTTGACACTTCTTTGTGTAAAGTTGCTCTCGCTATGTTTGATAAGTTAACATTTCACCACATTTATAATGGCTCCCAAATGTATTATCCAATGATATTCCACGAAATATTACGAGAAATATAAGAAAGTGCTAATAACTCCTATAGCACAAATTATGAACCCAAAAAAAGGAAAGCTCCCCAAAAATCACAACAAAAGTACCAGACCAAACGGCGACCATCACCATGACCTTATCCACTAGTGAAGGCACTCCCGTTATGATCGCCTATTTAAAGTGCGCGTAAAACGCGCGTAATGACTTCCGCGCTCCCAACCCATCCAACGTCCGCCCCTCACGCCCATCCTCCAGCCCTGGGTGGCCTTGAACGAAATGCGGAGAAAATAGAGGAAAACAAACCTTGCGTCATCACCGCAGAGCCCGCCAGCAGCAGGCATCAAGGTCAAGTTACTGCAGACCACGATGTACGTACGACCTTCAACGTACGGCACTGGACGGCCCCAAGTACCCTGTACTTGATACTTGAAACATGGGCATGCCATCCACACCATCACCATCATGCCACCAAAACCCCGTCCCCCGGAATCGCCACACGATCGCGATGATCGCGGTTCATTGGAGCTGGCTGGGTCCACCTTTCTCGCCACTCGCCACTTTCACGCTCGCTTTGAAGTCAACGCGCTTTTAGTTGTGGTGGTAGTGGCTGCTGCTGCTTCGTTATGTTATGGCTGCGAGCTGACTAACCGGAGGGGGGGGCTGATGCGTGTGAGATGAAAAGTCCAAAGCAGCAGCAGCAGCAGCAGCTTGGCTACAGGTTGCACCACTCTCCGTCATTCCTCTCCAGTTGGTTGGTGATGTAATGAGCAGCCGAAAAAACAAGGCAACCACCGTATAAACTTAGTCACTGATCGTAGCGCAAGCGTCCGCTCTGTGACTGCGAGATAAACAAGCCACCAGCACGGGGGCCAGTACGCCATCTTGGGCATCACGCAAACCGCCCGGGCGCTCGAATTCGGATTGGATTGGATTGGGTTGGACCCGGTGACGCGGACGCGGGGAGGATTACGGAATTGAGGTCTCTCGACTTGGCTCATGCGGCTGCTGTTGCGTCTCGCCACCGTCTAGGCGGCCTAGTGGCGAACTGGGCCCCAAAGTCGGCCAGTCGGTTGCGACGGGACACACCACCACTTTCCTTTACTCTCACTCTCGCTACGCCAGCCCTGGGGACCGGACCAGGTCGCGCCATCTTTATGCAGCCCGTTCCAACCCGTTGGCCACAAGCACCGGCAGCACGTGATTAGTCAAGAGCGCATCAGCATCAGCGGTGCTCTGCTCTGTTGACAACCACCACTGTCTTTCGCTCTCACTCTCTCTCTCTCTCTCTCTCTCTCTCTCTCTCTCTCTCTCTCTCTCTCTCTCTCTCACTTTCGTGCGTGCGATCGTTGACACAATCTAGGCGCCCTCCTCAGAGGGAATTGCTTTCGCTGTACGCATCCGTCCACCCCGGTGGAATGACCTTCCTCATGCCACCAAAAACTCTCCTCATGGTCAAGTCTAATTGAACGGTAAACAGTTGCAGTACGTGTTCAGAGTATGAGGTGGAGACGTACACGACGCACCATATCTCCAGCGTTGGCGGCGTCTCGTTGTTTTCCGTTACACTTCGCGAGGTTCGCCGTTCGGTCGCATCGAGCTCCAGTAACCGGTTCAGACGATCCGTGATTTTTTCGTGCGAGCACGACGAACGAGCGCACGCCCTGGCCCATGAGCTGGCAGATCGCGAGAATTGTCTGCCCTCCTCTGTGTTTGACAAGCAATCGAAATCGGCCGAGCCCGAGTTCTGATGATGAGGCGGATGTGTATCTGGCCAGGATGCGTGACCATACCGGTGTGCCCTGATCGCTCGTTATACAGTTTTGGAGCTCAGGCCCTCAGGTGGCGTTTGGCGTCTGATTTGATTGTATGATTTCACCATTTGCCTTGTGATGCCATCTCGACGCCAACATCCGGGCACTGGCTCGAGCGGTCGCGGCCATTAGCGAAAGGGTTCTTCGTTCGTCTGTTGTTCGACTGTTTTGGATCGAAGGTGGTGGAGAAGAAGCTTCGCGAATCCACGTCACAACAGCGACCAGTTCCACGTGCCACGATCATTAGTTGCAGTCTACTGGGCTCATCTGGGGTTTCTCGGTGTCCTCGGTGCGCCGTTCCTCATCTCGTCGGTCGGTCGGTCTGTGTTATGACAAGGCGGAGGCCAGCAGATCCATTTGATTTGAAACAATCTGATTGCCTAACTTCTTGGCTCCTCGACTCCACTCTACCGGAACTGGCGGGGCCACGTCACGTTGGCCGACAGATTAGATGCGTGACGAGGCGTGGCCCGGCACATGTGCCGTGGAACGGAAGGAACTAAGCGCCAAACACCAAGGAACACTGCGCTGAATATTATCCTTTGCTTTGGGTTTTTTTTTTAATTAGATGCTTCCTCCTGATGTAGCGATCGGATACGGAATCGAATTCGGTTGGTTGTTGGACAAATCAGTGCACTTAATGGCGGATGGGTTGGCCTCAACCTTGGTGTGCATTTGAGGTGAATTAATTGCAACGCCACGTGCGTGTCGTGAAGGATGTACCTGCAGCTGTTGTTGGTTGGCGTCAACAGTTTTGGTGACCGGAAGACCATCTCGAGCCTCGAAAGTTCTCTCGATAATGACGCTACAGACGTAGAAACAGTTCGCTGGGCCACGCACCGGATCGGATATACAGTGAGCTCGTGCATAGCGCGTGCATGGTCAGCATTCATTGCAGCCCTCCACTGCAGTTCCTGGCTCTGGCATCTACATGCCGGCTCACCTTCTCACCGTCTTCCTACTCACGTTCAGTTCGTCGTCGTCGCCATCATCATCCTACTGCATCGCCGGTGAATGTGTGCACCGCAAGGTCAACGGAGGACAACGACTCGACGACGTTACTTGCTCACTTCCACTACCGATATTGGTGGGATTCCATTGGCTGGGATCCCCAAATGAAAGCTGTAAGACAACATTTACGCTCTGGACCAAGGTTCAGTTCCTAGTGACCTTCGAGCAGCGTGCCTTTCACTGCTCTTTCGTCATATCCCTTCTTGTATTCTTGTAGATCACAGGAACGTACTCCAAAGTGTCGTTCGGTGCTTGATTTTGATTGTCTGTGCTGAGATGCGGACAACATCTGCGCGCGTGAAAAACAACCAACACACTCACTAGCCCTCTTCCTATAAGAAACATCGGGCACTGACTTCGCGTTTACGTCATTTCCCTTCTCTCATGCCGCAGCACGATGGCCGCACTTCCGGACAGCGAGGAATGATTTGCGAAAGAATGATTAAGCATTGGTTGGGCAAAGACTTTTCGATTAAAAGCTCGCACGCCATCGTTTCCGTAACGTCCTGTTCGCTTAATTAAAAAACCTCATTCGAATTTTCCTTCGAGAAAATGTGTTAGCAACCTCAGAACTGCTAAATAGCATAAATTACCAACATTACTTCGTTATCTATGCTGAACGGGATGGGGAACTGTTACGCACCACCGGTGTATTCAGATATTATGCGCCTCGCCACTATTTCAAGCCCTTGAACCTAGATAAAGAGCTTGGACTGTGCTGTGCTGTTGGTTGTTGGTGTTGAGCAAGGCGCGCATTTATAGATTTCTAATTTGCGGTTTTTGGGGGGTTTGGTTTGAGCTTTTCATCCAATTAGTTCAGCCAGCCAGGCAGCCAGCTAGCCAGTTGGCCAATCACGGCGCGCACCTTTTGCGCACTCCGAAATCTTAAATGAGCTCATCATCTGCGTCAACAGAGTGGTGAGGTGTGGTGACTACGCCACGCGTTGGCCCATTTTCACAGCATTAATATCACCGAGCTTTTTTCACCTGTAATCGGCTCGGGCCAAGTGTTTTCGTTGGATGCTTCGTCTCGTCTTTTTTGTTTCTCCATTGAAGGAGCTGAGAGAACTGGAAAATGAGCATGATTGCGCATCCGGCAACCTGCTTAGGGTAGCAGCAGGGCTGCACCAGCCCTCTGCTTGGCCCTTGGGAAGCTTTTTTTTCACCGAGCTGTCCATTTCCACAATCAACAATCAACCATCGAGCCGATTCGATCCAGGAAAGGTGTCACTCATTTCAAGAGTGTGACGATTGTTGTGGCAATGGTGATGAAATGTGAATCACAGGGAGATAGAGGCAAGTAGGTGGTGGCGGCACACCGCATTGCTCATTTCCACCACATAAACGATGCTCAAACACAGGCTGACTCGGGCCGTTCGTTCCTAATCCGTTCCTAAAAGTTGTATAACAGGCCACAAATCAAACGCAAACACGAATGCGAACGCGAACACCAGCTGATGCTGATGCTGCTGCTGCTTCGGCTACTGACGTCTGATCTGGTGGACTGAATGTTAGTAGGTTGATCGTTTCTGGGTCCATTGCAAAACCTCACCCCACCCAACCTTGGGAGGCTATTGGAAGTTGAATGTTTCGTCCAAGGGAACACCTATTGGATTCCTATCGATCAAAGCGAGCTGCGTCCAGGCATTGGGAGTGCTTCATATTCATGTTTTATGCAGCCTTCAGGTGATCAGTGGCACTGGTATCCTCCTTCCATTGCCTGTAACCTGCATTGTGCGTAGCGCTTGACGCAATGAAGTGCTTGAAATGGAAGCAGAACGCTACGGAAGAGCATTTTCCTACCGTTTTCCGTTCTGTTTCACGAATCCAAACGTTTGTGCCACGTTCTCAAAATTCTCTTCAAGTGATTTACATAAAAATTGGAAAAATTCCTCACGCCCACAAAATTTGAGGTCACACACCTCCTCTGTTCGTAAAAACTTTACGGAATAATTAACATAATTCACCACTGGAGGCTGATGCTGCGTTGATTATAGATACAAGAAAATGCTCGCTTGCTTGCTGCTGTGATTCTCTCGAGTCTCGACACCGGTTATCGGTTAGTCACTCACTCCATCTGGAATATATGCACATAAAATCCCACAAATATTCTAGCACTGTGTTTGTGGGCGTGCATGTATGCGTGTGGTGGTGATCGTAGCCCTTGATTTGCATAAAATTGAGCACACGATTTTCTCTCCAAGAACCGAAAAAAGAATCTCTCAGCACAAGACAAAACGCAAACCTAAGAATAAAACACAAGAACCACCCAAAAAAAAGAATCAACCACGCCTCGGAGGCAATGAACGCGATAACCTTTCCCTCGGACAAGGTGTTCTTCCCGGAGGGGATGGACTGCCCTCCATCTGGAACGATCGTGCTAATGACATGGCAGATTAGAGCGCGCTCGCTCGATCTGGGATGGTATTTCCACTTTCGCATTCGCTTCAGCGACGCAGCACCGGTTCTTGACTCCCGCAGACATCCACCGGAGAGCCCTTTGTCGTTAAAATTGTTGCCAACCGTCGCTAGCGACGCGGTATGGCACGACGGGTTTGGTGGTAAATCGATCGAAAAAGTGGGAAGTAGGAATTCGGTACGATTTCTAGCTAGTTCGAAAACTAGTTTTGTCGAAAAACCGGCCCACCAACATTATTCGAAACATTTGGCAGTTTGACAGTCGTCGGCACAAAACCAGACCGACCACGATGGCAAATGAAGACGACACCTGTCCTAGGCTGTCCCCATTTCGCGCGCTTGGACGCGCTGGGTTATTAACCTGCTTTGCGTAGATCAACCTGGGCTTCTCGGTTGCTTCCCTCGGTTGCAAATGTCGTCGATTTCACTTTGGCTTGGGCTATCCGAGTGCCCGAGGCTCGCCACAACTCAGCCTCTCAAGGTTAACCTGATCGGATCAGGTGTGTTGGCAAATGCGCGACGCATCACCGGGTAGCGTTCCTCTTCCTTTCGGACACGAGCCCAACGTCGGCCACTCCTAGTTAGCTGCCGGATGCAAAGTGCAACCGGCGTGATCCAAGCCACAATCCACCCAGTACTGCACAGCCCTTTGTCCTAGCTTGTGTCGTGGCACGTGCACGAGCCCAAGCTCACCACCGTAATCATAGCAATTATGCATGTAATCGTACGGTGTAGCTGGTAGTCGGTGTGTCATCAGCTATAGAGCGGATAGTATGGGCCGGACGTTGGAAGATGGGAGACAAAATTTCGTTCGTTCGCTGCTCCTCTATCAAGCGACATCACCTGGGACCTGGGGTTGGCTGACATGGGAGTCATTTGTGCAATTACTAATCCCCATCCCCGACTAGAATGAAATTCCATGAGAATAGAATGGAAATGCGCCAAGCGGCCGCGCGGGAGCATCCCCGAAACAAACGGGAATCCAATTGGCGACAAGGGGCTGGTGCTGCTGACAGGGGTTCAGTTAGTTTGCAATAAGCCGGGCACGCAAATTACTTCCAAGTTCCGTGTCCGGAAGGTTGCTATAATGCTGAAGCGTTCAGCGACATTCGATGACAACAGGCGAGGATCGTATTACCAGCTGTCTGGCTTTACAAGGAAACTGCTACTAATAATCGAATTCACAAGATACGATCCACAATCCAGGCCAACTAGTAATCGACTTATGCACTATTGAGTTCCAAGTTCAAGGTTCCAGAACTTGACACTTGAGGACAAATTGCCGCTACTGACTACACAAAACCGTACGCACCGTAGCTTGAACTCCTTGGCTGCTGGTGTCGAAACTTGTCGTTCCTGTAACCAACTCTAGTACAACCGCGAGTACCGGGAAGGTGTAACTGAACGGTGCAACTACTTGTAACACTAGTGCGGGAAACACTCTGTTCCGATCGTCGCCGCGGTCTGTTCGCCTTAGCAGTCGTGCGCAAACTAACTCGATCCGCGCGCCGCGACCACTATCGTCGACTAGTAGAACAAAATGGTTCGCGAGACGCGACTCAGGGATGCACTCACGACACGAGCGGTGAGCGGGGACTTGACAGTTCCGTTGCTCCCGATGGTCCACTAGTTGTGGCGAAGGTCAATCCCTTATCGTCGTGCTGTGCCGCGTAGTAACCGTCTACTAGTGCTGGGTTCCTTAACAATGGGCCTTATTAGCCCAAAGGGTCTTGGACCCCTTTTGCTGACTTTATGCTGACGAATGAAGATCGTGGCAGTAGACATCATTTTTGTCTTCCGAAAAAAAGACAATCCACGAGATGCTGGATTCTAAATGGCAGACGGGTGCCTTCCTGTCCGAGGCCGATCACTTTCAACGGCCTTCGACCAGAGGCGCCGAGGGTAGTGCGTATTTTTGCGTTCGATCCGTTCACTGGGATCCTCTTTCCGATCGTTCCCTACCACATCGACATGCTCGCAAGACACGGACCCGACGAAATGAAAATACCATACCAGTTGCACCGTGTTTTTCTTGTTGCATATGAAAATTGACCATGACCATCGGCTGAAACTTGTTCTAGAGACGCGTTGCGGGTTATGCGTTTTCAATCAAACTTCATAATTGTTTTATAGATTTTCATTATAGTTTTTTTGTGGATTTGACCCCAAAAAAAAGGGAAAATAAAAGTGCAGAGGCATGTAATGGTAACCTTGCGTCTGACGAATAAAGCGACAGTTGTGCGAAAACAGTAAACTTGTATTTTTACGATCGTATCTTTCGTATTGGCCACGTTTTGTAAATCTTTCATAGCAAGTCACTGCTGGTACAGGTGTTAACAGTTATCACAATTTAAAAAATCATTACTTTTGTCCGCTTTATGTTGTGTTTCCCTCAGCATTTTACACCGGTTGTCGCTATTTAACCATTTTCAGCAAACAACAATCAATGCGAGCTTCCTTTTCTTCTGTTCGTGCTCGTATTCAATTTGGCCCAAAAGCATAAGACATAAAATTCCGTTTTCCTCTGACGTGGAGATGCTCTGATAAGGTACCCGCGTTCAATTTCAAGCCAGCGAAATCGACAGCTACAATAAAGTGGTGCCGATAATGGTGTTAAGTAGTGAATAATTGAACAACCAAAAGCGACGCACACCAACCCAACATTGAGGCGCCATTTAAAACTCAACCTTCGTCATTCCGATTGGAATCCTCCGTCGGATTGTCGCAGATTCGATTGTTGTTTTCATACCGGGGCCTTTAACGCTCCGCTGCTGCTGCTGCTCTATTCAGGCGATTAATTGACCGCCAATCATAAGATGAATTCGCAAAAAAACATCGGTAACCTTTTTGTTTACCCAAGCGCTCCTCACGCAGCGGCAGCATTGTCCCTCTACAATTTGTTGGCGTGAACGTGCGATTCTACCAGGTGGACCAGGTGGACCGCGGGAGTTGGAGTGAAATAAAAAAAGGAGAAGCAGAAGCGCTCTAAACCTACATTTCTCACCACATCCCGGGCATATCCGGGTCGCCGGGGGGTTTCCTACTTGAGAAGTCTGATCGAAGGGAGCCTCCGACTGATGGAGTGATTTATCTCTTGACGAAATTTCATATCAAGTGCTCTTGACACGCCGTCATGCGTCGTCGTTCTCGGTCTCGGCCAAGCGTCGCAAAAACCGACTTGTTAATGACGCTCAGTCGTTCAGTCGCTTCCAGTGGCTCGACTTAAGATTGAAGCGCTTCTTCCCGGTACAAGTGTGTTACTGCAGCCTTTTGTCGTGGTTCTTGGCTCTATCTCGACCACTACTCCAAAATCCGAAATCCGCCGGAGGAACTTCGGACGTCATCGGAAACATTGGGACACTGGGAATTCGACTTTGAATGTTTATACAGAGACTCTCTCTCTCTCGCTCGCTGTCCTTCCTGTCGGACTCTGCTAATGACCGTCTACCGCGACCGGTCCAGCGAGCCCAAAAGCCCTCCATAACGATACCGCGCGTTCCGCTCGATGTGTCAACGTTTTCGATGTCTTCGAATCTTCGAGAAGCGTGACGGGGAAAAAGAACGGAAAAGTACCATTTCCAGTCCAGCCGCCAGCCCAGGCCGTTATGTGCGTTCTGTCTGGGCTGGGCTGAGGCGAACGTCGGCCATGCGCCCGGCCACATACCATTAGAGGGCATCGCTACATAAATACCCTTGCCCGCCGTGATCTAGCGCGTGGCGCGCGTGGGTGAGTTTTGCGAATGAATGGATGGCATAACTTTCGCCACCGCTGCGGAGAGAGAGACAAAGAGAGAGAGAGAGAGAGAGAGAGAGAGAGAGAGAGAGAGAGAGAGCACCACACCACGTGTCACGGGCCCCAAGTGACCTGGCCTGGCTTGGCGCAAAAGAAATTAGTATGAATCAGGCGTACGGTTTTACGGGTTCGGTAAAACGGGAAAAGTATGATCCGGAGGGCCTTGGAGGACCCCGGAGTGACCTGTTTGATATGCATGCTAACGGCCCTTCGGGTTCGCCCCTTGGTTCTTGTTGAAGAAATGATCAGGTGACCCTGGCCCTGAAGCTCTCTCGCTCTCTCACTCTCTGTCCTCATAAATAAAGTCATTAGAAGCGGGTGCCGGTGCCATTACCTGTTTGCCAAATAAGCACCAGCAGGAGGCGGCCAGGATTCTCAGGTCAGCAGCAGCATGATGATAACATGCTGGTGTGCTGGTTGTCGTAGGGTGTCTCAGAGTAGGTGACACTAAAGAAAAGAAAAAGTAAATCTCAATTCTAAAAGCACAAATCTATCGACTTTATTCTGATAAATTTGTGCAAATGTTTTTTTATGACTCTGTTCGCAGCTTTTGGGGTGCGCACCATGTCTGCAGAGTTTTGTTTCAAAAAATGTTGCCTAAAAGAAGGCCAGAATTTTTAAGGGCAGAATCTTCCACGAACCCATTTGACTGATATCGCTACTACTCGGAGGCATAAGAAAGCAAACCACTCTGTTAAAATTCCTGTAACCAAATCTTTCCACAATGATGTTTGTGTTGCTTACAATCAGTATTGTAGGAAATTTGCCTTTCAATAGGACCAATAGGAATGGGTTTGGAAGCTCTTTACAACTGATTTGCCTCTTGGAATATCAGAAATACTTTTTGTCTTGAACAATGGACTCTTTGAACGTGTTCAATGCAAGCAAGACAAATTTCAGAGCCGTTTAATCTTAAAAGAAAGTCAACTATATCTCTGATGCAGCTTTCAAGATAAATACACTAGTATGTCGGTCAAAATAAATTATCAAAAAGTGATGTTCTACAATCTACGATATAGCTTTTTCTGTAGTAATTACCCTGTTGATCTGCTACAAGCATGTTAAAAATGGTGACACCTATTCTGGAACGCCCTGTATAACGCCTTCAAATCGCCAAATCGTCGATGCTGCTTCTCCTGAGACACGCCAATTGCCAGCCTGGAACGCATTTTTGCATCATGGTATGGGACCACGATAGATTGACGACACATCATCGGTCACCAGCAGCATCCGTGGAATGGGCATCGTCACCTAATTCCGGCCGACCGGCGCGCGTTGACGGGCTGTGTCTTCGAAGGCCTCCGTATTTCCTCCATTTTTTCCTCCATCTTTTATCCACCAGACTATCCGGCTCCCGTGGTAGCTGCTTTCCTTTTCTATCTCTTCCCCGGCCCTCTTTGCTCCAGCAATCACCGATGACCGAGCAGAGATGAGTCACTTTCTTTCCTTTTTTTCATTTCTTCCTTTCCTTTTCCTTTCCTTTCCTTGCTCCAAGAACCTCAACTCATTGTCATTCATATCGATACGCAGGCGCACGAGCAGCAGCAGCAGCAGGAGAAACCCCCTTTTCGTCCTTGTTTTATCCTCCACAACCCGTAGTGGCGCGAATTCGTCCATTCATTCATTCATTCGCGCTACTTCTTCAGCCGCCTCCGTACAGTTCCGCTGGATTCCGCGTCTTTCAGTCTGCTGGAGAAAAAAGTATCAAAAACTTGCGCCAAGAGGAAGGGCACCGGGCAGTGGCGCCGAGTGCCGGCTGAGCTGTCTTTGGACTCGGAATGGTCTAGAACGATGCGAAACCCAGCAACCCAGAACCTTTTGTGCTTTTGTGTGGGCCGAATATTGGAAGACTACCGCACCGCAGTAGTGTGCTAGTGGTAGTGGTAGTTGTTGTAGTAGTTTTGTAAGATGTAAAGATACAAGGAGCGCGGCTAGACTTACTAGCGTTCGGCCGGCCTACACACAAACACCCAGCATCGTCATCCGTCATCGGATCTTCGGAACTTTGGAACGGAAGGGATTGATCCACGCACGATGTGGCTGTAGTGCCAGCGGAACCGGCGACGGAATGACGGCATCTGTTACGCATTCTGTCCATCCTCTTCTTTGGGTACCCCGAAGACACACACATACGAGCACAAACACAATGAAAGAGTTTTAAGCATCCCAAACATGAATGAATTCGGAGCGAATGGCACCAACAGGACGAAGCAAGAGGGCCAAGAAGACTATTGCTGTAGACTTATGTGGACCTCTCTTGGCTACCGAGAAGACGACGAGGACGATGATGACAAGGAGACCAGTGCCTGTGCCCGTGCTGGACACGAACACACATACCGAACCGAACGGGCTCGTGGTGGGCGTCAAACATTCATGAAATCGAGCAGAGGAGATGCTCCTTCTTTTGCTTCGTCTTCTTACCGCCCGCTCTGATGTCTTTCGTCGATTGGAAATTGTGTTTTTTCTTCTCTGCAGCAGAAACCTCAGCCCTCCTCGTCCTCCTCGCCTACTGCCATTCCTATTTTCCCAATAATTTTTGAATTGCTTTGCTAGCAAGCGGCGTGCGTGGCGTGGGAAGAAATGGCATTACCCACCTACACACCACATCCCAGTGCCGTTAGATGGTACGTGTGGGTGTGCGTTGGACGTTGCGCCAAGTTGCGCCAAGTTCTAGGCAGAAACGAGCCAGAGCCAGAGCCAGCGCCTGAGCGCTTGAAATTACACTCTCGATTTCATCATCATTTCACTGACTGACTTTGACCATTAATTTCGTCAACAACGAAAAAAAACCCCGCCCTTCCTGCCCTTATCACCCCCCTGGCACCTCCTTTCCCCTCCCCTTCTGCCATGGCGCTCACTTTTCTTTGCGCCTTTTGCTCGCGCGCGCGTGGCGCTAGTTTTTGGCGCTGGCACTCGATCCGGGCTCGAGAAGGATGGAGAACCCCGGTGTCCCGGTGGTCTGGTGGTGGTGGTGGTGGTGGCCGCGGTATTCTTGGCATCGTTTCAACTCCTTCTGCACCGGTGGTGGTTTCGGTTGAGTGAATTATGCTTTTTTATACCCCGTTGGTGGTGCTGCTACCACGTCGCCGACGCCATTATCAAGGTTACGGAACATTGTGCCCATGATAATCACAATAAATTATCCCTCTCGGTGCGCTCGGTGTCAATTGCGTTTTCACCAGGGTTTCCACTGCGGTGCCACCGAATGGTCCAAAGGTCCTGAAGGATGGAAGAACGGGCTGTGGAGAATCGCTCGCTGGATGTAAAGTTTTCCAGAAGGCGGGCGCGTCTAGTGGCGCGTGTGCTAGGGCTCTACGGGATTACACAGAGCCCCCCACTCCCCCTCTCACCGTGTGACCTTTTGACATTCGAGAAATGAATGCTCGCCATAATGTATTCGGGATTCGGTGTTCTCACAGTCGTCAAGCATACGCATAGAGACGGTAGAGGGAATCGGTTTTTATCGCACAGCACACACGCGCAAACTGTCGCGGGTAATAGACGAATTGACACAATCACGCGCCGAGCGCCCATCACAATTCGATCGATAAGAACCACCCTGGGGATGCCGAATCGGTATTCCGTGGCAGTTCCGCATTTGCGAACTTTTTAACGCAGTGCAGTCGTCTTGCCGGATTCGGGAGGAGCAGCGTTCTTTCACTTGGTATTCCGCGCCCGCGTTCCGATAATTAACCAGGGAAGGCGCTACGATGCTACTCGATCTTGTTTTACGACCTACGAGAGGGTCGCTTTTCGGCGGGTTGGGGATTTTGGCCATCAAATCCTGACTTCCTGCTGTATTCCTTGACGTATTCCCGCTTTGTAACGGCCTCCGAAAATCCTTGGGACGTCCTTTTAATTGATTGAATTTGGTCTGGGGGCAAATTTGATATTGCGAGCCACAGTGCAGTGGCAGTGGAGCACTTTGGGATTAATTAAAAGGACCAAAGGACATTCCGTCGGACATTTGATGCGACCTTTCGGTCCGCCCTCCCTCGATCACTATCAGGATCCGGTGTCCCAGTATCCCTCGTGAAGCGTGTGAAGCGCGTGATAATGATGGAAACTGATATGTAGTGACACTCAGTCACCCAGGTCCACCTACTCCCCCTACACCCACACTGACAAGGCCAGCGCGTGGACATCCACGCCTGTTACTTTAATTACGCTTTCACTTTTGTCCCCGACGAGGGTGAGAAGTTGGACTTTTCATCCCCCCCCCCCCCCCCCCCCCCCCCCCCCAAAAAGGTGTCTCTAGCGCACGATCTTTGGTCGATTTCTTGCGAACAGAACACATTGACTGGCCTCTCCAGCGGAGAGAGAAACTGGAAACCGTAGATAACACGCCGTAGATAGATGCGCCCGCTAGAGGGCAATTGACCTTTAGGGCCTGAGGTATGGCTGACGTGTTTGAACATTCCTCCGGGGGGGGGGGGGGGGGGGGGGGGGGCATCAGATTCATCTAAGCATCAGCACAGCCCGCCCTGCAGCTCCATCGGAAGCCGGTTTTTCTTTAATCATCGCGATCCCTTGATCTTGAAACGGATGGGCGCCTTTAGAGCCAAGGACGGTCATCTCTCTCGCCACCGTGAACCTTGAGACAAATAGACGTGCCGTGTTGAGAGGGAAGCAAACAACGAACTGGCAAGTAAGCTCCTCACGAGTGTTGGGCGCTCGAACACCAGCAAATAACGTTGATCACGACGGACGGACAATAGCTCCATTGGAACAGCAGCAGCAGAGCATTCCGAGAACGACCTTCTATGCACTTCGCATCCTTGTGGCACTTGTAGCTCCAGCTTGACTAACATTCTCTCCCTCTCTTTATCTTTCTCTCGCTCTCTTTGTTTCTCTGTCACAGATTTCGCCCCTCGGAAAAGCGGTACTCATTACTGGCTGCGAGTCACCGCTTGCCCGCGCCCTGGCCAAACGGCTCGATGACCTTGGCTTCACCGTGTTTGCGGCCTTCCGGCAGCTGCAGGACAGCGATGATGCGACGCTCCTGAAGGCGGTCTCCTCGGGCCGTTTGAAATTGCTCCAGCTGAACGTTACCAGCGAGGTGGAGGTAGGTATTCCGCCCCGGGAGGCAATGGGTGGTGATGGTGAGCACAATCTGAATATGATAATGAGCAGCGGGGGTGGTTGGTTGACGAGCTACGACGCTAGACATGCCGCAGTTGCTACCGAATCGGATTGTTTGCGTGGAAAAATCAGAATCTCGAAGGCTGGCTGGCTGGCTGGCTGGCTGGAGAGGATATTGCCACCGGAATCCGGTTACCAGTACGTTCCTCCGGAGGCTCATTCCGAAGCCTGTACCGGTTAGAATCTGGCTACACAGAATGTGTGATATCTCAGCAAAGAAATGACATGAAAAAGCACAAGTGATGCAGAGATTAAAGATTTCATTATTCGATGATTTTTTTGATTTAATGTTGTATAATACCTCTCACTACGACATCATTTGTCCTCTTGTTGTACAGTATCTTCATTTCTGCTGGGTTTTACTAATTTTTTGATACATTTTTTTTAATTTCCTTTTTATAATTGTCCAATATTATTTGTTGGAACGAACATCCAGACAATTTAGAGAATTCATAGGTTTTCCTATGAAAATTGATCTTTATGAAATCGAAAAATTAATCCCATACCTGCTGTAAGAACAGCTGTCTAAACCAGGAAAATTTTCACTGAAGTATTGGTAAATTTTCACAGAAATACACTCATCATTGCACAAAACAATTCATTTGTCACCACAATTTCAGATCTCACGTGCTATTAATCTTAATGAAATTCAAAACTTCTGCTCCAATTTTGACAAAATTTTATTCAATCAAATACTACAATCAAAACGCTCTCAACAGAATTGCAAAGCGGCCACTAGGAGCGATGCAAGGAGTAAACATCAGTGCCCAGATTCTAGCAGGCTCTCCATTCCTGGCACAGGCTTCACATTTCAGTTGACCTCGTCTGTGAACTTGGAATGCGTGTGTGCTTATATGTGTGTGGACCACCTTCCTAAAATGCATGCTCGATTGCTTGAATTATGAAAAAAATGCCATCGTCACAATATCGAACCGAATTGTCCTGATGATGTCGATGAAGCTCCCTTTCCATGAAGTTGCCATGCCGCCCAGTGACTGATTTGCATTATGTATTCTCATTACACTTTGCTTACTGCTTTGCTCTCATGCAAATGGTGCGAAATGGATCCCAATTTCACTCTTTTGCCGGTACAGCCCGACAACTGTTTCCACTCGTTTACGAAAGTCTGGAGAGTACAACATTGATATTGACTTTATAATGAGCAGAGTGGTGTTACATGGTGTGTGAACAAGGCTGGCAGCCGCTTCAGGCTTTAAACATTGTCCACTTGTCACCAGCACCAGGGTCCTGGCGATAGTTCGGTCTCTTTGTTTGTTCGAAGGGCCGCAAGTGGTGAAGTGGTCGTGGAGTGAATTGGCACTCCGGAATTGTTTCTCCAGTGGGATCCTTCGTTGGTTGGCGTGCTTTTTGGAGTAATAAAAAAAGGCTCCAGAAACAACAGACACACACACTAGTACCTTGCTCATCGCTTTTTACGGGATGGTTTTCATTTCAGAAACTCTCGCGAGCTCAGAAATCTCCGGGAGGACATGCCAGGATCATCCGCGGTGACCCAGATAAAATGGCCTCATTTCTTTACACATTCGACCTCTACACTCTACTCCACCTTCCCTGATTCCCTAATATCCCGTGAGAATCGTGCTTCAATTCACGCCCGTCGTCC
>NC_064878.1:28006595-28009095 GCF_943734665.1 Anopheles aquasalis | reverse complement strand
GCGTCATTCATCAAGGAACACTAATAGTACAAAGATCGGGGAGTCTGATCAGAAACGATACGCGCAGCGATCGTTAGACGAAATGGAGCGGCTGAGTACCAATGTGATACCAAAGATTGCGAACCCGCTCAACGTCCCCCAGCAGCTGCCCATCGAAAATTTCTGAGCTAACTTTAAACGTAGGATCTATTGTAACAATTTTTTTGGAAAAACGGAGGAGGAATTAAATGAAAAGACACAGAAATAGTTGAAAAACATGTGCACAAATGCTACTCGGAATGGCGTAGATTTTTTTGCTAATAAACTCCCTTTCTACATGTAATTTACAGAACTCAATTATCTGTCATAGTTTATTTTTTATCGCCTTTCAAATTTTGTCTCTTTTTTTTAATGCATACGTTAGTATAGTTCCAGGGTTTCTATTCACTCAAAATGTAGTTATGACCCTCAAGTCACCGAAGAGAAGAACTGAGACATTAAACAGTGGGACGGTCCACAAAGGTGAACTTGTTGCTGGTACGATCTTACATCATACTGATTCCGATTCCTGTTCCGTTATCATCACACATCATTACACTCTACCAACCGGCACTTGCTTCATAGTTCCATATTTTTTATTAGTTTAAAATAATAAAACATTTACAAAAGATCGTAAGAAGGATCGCGTTGTGTCCGTATGTGTATGTATGAAATGAGTGATAGTGTGTTCGTGTTTGTGTATTTAAGTGCTTTCTATGTACAAAGCGCAAGTCGTGTAACTGATCTGATGAACATCGTTTAATATCCTTCACTGTCTCCCCGCGCCAGACACGGCAGGGCGTACTCTACCTACTGATATCGAGCTGGACTGGTATAGATAGGCCCGAACGGGGTTGAATAGTGCCCACCCACCCCACTCCACCTCCACACGGTAACGTTGGTGCTGTTGCCGAGCCGCAAACGGCAACAACTTGATGAAGAATGAATGAAAAAAACCTTCACGAGAATCCGGATCGATCGATCACATCAAATCTCTCTCCCAGCATTGGACTGAAGTTAGATTCTCGAGCTAAAACGAATCAACAAGGTGTAAAGAGGGACGGGTAACGGCGGGACATTAGCCTCCCCCGTGGGCTGCCAGAGCGATTGGAGTTTGTTCCAGATTCTTGATGACCTTGGTGATGGCCAATCGTAGCGGATCCGTGCTTACTCTTTATAGGTGCATCCGGCCTCATCTGCTCCATCGGCACAATCCTGAACCTGGAAACCGAGAGAAGTAGAATCCACGTGATCATTTTTTGTTAATAGACGTAAAAAGCGATCACTTACCTTATCACACAGCTGGCTCACGGATATGCAGATCCCACTGACGCAGCGCAGCTCACCCTCGGGACACGGTGACACATGGGCGGTGGTCAGAAAGTCCCGACTGGTGCTGCTGATCTTGAAATCATTCTCCGAGTCCGACGTCATCATGATTTCCTTGCTATCCTGGAAGTTCACTGGAAGCAAAATGGAACAGTGCAAAAAAAGGGTCAATGTTATCTGAAAGTTCCAGTTCCCAAAAACCGACTTACCGAGTGATTTGGGCATCGAAATCGATCGACTCGTTTCGGCTTCCGTTTGATCCGGGACTCGCTCCGTTGTGGTGGTGATGACGGTGGTATCATTGCTTGTTGCACTGTTCTCTTCACTACGATTCTGCTGTTGATGTCGATTGACCTGCGGTGCATTCTCGGCCGCTGTCGGTTCATACTTATCCGTTTCATCGTTCTCCTCCGAAGCGACATAATCCGGAGACCTGGCAGCTTTCGATTGATCATGATCAGCTTCCGTCTGCGCGCGATCCTCGTTAGTGATGGTGATGTATGGGCGGCTGTAATGGGAGTGCAGGACGGAGGAATAAGATCGAAAGCGTTATTGCCATTCTGCACCACGGTTTTTGACGAATGCAACTGCACCATCGTCAAATAGGATACCCAATATTGAATACACGTCTTCGTCCAGCCTCAGTACAGGTCCTGTTCCCCTCCCACTAATAATGTCCTTACCAGATCCAGACTCAACCAAATTTACCATACCAATTACACTCTACCCACAGTCCTCTACCATCTAGCAAGTAGGCACAACCTGTCTGCCTACTGCCGTGCGTCCTCTAGTCCTCCTCCTCCTCCTCCTCAGTCCTGCTCCTGCAGTCAGTGCGGTCGTTCACAACACGGTCCACGAGGCCGTTATCGAGCGCGCTATCTTACCCATTCGGACTGTTGGGGACCTGTACTTGCACGAATGGATACTCTCGCTGGCTGCCGTAGGCCGACGGGAACGTCGTCGGTTCATCGTAATAGCAATCCACCTCATCGGACGCATCCGGACAATCCTCGTACTGATCGCAGCGCCACTTGTCCGGGATGCACTTGTCGTTCGACATACACCGGTACTCGTCCCGTTCGCACTGCTTGCAATCACTTTCGTCCTCACCACCCTGGCAGTCCTTGATGTTGTCGCATCTGAACACAAAGAA
>NC_064878.1:27844095-28001595 GCF_943734665.1 Anopheles aquasalis | reverse complement strand
CCGAGGAGCAGGAGGTTCCTCGTGCTGCAAGCTGTGACAAGCTGCTCCGATGCATTGAGCTTGGCGGGCGCCAAATTGACTCCAATTTCTCCAACCGGCGAGCAGAGGCGAAAACTAGACGCTTCTAATCTAATCAACCTAATCACATCGCATTACGGGCAAATGTATTTGCATTAATCTTGTGCCAGCCATGCCGTTCCTCAAGCCTGTCCTCGGGAGGAGGAGGAGGAGTTTAGGTTGAAGCGATTGAACCGAACAAACCGACGCTTTGGTCGCTATGGCTACGCTCGAGGGAAAATCAAGTGCTTTTGAGGCATTTTCCACTTCCGTTAACAGCTTTTGATGTTAAGTTAATTATGTTTAGTTGAGGTTAGCAAACGTTTTGTTAAAATTGATTTTTCCAAAACTCTACACATAACTTTCAACATAAAACACACTTTTGATGACATTTTGAACCCATTTCTTTCAATTCCTGTTACATCGCTATCGCTGGACAGCCCTTAAAGCAACACCGCACTATCACACCATCCGATACGGTTGGTATGTCTCTTGGTGGCGTGCTAATGAACGACGTATCCGACCGAATCACTTCCGCCGCCAATTGCGGCCTAGTACTAGAGCCAGCACTGGTAGAAAGGCGTTGAAAGTGGATGGTCGCCATCCAGGAGACTGGGTAGAGCACTTTCGCCAAGTGCGAAAATGAGGAAACTGTCGTTGCGGTCCATGGTTCTGATTGATCACTCCGATTGCCGGTGGCGGCAGCGGCCGGGATGACATAATATAATGTCATTCCGCGTGATTCCTTGCCGTGTAGTGCTTGGAGGACACAGATTTATCGTGCAAAACATCGGAGGAAAATTGTTGCCATTACTTCGATAGGTGTTTCAGTGAAACCCATATTTTAGTTATGCTTTTTTATGTTAGCTTCCCTTCATTAGTGTACACCTTGTTTAGGCGCTCCTTTATCCTTAAGGTGTTTGTCTTTTAAACACACATTTCATTTAAGTTTATGCACTAAAAGGTGTATCAAACACCCTAAACGAAGGTAATGATGTTGGTGGATTGAGTAGGTGGCTGCGATCCATCAACCTACCATCGCACCGTCGAGTAGCAACCGAATCGAAGCAACCACATCTTTCACGTTACCGCTGGATCACCATTTGCATCGCATCAATTGCCATGCTGCTCGATGACAACCGGCTCATAGACGCTCGTTCGTCAGCGTCCCACGGAACACACGGTGAGCCCTTCGATGACACCTGGCGCGCCACGAGGTGAGCTACTCTACTCCTTTACCTCGCCTGTCGCTTACCACCCGGACACGGACAGGGCCGACTAATTAATGTGCATGCAAGAATGAAGTGATCCTCCAGCCATCCTTCCATCCTCTACGCTGCTACGTCTCGTTGATGAGCGGAGAGCCCTTCAGCCCGGCGGGAATGGTCCGGAAAATCGCTCTCATCAATCTCGGTGCAACTCGACGACGACCACGACGACGACGACGACGACGACGTCGAGGGACGACTTTGCGAAAGTTGCGAAACCGGATAGAATCGTGCGGCTTCTTTGCATTGCTTGGAATTCCGATTCAAGGTAACGTTGCAGCAGATGGCATGAGGGTGATTCAGCGACTGCGCGGCTTACCGATTGGTGCTGATGGTGGTTGCACCGTATGGAATGCTGCAATCGGCTCTGTGCGGCCCATGGTGCGTGGTAGCATAGCGGCGCACCATTCATGGTAATAAAGGGTGCCTGTTGCTGGCGCTGGTTAATTGATAGCTGATCAATTGCCTTGACTGCGGTGTCGAGGTAGTGAGCTTTCTTTCTCTGGTCGCGCGGGCTGGAATCGCGTTAGATGCCTCCAAGCAAAGAAGCGAGGATCTCTCTCAAGGCTGCTTTCAATGTAAGTGCCCTATGCCGGAATCAATTTGTTAGGGATTTGTTTTCTTGAATTATTGTTGGAAAATTTTAGTATCACGAATGAAATCTAGCATGTGTGTCGTTTGTCGTTTGCTTATCTTGTTGAATATTTTACTTTTATAGGAGCACAAATCATCTATTTGATTTGTTATGCTTTTCATCAATTTCATCATCAGGCTATGAATAAAAAACTAATAAGGATAACACGTAAATAATGTTTTCCAGACTACCAATGTTTGTGTTTTTTCTACCAGTGCTTTTTTTTAATATCGTTTTTTGTGATGTTTAATGCATACTACCATGATCAAAAATAAACCGGAATTTTGTCATAAAAAGAAAAGTACTTATTTTTTCTTCAAAATTCAAATTTTCCCCTTCAAAGTAGTCCCCGTCGGATGCAATGCACTTGTGCCAGTGTTTGATCCACTCCTCAAAACTTTTCTGGAACTCGGTTTTTGTTATAGTCTTTAGTGCCTCCGGCGATTTTTTCTTTATCGTCTCCACACTCTCAAAACGATTTCTTGGTAGTGGTTTTTTGAGTCAATTGAATAGGCAGAAGCCACATAATACGAAATCAGGAGAATTGCCCGGTTGTTGAATGGTATTGGTGTTGTTTTTGACGAGAAACTCTCGAAAAATCAACGCATTATGAGATGGCGCATTATCGTCATGGAGAATCCATGAGTTGTTACACGACAAAGCAGATTTTTTTGTTTGCGGATAAATCCAAATGATATGTTGGTGGTCTCAGCTATCTCCCTTATCGTCAAATTGCGCTTTTGGATCAACAATTTTCGGATTTCATCGACGTTTTCGTCAGTTTTGGATGTCAATGGCCTTCCAGGACGACAATCATCCTCAACAGCCTCACGACCACTTTTAAAGCGTTCATACCACTTGTACACCTGTGTTTTTGATAGAGTATTGTCACCATTACACTATTGTGTCATTTTTAATGAGTCGGAACACTCAATATAATTTTTAACGTTGTTCATGTTTTGAATCAATTTTAAAAATCGCCATGACGTAAAAATTTAATGCAAACAAATCTATGCTGTAAACGTAAATGAAGAGCTGGCAAGCTGAAACTTGGCATGTACATCACTAATAGAGCCGTCAACGTAATAAAAAAAACAGAATTCAAAATTGATAAGCCCGCGAGGAATAAATTCAAAATTCCGGTTTATTTTTGATCATGGTAGTATACCTGGTACTTCAGGCGAATTTTGACCATTTGATTCAAAACAATTGAATATTTTTTATGTGTCATATTTTTGATTGTAAGCTATAACGATTGTTAATGTGTCAAGCAGCAAAAGTTAAAGTTTTTAGTTCATTATGATTCGGCGAATCAGCTAAACTATTCAGCTCTCAAAGAGATGCCATTAAATGATACATTGTGATCGATGCCATTTTGTTTAAAGTTCACTTGAGGCTAATTTCCAAATGATTAATCATAAACCATTTTAAAATTAATATTTTTACTATACCACCGGTTGACTTGTACTGCATAATGGATTGAAATTATTCAAACCACAAGTACACCTCGAACGCTAGAACCATTCCACAACCGAAGCCACAGTCGCGGTGGTAGCGATAAATCAATTCATTTCCTTGAACGCGAAGTGAGCGACAGCTGCGGTTATGAGTCTAAACTACGGAATACTACTCCTGTTCACCAACGTGCTCCTAGAACGCGCCATAAGCGTGCCCAACCATCAGTGTACATAGCAGCACACCGGGGTGCTTTTGTGGTAGCTTCTGTTGCGTGAAGGGAACTGACCACAGCTTGTCCTTACCAGCGGTCAGCACGGCTCTTGGTTGCTTCCGCCATTCAACTGCTCCGGGTGCACACGAAGCAACTCAGTTAGAATATTGAGCGAAATGACGGGAGATCCCCTTTCGATGGAGCATTTGTTGTCGTTTTGACCTCCCTCCCGTCTTGGCTTGACTTGACCCGTGAACCAATTACCAACCGTGACCGCTATCCAGACCGGAAGGATTCGAATCGGCGAGAGGTCCAAAGACGCGAAGCAGATTGGTTCCAACGATAGAGCGAGCGCGAACACCTTCGAAGTCTAGTCTTATGGGATGGCAACGTACACGCCACGAATGTCTCCATTGATGCAACGCACACCCTAGAGCATGGCGCCCACAACACGCATCATGCTGGGCGCCATGCTTGTGAGGCTGATGGGGGCGGCAGTGAGCGATCGCGAATGATCGATAATTAGCTTTTGAAAGCCACATGAAACGCAGCGCGATTCGGGGCTTTTTCGTGACCCCTTAGAGAGCACGGGCCTGCAAAAGGTCACCAGCACGGTGATGTGGTGTGATGGTGGCCTTTACCATTCTACTTCAGTTTCGGTTTTCTTCTTCTGCTTCTTGTTCTCCGTCTTCTTTCGAAGGTGCCATTCTCCTTCACATCTTCTCGATCGGTTCGGTTTTGCTGCAATAACATCTTTCGAATGACGGTTGCTGCGATTTCATTGAGAGCAACGCAAAAGCTCAGCCAAAATGAAACACTCACCGCTCCAGCATCCGAAACGCGACCGAAAAACCCAGTATGGGGTACCTCGTCGATGACGCCACCACACCAAAGGGGTCGCCACCAATCGTTAGTTCAGTATCGCTTGTGGCCGGATCATGGAACCATCATGAGAGCGAGCGTCCCCCCCTCGATGCCAGGCATTATTCTCTTCCCTTTTTGCATGCAAAGACACCTTCAGCTCCGCTCCACTCTGTTTCAACTGTCCTCGCTGGGAGGTCTCTCGAGTTCCATCGCGATCGCGATGTATGACCTGAATTCTTGCAAATGCGGCTTCAATTGATCTTATCTTCCCTCCCTTCTCACCAGCAACACGAGTGAGTGAGGGGAAGAGAGAAGGAATCTGATCATTGAAGATGTTGGACTGGAAGGATGCTCTTTTCGCGTCCCCCCGCCTCGCTCGCTCCGTTACTGACCCAATTCTGGTGCCGACGACGACCGGCGCTACAGATGACAGCTCGAGCGGTCGATCGGTACCTTGGAATCTCTTGGCACCACCACCGCCATCCGCTAGCGACAGATCCTTGGATGATCTGCTCGTTGGTCGTTGGCGCCATGCACGCGCACCCTAATTAGCGACAGAGCGCACCGTCGCATGTCGTTGTTCAATCCCACCGGGGGGGAGACTTGAGAGAAGAGCGAGAATACGACATTTCCGTTGTCGTTGACGCTGTCGCTGAAGTTATGTCGCACGACCAGTAACCGCTTTGGCTATTCAGTAAATAGAACATCCGCCTCACCGAAGGTCAGATGTGCGATGAGGTGTCAGCTTGCTCGTACGCGCACGGCCACAGAAACAAGGACACGGAAGGCAAACCCGGAGAAGGAACTGCGGTGCGAAGCGATTAAAAGCGTGATTGAGTGTGGTGAACTCATTCTAGCGGCCTCGAAGGTGGGATCGAACTGATCGATCTAGAGTTTGTCCGTTAGGGGCAGCCAACACCATTGCATTCATATCGCGATGACTGCCGGTACCGGTAAATTATGATCCCTTCTGGGATCGTGTATGTGACCGCTTGGCAGTTCATTAACAGACACCAAACGCCACCAGTTCCAGTAGTAGGACTCCCTTCGCTCGTGTTAATCCTCTCAACACCTCCAAGGTGTACCGAGTCGGAATGGTTCCTTTGAAGTGAAGCGATACGAGGCAATCGGCAAGCGGAATTGCGTTAGTGGTCCTGCTTCGTTGCATACTCTATCAATCGTTCGATTGTGGCACTTTGGTAACCGGCAATGGCCCACAAGGAAACCACTCTTCGTGGATGGTTTGGATGGCGATGGTAAGGGGCTTGACCACAGACGCATGTCTTGGCGTGCGCAATAGGTTGAATGGCCCACTGTCTGTCAATGTGCTAAAAACCTTCGCAGAGTTGGATGGGTTTAAAAGCTATTCCACTGCGCGTGTATTTCAGTGGAGGTGTTGACGAACGATGTGAAGGAACGGAGCAAACGATCCGAATAGAATGTTTTTATTGAACAATGCGTGGTGCTTGGTTTCGAAAGTTTCGGTTTCTAGTTCGTGCACGGTAGGAGGTATCGCTGGTTAATTAATCTGCCCGGATCCCGGGTGTTATTTATGATCCGTCGCAAGCTACGCTTGAACGCTTACAATTCCTTCAAACGCTCGATGATCGATCGATATGTACGATGATCTATTTGTAAGGGAACTGCCTTAAAGACGACGATTCTTCAACAATAAATACCTTTAAATACGCAACATTCTTTCGGATTTACCGCATTATTGTGAGCAAAAACGCAAGAGCCGACTGGATGCGACCGAAAAGTGAGGCAAAGATTCCAGCACACGTCTGCCGCTGTCTGTGGCTGGACACTCTGACAACTCGCACGTCAAATGGCCCCGTACCTGCCTTTGTTTGGAAGTGCTTTCCAAAGCCAAAGCTCCAAAAAACACGCCACACCTACCGCACCCATTACACAACCAGGGCTGGTGTGCTCCAGGACACTAAAAGATGGCGCACGATGGTCGCACTCTTTAGAATTAGCAATCGGCGCGCTCGCCAGTCGCCATTTCACTGCCATCACTATGTCACTGCCAGTGTGGCTATTGATAGCTTTGATCGTAGCGCAAATTGATCGGCAAACGTCGATCAATGGGCCCGTCTTGAAGGGCCCGTGTACCGTACAGAAAAGGATAATGCCAATTCGCACCTCAACGGCAAACGGCGGCGTAAAGGGGCGACATGACGGGGCGATCGACGTTTTAAGCGCGTTTCACGATTGTACAGCCGTCGATGCGGGCGTCCAAATGACACACACACGGGGATAGGAAGGTGTGCGGCATTCAACTCGCGATCACATTCGATGCGATCAACAACGCGTTGACAAAGCCGCCCGGCACCGTGCCCGCAAGCCAAGTTGAAGCACTTCTTTTCCCGCTTCCTTCTAAATTGTTTGCCACAAAAAGAGGGCAGATGGAGGAAGTGGGTGGTGGGGGGAGCTGTTTCTGGGATGCTAACCAGCTAAATAACCATTTTAATGAAGCGAATTTGCATACCACCACGCGAACTGTTGGTGATCGCGCTATTGATGCTATTGACGATCGATTAGACAGCGCTAGCGAGTGCTGGCATGATTGAATGACACATTCTACGTACTTCGGAGTGCGGAGGGGGGAAACGGATTTATGTAACGTGCGCCACATACAAATCTTCATCCGACCTAAGGTTGATCCCGGTGATTGGTGTCTTGTTAGACACAACTCCCCAAATACCACACGGTTCCATTGAAAACATATCGCCGCCGCCGTGAGGGGGATCTCGTGCCGAGGAACCAATCCGTGGCCTCCTTAACACGCGCAGAGAGCAGCATCTTCGCAATCTCGTTCGCTAATGAGATACCGCGGTGAGGCAGCCTTTTTGAGGTGTGTGCGCGCAAAGCGATCCACGAAATCGAGCCAATTGTTTAGTGAATGTCAAATGATTCGCACAAAACAGACGTTTTCACAGGCTTACAGGCGATGACTTCCACGTTCCTGGTGCCCATCGGTATGCCCCTGTCGATCGGTTTAGTTCGAACTTTTCGAACGCCTCAAAAGGGTAAGGTGAACCATGTCACGACAACGACCGTTCGACCGAGTTGTCGTCGTCGTCGTCGTCGTTGGGAGCATCTTCACACGATGACGATTCTGATGATGAGGAAATGTGACGATCTCACGA
This sequence comes from Anopheles aquasalis, assembly GCF_943734665.1. Lineage (NCBI taxonomy): Eukaryota > Metazoa > Arthropoda > Insecta > Diptera > Culicidae > Anopheles > Anopheles aquasalis. The sequence continues at coordinate 27,993,951 of NC_064878.1, read as the reverse complement.
TTTCCTTGTCACACGCCGGAGTTTCTTGATGGAATGGCCACCATAACGGGGGCGAAAACGTGCACGTGAAGATGCTTAGTTGAACTTCCCGGTTACTCCAGTTCTTTCTGCATTTCGGAGTGAAGCTGACATTTCTCACAATCAATACCCCGGGAGTCGCTGTCAAAAAAAAGGGGAGTTGCAAAAGGCACCTGCAGCATTCCTGCGCTCTCCCTCTCAATGTGCGAGGCCAACCGGGTTTCATGTTTGCAAAAGGGCGCCTTCAGCATCATTTCGCAAGAAAAAAGCGTTCTTGCGTTCATGTCGCGATCGCACCAGGGGCCCCTTTTGTACCGTTTGATCTTCAGTTCAATCGTCGGATCTATCGACTTGACATTTGGAAAGAATCGCCGCCTCCGCGGCCTGCTGCAAATCAAAAACCATCATATCGATCGTCTGACAGCAAGAGAGAGAGAGAGAGAGAGAGAGAGAGAGAGAGAGAGAGAGAGAGAGAGAGAGAGAGAGAGAGAGAGAGAGAGAGAGAGAGAGGTGCGGCACTCGAAGGGGCGCTCTTCAAACAATCCGGGCGGCGGGCTCGATCGAGGTGTTGATTGGGTTCTTGGGTACTAGCCAGCATCTTCTGTGATCACACGCCGCCACCACCACCACCACCACCACCGCTGATCACAGCGCCCTCCACCGATTGTTGATCGATGGCGACAGAACACTCTCTTTCAAAACATTCAGCCTGGCCTTTGGTGTGTTTGTGGTGTGGCTTCATAATTTGATTTGCTCTTTGGCGAGGCAGCCGATTGACTGCAGCCGCTGATCCGAAAAGGCAAAGCCCCTCCGGCCGGAACGAAGGAAGATGCACGGTGGTTCTATTGACCTATCCGTGATCGTGATCGTGTCTGGTGGAGCATTTTGTCATCGTCATGCCTGCCAAACCTCGCTGCAGTGCTGATTTAGTGCAAATTAAACACACACAAAATGGCTGGCCTGCCTGTTGGGGGTGGCTTTCGCGGTTGCATCGATGGATGGGAACCAAAAAAAAAAAGAAACCGTAACATCTCCCCTGTACTGGTTCCTGGCATAAAATGGTACGGCCGAGGTGCACTGCTAGCGGGCACTCGTGGCTGCAAAATGCCGTTTAGTGCATTTGGCGGATGGCGATCGAGAGCAGCAACAGGGAGCTTTAATGCAGTATTCGCAATCGACTAACGATCATAATAAAAGCTACCCAAAGGGAAGGGTTTGCACAGCGGCGGCGGCGGCGGCGTCATCCAAAACTTCTTCTTCTTTTTCTTCTTCTACTTGTCACTCGCTTGACGAGGCAGGCGCCCCCCGGGGGGCTGGCCGATGATTGTTCTTCGAGTTTCTCATCAGTCAGCCCTGGCAGGAATGTGACATTGTTATGCAAACATTGATGCTGGAGGCTTTTCAGGGTGCTTTTTTGGCGAGCTCAGAAACAAAAGAGTTTCCCAGCACGGGGCGCGTTCACACGGCTCCCGTTGGGTGGTCGCTGGTGGTACTCCAGTGGGGTGGCTCGGGTGTCTCAAGAAAGGAAGAGAGGGAGAGATTACTTGAGGCAGCATTTTGTGCGGGCCAACGTAAGGGAGTGTTAAGTACATCGTTAACCTGGGTGGGGAGTCTATTCCTTTCAAACGCTATGCTTCAAAAGCATTCCATTCCATTAAGCCTCGCGCTGCGGGTGCGTTCAGGTGCTTCATTATGCAAAGGATACGCTGATGGAGTGGGCTTTCTGTGGGCCCGTGGACTATTGTTTCTGGCGCTGACATTAACGCATAATATTTGTTTGCAAACAGCGTAAACATGATTCACGATGAAATTAATGTCTCGCTCAATATTCACCCAAAAAAATACTAATTTAGCTTGCTATCGTTTTAACATCGATTCTGTGAAAAGAATTGTTATTGGTGCAATTATTTCATGCTAGTTACAATTTTTTGTGGCGAATGGTTTGTGCCTTTCATTCTGTGTTAGTGATTTTACTTTTTCTTAATATCGACAAGTTCATAAGGTGTTCCCAAAATCTCAATTGTTATATAATAAATAAATATTGTTCAGGTTTAAATTATGTATCTTTAGTGCTGTCTGGTCGGATTCTACTCCAGTTTTATATAATGTTCCTTTTATAACTAACAGTTTAATAGATGCTTATCGGAGCATATTTAACTTTACCATATTTTCTATGATAGTAATGGAAATATTACAGAAGGTTTCAAGAAAAACTAGAATAAGACTTGCACTAAAAAAGTGTCGTGGACTGCTGCATTCACATTCTTTTGCTATTAAACAGGTAGTTGTGCCTTGAAAGCAGGAATGACATTATTCCGAAGTACAACTGATCCTTCTTCTTTCATCTTTCTACACCACTGCTTCATAGGTGCGCATGTTCTGGAAACTCAAGAAAAATCCCAAACAAACACCTATAATCACCACCGTAGCTGATGGCTGCCGAAGACAACGACGATCAGCGCAAGTTGTGTGAGACTTTTCTCAGTCATTCATTCGCCGTTGCACATGCACCCACCACCCACGCGACTTCATGCCGCGCCAGTAGCCGTTACCACAACAGTACTGCCCTGCCTGAAGCAACGAATTCACCTTTCGAAAACCAACATCGGACGGACGGACGGATTTTTTTGTAGTTGTTGTTTGAGGTGTTTGATCACTTTTATGGCTTCTGTGGCATGTGGCCCCCAAAACAGGCAGTAGGAGGCCCGATGAAAGTGTGTGGAGCGACAGTCGGAGGGCATTGTCCACACCGACCACGAGACATTAGAATGGAAAAAGCCCGCGTGTAAAAGAGGCGTAATTACGCGCGGTACCAGCCCAGCCCCATTGTTCCGGCGCCAGTTGGCCGTGGGTTGACCCGACCGATGGGCAACGCTGAAGTGACGATTGATTTCGCAAACGGCGTGTCCATAAGGTGGTCAGCGAGGAGATTGAAGTTTTATACGGATTATATCGATCTCAGTCCGGTCCCTAATGAAGAGAACCGCTTGGCCCAAACACCCAGACCCACAGCAAAGTGTCACGCCACACATCTTGGTGGGAACGGAAAAGCGTGCAGGAGATTAGATTGAGCAACACACCTGCACTGACCCTGAACTGTGGCACAATGGTGATCGGTGGGAAAATGCGGTTCAAAGTTTGAAGGCTCACCACAGCCTTGCCCCAAAGGCTCTCTCTCTCTCTCTCTCTCTCTCTCTCTCTCTCTCTCTCTCTCTCTCTCTCGATGGCTTACCACATACTCCGGTGGAGAGAATATTACCGAAGGAAAAGAAGAAAAAGGCTCTCCGGTCACACTTACCTAATGAAGAGAAGAAAAAGAGCATAAGAGAAGAAGATAAGATTTCACGAAATTTATTTGAGTTTTCATATCAAGCAACCTTTAAATCAAAGAAAGAGGATCGCGATCAACGTTTGTGGGGTGTGTGAATGGCTGAACCGCCTTCAGTTTCACCTCCAGTGGCCCCACAAATCAGTATGCTCTGCATTGTTCGTTTGATTTCATTTTCCACCTCCCTCCAGCAAAACGATAAGGTGCGCCGAGCGCGCTGAAGATGATGATAGTGTTGTTCCTGATGATGAACCGATTACCGTGGTGTTTCATTAACAAAAAACACCCACTTCACGCCCTCCCCGCTTGCTCACCCAAATTGCTGCTGCTTGACGGACCTTATCGTGTATGATGCCATCGATACGAGCAGAGGGTGTGTACGGATATCCTTTCCTCGAGCGTCGCACTACACGCTCGGTTAGCTTTGACTGCTGGTTGGCCAAGCAGGAAGTTCACGAGCAACTAGGCAGCAGAGTGTAGGAAATGGAACGATTACATGATTACGATTACGGCAGCCAGCTGATGGAAGTGATGGACAAATTGAAATATGATTTCCATTGTCCCAAAACCCAGAAGCTCCCTCAGGAGGATCATCCCTTGGCACTGACTGCGCGACTCGTTAAATGTCAATTGGAACCCAGCCATTAGATCCAACGAGGCGCGCAATCATCTCAGTTTCTCATTACATTCCCTCCGCAGCAATTAATCACAACAAGCGCGACTGCTCTGCTCAATCTGGGGTTGCTTTCCGCACCCTCCGCAAACCGCCAGCGACTTTCGCAACGAAAAAAACACAAACTTCCCAAAGACGACGTTAGCTTCTCCGTTGGCCAATTACCAAACGGAATTGTCGCCGCCACAATCGTAAATGATTCATGAATCCGCGCGTCGCGGAAAATGAATTGGCCCCTAGGCCATCGTTTCACTCGTTATGTTGCAACATTGCGGTTGCGATGATGCGCTATCGAGATGACATTTATCAGGGGGGGATTTGAAAAATCATTTGAAAAATAAAATACATGGAAGATTGGTATCTACCGACCGAACGAAGGATCGATCGAAGATCCTCCATGCTCGGTATGATAGGCACGTCCGCAATTCCTCTTCGTCGTCGATTGCGCATCAGTTTAGACCAGACACCCGGCACCCGGCTGCCGTGTTTGTTATTAGTAGTTTTCCTTTTTAAGTTTCGCTTAATTTTCCACTTCGTTGCCACTAGCCGATGGCGTGATGAGCACGCCACGCGGTGGCGAAATGGCCACGAGATGAGCACCAGCACTAGTCCGAAGAGATAATGAAAACGAAACCTACGTTGAAGCACCACAAAAAGCGCGTAATCGCGATGCTCGGTGCTCGCTTGACGAGCGACGACAACGATCGCGTTATGCTCGCATCGGAGCCGGGGAAGAATGCGTGAAAGTAAAAGTAAAGAGTGCGCCAAGTAGTTATGTGTGCCTGGCGCCAAGATGCGTCTCTGTCGCGTGTTTCGACGATCGCAGGGAGAGAGAAGGAGAAAAGTTACTTAGACAGTTGTGTCACTTGCTGCTGATTAGTGGTCTATTGGACTACTTGCTGCCTTTTGCTACAAAACTTTGTTTTAGAAGCTATTCCTCTTCCACTTCTGCTTCCTTCCGGTCACTCATGGCCCTGGTAGATCGAAATTGACGAAGTTTAAGATCCTGCAAGGTCTGGCCAACGAATCCATCGAGCTCTAATTACAGACCAGCGGTTTCAATCTGCAAGATGCAAGGTTTCGCACAACAAAAAGGGCCTTGTGCTTGACTAATGGCTGCAGGGGCTATTTTCGGCCTCAATCATCTCTTTTTTGCTTACTGGCTTTAATAATCTATTTTTGGCACTGCGTCCGTAGGGAAAATGATGGTCATTAGCATAATTCCAAATGGTTTCACTCGAAGGTCCAACAGCGTGCTGGCCATGCGTGAGACACGCATTGCGAGACAACCGGTGGCCGCTAGTATGGATCTGGTTCGTAAAGAATGTGCGGTATTTGTGTCATCTGTCCTGGCGCCAAATTAGGCGTAAAAGCGATTTACATTTCGAATCGTTTACGCTCGCTCATCGTAATCGCTGCCTGTGATTGCGAAACACATCTGAGCGCTAGTTCGAGTGCCGCACACTCGCACTCGAGTCTGCGCTGCGATAATGCATGCTACTTTCGTTCCAAAAATGCCACCATCAACCGATGCCACCTGAAGAGCAGACCATTCTGTGAGCACTGCACTGCCTGAGCTGTGAAGCTGAGACAGGCAGATGCAACTCCCTGTTGCCCGGTTCGTCTGATTACGGCCGTTGATGTCTCCTGCATTTTAAGCATTTTAGCACTCTCGGTGATGCAACCAGCCACCACCACAGGGTGGCAGTATGTTTGTCTCATTTTTCGGCTCTCACTTTCGATTGCTACCGAGCAGACCAAGAAGTGGAGGTGATTGTCCGAGGTTTGTATGTGGCTTTAAAGTATGTCAGCAGCCCGGCGAAGAGGCGTACGCACCGTTACACCTCGGCTAAAGCGTTAAACGTGAGCCGCATCAGAATGTGCGAAGGTGTTGACGCGGTTCAGAATGCGGTTCACATTGAGGGCTGGAAGTTGGACAACCGATCCACAACGAACGAAGTGGCGGTTACGGCAGAAGCGTGAGGAAACTATTTGATTCTGTTGGCGCGGAAGACTGCAGCCAGTTTGCTTTCTCAAATCAGGCCAACGGTTGTTCGCTTTGAGCGGTGGGCGATGGCGGTGGCATACTAGGGCCAACAAACCGATCGGCATGGTGCAAGGCGTGTTTGTTAATCGAAACTTCCTCATGCCCCCGATCGGAATGAGTGAAGTCGAACAGAAGCATGTCGTACATCGACTTATGACGAGCAGCGGTAGCTTCCTCATTACTTTAACGTGCTGCGTCAATCGCAATTTTAAATCGACGATCGTTGAGGTTAATGCTACCGTTGATCGGCACCGTGTCCAACAGAAAATTGAGTTCTTTTTTTGCGACGGGTCGTAGCGGGGCACTAACCGTTCAATAAACACAGACATTGTTTATTTATTAGAGTTAATTAACACTATTTGCTGTATTGCTCGGTTCAATTAGCTTCATTAAACTGCTCTGTTCATATTGTATCAGTGGTGAAAGAATACCATGCTCTAATGGAATGAAAAGTAAATGGAAAGTGGCATTTTCAAAAATCTGTAGCACCTAGATATAAATTGTGATCTTGACTCCAGCAAAAAATCGACATAAAAATGTTTTCCAAAAATATAAAAGTTCACCGAAAAAAGTTAGTATGCTACAAATCTTCTTCTCTTCTTCTTCTATATATATAAAAATCTCGTGTCACAAACTTTGCGTCCCAATTGCTTCGAAACGGCTGAACCGATTCTAACCAAACTTGGTGTGTATATTCTTTTGGTAATGGCAATTGATATAAACTATCCTACATTCACTTTACTTAAGTCATCTTTTTTTAAATATTCAAAAACCACTTTTCACAATGTTAGTATCCAAACTCCTCCGAAACGGCTGAACCGATTCTCACCAAACTTTGAGTGTATCTTCTGTTGGTATCAGAATCGGATGTAAACTATATTTCATTCACTTTACTTAAGTTATTCAAAAAATAAGAAAATTATTTTTCGTAACTTAATTGTAAGCTGTACAGTGGCATTTTTTATGGATTTTTCATACAAAAAAACGAATGTTCTCAAATTTTTATAACCCTAGCCCAAACAGTCATTTTTTTATGATTTTTTAAAAATCGACTAAACCGCAGAGATTAGCAGTCAGGATGCTGAACAGCGGAAGCGTTGCTAACGAACCCGAAGAACGAAGAAGGCCGGTGTTAGCTCTGTTGTGGACTGTATTCCAAATTAACAGACGAGATTTCTGATTTCTTTGCTATCTAATCGAATACACCTTTATTCTCTCTTCAACACAAAGAACCACATGAGCGATCGTCTCTCATGAGTGCTCTTACTAATCCCAATCCAATTAATTAATCCCATCCCATAACACGCTCACACTACTCCATACATCGGTGAGCAGTTGACGCAACAGCCGGTTTAAACATTTATCGAACACTTCTTACTTTACACGTTTTGTTCTTCTTACTTTTCTTACTTACACTTACTTTTAAAAAGAGATCCAAGTACACTACGCTTAGCAAATCGCTACGAAAAAGGGGAATTAAGCAGTAGCAAAAGTAAAGCAGCAGTGTACAAACGTATTTCGTTGATCTCAAGCTACTACTGAGTTATTGAAAAGTTTGGTTTTGGGGAAATAAGAACTCCGCACCAAATACAACAAGACAGTACCCCGTTATTTTACTTGGAACGCAGCAAAAACTTGGATGCCCCGTAAGCAAGGAACACCGGTTGTAGCGTATCCCGGCATATTCAAGTCAAATGCTTTGGGTCGAGTTTACACGGTTAATCCAAGGCAGACCGAGTGCTTTTATTTGCGACTGTTATTGGTCAATGTTACTGGCCCATTATCATTTCAAGATTTTCGCAAAGTGATTGGACAACAGTATTCAACATATAAAGATGCGTGCCTCGCACTAGGTTTGCTCGAAGACGACAGTCATTGGGATAATATGCTAGGAGAGGCAGCAATAGGCAGTACACCGGTCCAAATTAGGTTGCTCTTCGAAATTCTTTTAACAACATGTTTCCCGGCACAAGCAGTTATGTTGTGGGATAAATACAAAGATTCAATGACAGAAGATATCCTGCACAGAATACGCACTCGGTTTGACGATGTATCGATCACGTACAACACCGATATGTGCAACGAAGCGTTAATTGCCATTGAAGATCTTTCCATAAGCATTGCCAATCTTCCCTTAACTCATTATGGACTACGTTCACCCAATCGAGGTTCAACAGAGCTAAACAATGCCGATCTTGGTCGCGAAATGCAATACAATACCGATGAGATGGCAGCCATGGTTGCTCGCGATCATCCGCTACTGAATGACGAACAAAAAGCCATTTACGACCGAATAATGCTGGCAGTTGAGACAGAACAAGGAGGATTCTTTTTTTTGGATGCACCGGGTGGAACAGGCAAAACATTCCTGTTATCAATCATTCTTGCAAAAATACGCTCGACTAATGCAATTGCTTTGGCGGTTGCATCATCCGGTATTGCTGCAACATTGCTAGATGGAGGCAGGACGGCGCATTCAGCATTCAAATTATCGCTTAATATAAAGTCCTTCCCAGACGCGATATGTAACATCAAACAGCAATCAGCAATGGCTACCGTATTAAGGAAGGCGAAATTAATCATTTGGGATGAGTGCACAATGGCACATAAGCATGCTCTAGAGGCACTCAACAGAAGCCTTAAAGACATAAGAAAGAACGACAATCTGCTTGGTGGGAGTCTTTTACTCCTTTCTGGTGATTTTAGGCAGACTCTACCAGTCATTCCGAAAGGCACATACGCCGACGAAATTGAAGCATGTCTAACATCATCTCCACTATGGCAACATGTAGAAAAACTTACATTAAATGTAAATATGCGCGTTCAAATGCTACGAGACCCTTCAGCTGATAAATTTGCTAAGCAATTGCTAGCCATCGGTGATGGAAAAGTTAAGATTCATCAAAATAGTGGCTGCATTGAGTTGCCTTCGGATTTCTGCATCATCGTTGATTCTCAAAAGGCTCTTATTGATAGTGTTTTCTGCGATCTATCCATTAACTACTTGAATCATCCATGGCTAGCAGAAAGGGTAATTTTGGCAGCCAAAAATGTAGACGTTGATGATTTAAACTTTTGCATACAAGAGGCATTGCCCGGAAATGTGGTATCTTATAAATCTATAGACACCGTTTGCAACGTAAATGAAGCTGTAAATTATCCGGTGGAATTTTTGAATTCCTTGAATTTGTCGGGAATGCCACCACACATGCTAAGACTGAAGATAGGATCACCGGTAATATTGTTAAGAAATTTAAACCCGCCAAGGCTTTGTAACGGGACCCGATTGGTGGTGAAAAAAATGATGAATAATATCATCGAAGCTACAATATTGTCTGGAAAATTCAAAGGAGAAAATGTTCTATTGCCACGTATTCCAATAATCCCGACAGAATTCCCAATTGAATTTAAACGTGTTCAATTTCCAATCAAAATTGCATTCGCCATGACCATCAATAAGTCCCAAGGGCAAACTATGTCTTTTTTTTGGATTGGATTTAAGAAAGCCATGTTTCTCACATGGGCAGTTGTATGTTGCATGTTCCCGTGTCGGTAAACCATCAAGTTTGTATGTATTAGCCGAAGATGGTATGACCAAAAACATTGTACATCACATTACTGTATAATAAATCGCTGTGGCACTATTGTTTTTTTTTTCAATCTCCTGCAATAACGATCGTGTTGACTTGATATGTTCTGTACAGAAGGAGTTGGACGGGACATGAGGACGGGAAATGTTTTGTTCACACCCACTTTCTGGATCAACTTGCTTAAATATTAGTATTCTCCTCACTGATCAAACCATACAATTAAAAAAAAACTGGCTCAAAACCGTCTTTGCCGAGTATGGTTTCCCAAATATTCATTGATCACTCCACGAAAAAGGTCACTTGAAGGTTTGAATGTAATCTAATGTTAATTCCTTTGCAAATATGAACAACAGTCGTCATGAACAAAATAGAAACTCAAAGAAAGAGAAAATTTCAGATAACACCTGTCTTTCACGCGTAGCGACGCACGCGGGGTCAAGCTAGTTCGACTATAAATGTAATGTGTAAAGTTTGCACTTGTAGCGATTAATATGTTTCAAGATCAATCCAGTTTAGTCATTGAGTGTTAAAGCACTATTTATCATATTTAGTATTGGCTTTCTTGGGATTTTATTTGTTCATTAGCTATGCTTTAATAACGCACAAAATTAATTATCATCCAAAATACTAAAATTAACTAAAATTTAGCCACAACTTTGAATTCTTAATAAGCGACGAAATTTAGATTGTCATCTTCGGAACAACTTCTCACGGTACGCTCCATCTCCCGGGTTTGCCATTTCATTACCACTTGATTGCCCTGCGCCTTGTCAGGCGCTCGCCGCTGCTAATGTGGCCCTCCCCGCCCACAACCAACCGCTCGATCAAGCCAAACCAAAACACCCCATTGTCATGTCATGTGTCATGTTGGACACACAGCGATTGCGTTTTGTTCGAATTCAATTCCGAATATCTCACGAGATGAAACGTCATCTTTGAGCGATAAAGGGGACACCTTCGCTAGTGTGACGATCACACGTGTGACCTCAGACCATGTGGTGGCATGTTGCAGTGAGCCTGTACCTGAACGATGTTATTCTGATTCCGATGCCGAAAAGACACAAGATTCAAGCTCTAGATAGGCATTTGGGGTTGTTTTCGCTTTTACTAATCTATTTTGAGAAGAGGCATCTGTTGTGTTGGTCAATGAAGATAATTAAAAAACAAAAAAACCAATTAAATCTATTCAAATGTCATGAGACAGGTGCGAATGTCATGCCTTCTCCTCGACCTTGCAGTCTCGTGAGATTGCATTGCACGGTAATTAAGCGAGGTGTGGTTCTGTTTCGGTTGCACTCGCACTGTTTTCCCAAGGACACTCACCATTACTTGATGTTTGGCGAAAAGCAAAAAAAAATGAATTTAATTCAGAGCATCACTCACGCGCACAAAGCACTCAAAAAACCAACCCCTAAGCCATCCAACCGACCAAAGCAAGCCATTGCAATCAGATCCATGGTTTCGTTTCATTAGCTCAACATTGAAGCACCCGATCCGCGGCGGTTCTCCGGTGGACTCCGGTAAAGGGTGTGCTGGCTTTCGCTGAATTTCCACCGTTTCAAGGTAAAAAAAAAAAAACGGAATCAAAACCCCTTTTCGATCGATGAAAATTGCGCCAAACAGCAACGGCATGGCGGCATGTGATTGCAAAAAGCCAGACCGATCGATATCCGATATGTGGTTTGAGCAACCGATCGCTCGCGCGCCCGCTAGCGTCCTGCAATCGTCGCGCTTGCGCTTAGCAAATTCGTGATCGCGAAAGTGAACCGTTCCGTAGGGTTTCCGCCCTATTTTTCCGAAAACCATCCAAACACCCCGCGACGGGGGGTCGATTGAAAACGTCTCGATTCGATCGCGGTGGTGTCGGTGCGTGAAATGCATTAAGCGCGATCGGCATAGCGAGCTGAAAGATCTTTTGATTCGGCTGATTCGCTTCGCTTCTTTGCTCCGACGGCGTGTCCTGCCCTGTCTACTGAAATCGGTTTGAAAATCATTTTTCTCTCCGATTCCCCGATCGTGTTAAGGCTGTTAGACCGATCAGGGCATCAACAGGGTGTATGTTCCGGGTGTTTGGCGCACCTCGTTGGCGGCGGCCAGCGAGATGAGATGCAAGAGATTACGCCACGGAAATTGCACACGTGAACCCGTTTACATAATTAAAAGCCCCCGTTCGGACCATCATCCACCCGTTGTGCCGCTCCTGGAGGGCTAAAAGGGGATCGTGCGTTTAGTGCGTGTCGCCGGTCAGCGGTTGCAAGAGGTTGGTCATTTTTCCTCCCATCTCGTACCGGGTCTGTTTTGTTTGCCATTCTACACCTTCTCCTTCCCTCCCCGCTCGTTCATGCTTGTTTCTCACCTGATGCGTTTCTGATCAGTCTCAGCTGAGGAAGCAAAGTGATCATCCAACAAAATGCTTTTAAGCGTTCCAGCAACCAGCTGGCAAGTCGCTTGTTTTGTGGAGGCGCTCGGACAAGATAAGATGGTGCGTAGGTTTCACCTGGGCCGCCTGATCATCAAGAGGTGCCAGGTGTTGGAGTAGGTGCCAACGCATATCTCGGACACGATCGAAAGTTTTGTATCAAACACAAACAGCAAAAAGGATGTTTGCAACCTGGTGTTTTCCTGATTTCTAATTCGCTTGACCCTTACATCACACTTCCTAAGATGTTGTTTTGTCCAAGAACTGTGCAAGCTCCCGGTCAGAGGCTGGTCAGAGGCTGGTGACCTGGCTACCGAAATGCAATCGAATGTCCGTCGCGATCATACGCGTGTACATTTGAATTTCAATTCGACATGCCACGCGAAGAAGAAGAAGATGGAGGAGATGAAGGTGATGGAGAAGAAGGAAAAGCAAACCAACACACATCGAGCGCGTCGAAAGTGGCGCAATCGTGCTGACATACTGTGCGCCTCGCTTCGTCACGCACGGCGGTCACAACGCTGGCTAACGCAAGCCGGTCGTCAGCGTCCGATTGACCGCAACCTCAGTTCGAAACCCCAAGTCAGCCCAAGAAGCCGATCGTTAGCGTCGTGCCCCACTCGTGGCCAAGGGGGAATGGTTGAATGAGTTTTGCACCAGAAAAACAACGCTGCTGCGATCGATCGTGAGCGAAATGGCGCCAAATTGTGAGGTTCGAGTTCGAGTGAATGAGGTGCAATGGATTGGCCATTATTAGCTGGCCGCTTGGTACGGTCGCTGGCTGCAATACCGTGGCCGTGGCCAAAATGAAGGTGGCTGAATTGCGTGTAGGAAAAGAAGGGTTTTCGTGATTCGTTTTTATTTTTGTCCACCACCTGAGCGAGCGTTCCGAGAGCGTGGTGCATGCGTGCGTTCACGTGACTGATTGATTGGTCACGAGCTGTGGCTCCGCGCTGGATGTAAATTTTCTGTAAATCCCGGCCGTGGATACCGTTTATCGATTGGCGTAGAAGGAAACGTTCTGAGCTGCGCGTGACATACGCCACATACAGGTGGATGTCTTGGAGCAGGTGGGGAACGTTGCCGCAATGGAGCGGCCAAGAACGGACGAATCAATGCGATGGAAGAGGAAATGATTGATCAGTCGTGTGTTGCGGGTAGAACTGCAGACATTTGTACACCAGATAGTTGCTTAACATTACTCGAGACGGTCTGATTGACTGTAGCATTAGAATAATGATTCTTAAAGCTTGATTATTTGTGGCTTTAGTGTGTTTAAAAAACTGTTGTTGAACATCTAGGACAGAAATCTTGTTTGAGGGCTAATGTTTCCAGAATTCCTTCAATTTGCTAATCCAGAGATAAAGAAAGCAGGAGGATGGAAAGCCGCAAAGAAGCAGCTTGAAACTGTGACTGAGTAAAAATAACAAACTTCAGAACAGGTCTTATGAGAAAAAAGTGTCTAGAAAAGCAATCAAATGAAATTATTTCAAATCCAAATTATTAGTAGTCAAGAGTAAAGCATGAAACAGGAATAAACCAATACCTACAGCAAGTGTATGCGTCATTAGTGAGAAACAAGCGAATCAATAAAGTATTATTCAATTTGTTTAAATGATCCTGAGGATTTGTTCTTTAGTAAGATTGTGAGCAAGAAGTGGTTTATGCTCCAATGTTTGATTTAAAAATGGTTCATTGTTCCAATATAAACACTCACATTGTTTACTGGATAGCATATGCTGGAAAAAGGCTAATAAATCACATGATCTTAGATAAAAAAATCGAAACTCATTATACTCATTCTCGCTTTGACAATACAGAACATATTAGCAAAATTTCAACTGATGAAAAACCATTAGTATTCCTCATGCCACTATGTTCTCTTCCGTATCAAAATAAGAACTATAAATTTAAATACTTATTCTACTAAAAACTCGATTGCAAATAAACACTAAATAAGTCATCATCTTTACCGTTCACTCTCTGCATCCAATTCCCTCGAATGAGTCACTCTCCATTACCAATCCACGAAGCCTGCCTCATGAATTAGAGGACACGTGTTTCCCTATTCCTTGTCGGCCTATTTGAGGCAACTAATCTTTAGGGAAAAGCAGCGACTGACACCGTCAGACCAGAGCCCAGTGTGTTCGCAATCATGTTCGTCACCAGATACCAGCACACGCAAACCCCCTTTTTGCTGCTCGTTTGTGAACTCGTGCATTGTGCACAGTTTGCAGCCCGGAGCCGTCATACGCAGCTGCGAAATCCCCAAAGGCAGCGTACAGCCCTCCCTGGAGGGCGCTTTAATGTTGCGCAAAAGCTGTCCAAATGCATGCGTTCGCTACAACTTACGGCGTGGTTGGGTGTTTTGTTGTTTTTTGTGAAGCGATTATGTGCTGCTCGATGTTCTGGCCTCAACAATGGCCAATATGGCGGCAAACCATACGATACATACATGTACACGGAGCGATCACGCGTACTCGCCCAACTTCCGTCTCTCCTTGAGCCGGCGCAGTAGAGGGAAATTAAGCGACCAACACGGCAAAACACGGTAAAAATGCATCGCATTCATGGCCAAAGAATGTCGCTTTGTCGGCGGTGGTGCCGGTTATTGGTGGTTTGGGTGCCACTCTCGCTTGCATGCTGGCACATTAACTGTAATAGACCATTGTTGATCGAACGTATGTGTTTGGTTGTGAGGATTGATCACGCCATAAACACGACACCTGGTCTGGAGATCATTCATTATGGGGTGTTTCATTATGTCGCAGAGCGATTGAAATTGGATGGTAAAAAATCAATTTTGGGAGAAACTTCAATTTCTAGTCAGTTTTATCTTGATCTATACTCCTCTGCATCTTAAAACAAATGAATTCCAGTTAATTACAAGGCATTGTTCTAGTTTTCTAGCGAAGATATCTGACAATTTTAGGATGTAATCCATTTTTTCCATTTTTTGCAAAGTTTAATAGGGAAACGCTTCAAACCTAAATATGGATTGGTTAGCGATCACTTAATTTAAGTAAATTTCTGGCAAAATCGCTCTGTTTGAATCATTTCCTGCAGTACAAACTTGATTTCATTGAATTTGTTTGAACAATTTCTAAGCCACATTATTCATGAAATTATTCAAAATGCCCTTTTCAGGGCACGTGCTCTACACTTGTAGAAAAATGCTAATCTACGTTCACGATAATAGGATTTTAAACATATAAAGAATACTGCAACGTTAAAAATCAGCAAGAGTAAGCCAATAGATTAAAAGCATTTTCAGGAAAGTAGCAACAGCCAGAAAATTAGCTAAGACATAATGAAACATCCTGCACTTACTAAAAAACCTGCTCCAGTCCGTGTCTTATCAAACTCTTCTCCTTTACCCACTCGAAGTGCATTATGCGATCCTTCACGGTTAAGCCAATTTCTTAAAATGTTTATCGACATTTTGTACTACAAGCACTTCCTGCTTCTATCAATCGACGACCAGTAATCGCAACAACGAACCAACCAACCAACCAACCAACCAACTGTCCCACCTTCATAAAGTGCATAATTGAAAGGGAGTGGACCAGTGGGTTTGTCGCATTCCAAACAAATCAGCCCGCGGTTACCCAACAAATGTGTCGGCGTTCATGGAAACGCATAAAGAAGAAACAAGTTTCTGTCTCATAAAATCGGAAGATAACGTAATACCGACGCGTTATCACGCTGGTTAGCGAGGGCCAGTCACCGTGCGTCACTTTGGAAAGCATTATCATAGTTATCGCCCTATTCCCTCCCGCCCACCCGCTCTCTCTCTCTCTCTCTCTCTTGATCATGTGCATGTGCCGAAGCGTAACAATTCCGGCGAGAGTATTTCAGGGCCCAAGGGTACACGGACCGGAGAGAAAAACTAAATGCATTTGCCAGCGTGACTCGAGCGCTTCCGCTAGTGACAAAACCCTTTGCGGCGCGGCGTTGCGGTGTTATCAAACGGATCAAAAAGGATCGAAATGCAGACGATGCAACCGTTGCTGCAGGATGACCTCAAGGGTGGCAGAGGTCCGAGCCTCCAGGGCCATCCTCATCTAGCGATCATCTATGATGTTCCAGTTATTCAAATGCAGCACCCCCTGCACGCTACTGCCCCGCGAAGATCGCTAATCAGACGAGTGCCAAGACGAACGAGGGACCGTACTCAGCTGGAGCTCGATCGTTGCCTGTTGGCGTGAGTTATGCTAATGACAGCAGCTGCTGCTGGTGGTGGTGTTGATGGTGCGGTTGCAGCCACCATCAGTGGCCCTCAGACCGTGTGTGTTATCGAGCATGGCATTGAGCCAAGGAAAACCAGTTCCAGTTCGGAACGGATGGAAGCACTACGATGACAAAGCGAGCGTCCAAACATGATTTGGCTCCGAACTGGACGATATGGACATTCCCTTTACCGCAGCACCGCTGCTGTGGGTTGCAGTTCATTGTTCCTGATCACCGGCACACCGTTTACGATTATTACCTCCAGCTTCAATTGTTGTCGAACTGTCACGGTAATTCCAAGACGTACCCTCCCGGACGGATGACGGAAACAATCAGCTGAAGCACATGATCATAATTATGAGCTTTTACGCGAAGACGGTCCTCGCGATGACTTGTTAAACCGTTCACTTTGTCGCTGTCGCTACTGATGCTGCTGCTGCTGCTGCTGCTGACTCTCACGTCTCTTCAGCCGAAGTAATTGGCCAGCAAGAGTAATGAGCCGGTGATGAGGAGCGCGAGGTTGGGGGTTTTTTTTTTGTCGCAAAGAAGGCGTCCGCAGAACCAATAACTGGTCAATGTCGCCCCGGGGGCAAGGTAACAGAAAGGGAAGCGCACATACATCACGTGTTTTTGCGGCTGGCCGATTGGTTGATGTCGTCCTAGCGGGCTGGTTGCGAGTAATGAGCGAGTGACGGCGTAAGAGGCTGACTCACCTGATCAGCAGATCTAAACCGATGGGTGATAAATCAATTACCAATCGAATGGAGGCACTAGCTAAACGCTGGCATGCACGCAGTGAAGTGTCTTAAAATAGAACTGTGTTGGCCTTGAAATGGCCAACGGAATGGGTACGAAAAGATTGTTTGCTCGTGCGAGATCCTTTCTTACAAGATGCTCGGCGTATTTTATGAACTTCCTCATCCCCGCTGGCCTCATAAAATCCGCTGGCCAACGACGGACCCTGAGCGACCACAAGGCGTACATTCAAATTAGCACCAGCAGATATCGGTGTCGCTGTCGTAAAACCGTTCGCGCTGATGCGTACATTTCCGTTTCGATGCGTATCGCCGGGAGGGATATCTGATCAGATGAGGCTCCGATGAAGAGCAACGCAATGAGGAGTCGAGGAGGGGGAGAATGTTACAAGAATTCCTGCCCCCCCGTTTTGCAAGTGACGAGGACGATGTTCGTTTCGTTGCGAAATCTCTGTCCCCCCTAGAGCGAGAGCGCTTTGAAATGTGCACAACTTCCAAAAGATCGCATCTCCATCATCTTCGGGTGCTGGCGTGGGAGCCACGGAGCTATACAGTGCCGCCGGTGACGGCACTGGAGCTGTCGAGCTCGCGCTGTTCTATTTTATGATCCAAGACACTGGCTCGAAGGAGGGAGAGCGAGCGCATAAGCGAAATGCCCCCAATGCCATCAAATCGGTGACTCGCTTGCGCGACTTGCAAGGGAGCTAAAACCCCCGAAGGCCTACGATCGTCAGCGTCACCAGTGAAGGGAGAACTGATCAAGCTCGTTTTAATAAGGAGCTTGTGGAGAGCAGGGAAAAAAGGACAGAAAAACGGAATTAGCGTACCATCGGCAGGAGGACAGATGTTTATCGTGCTGGTCCACGATCACGCTCGCGAGATGACTGGTGCGAATGCGAGTGAACTATGCGAGTGACCTCGCATAAACCGACTTTTCGGTATTTCCTGCGCATGTACTGACTCAGATGACCCCGAGAGCAAACAGTGACGTGGATAAGGTGCAGCATGATCGCGACTGCTTCTTGTCGATCTGCTCGTCAATTGGTAATTTTTGATATCGGATCAGAATCACAATCATTCTTTTCAAAGGCAAAGCGCATTTACGGAGACAGACATTGTCGCTGTGATCCGCCTTAACCACCACTGTACGTATTAGGCTATCGCGATGCTTAATCGTCTTCGACAACACGACAACGGAGCCGGCGGCCTGCGCTTCAATGTCAACGAGCGCGAAAGCAAAACGCTGAACCACCTGAACTCTGACTTCCTGAGGTTTAGTCGCCGGTCGCAGGTTAAAGGTAGTGGCCCCGTGTCTGGCCATGTCCCGTGAAGGTTTCAACCTATTCACCTGTGCCTGGTGTTCCGTTAGCTTCAACAGACACCATCCTAGACCATCTCGACCGTCTCGAAGCTCGTTAAAGTTGCCGAAAATACATCACACCGTGCGTACCGGTTGCGAGTTGAAGGACGGAACGGGGAACCATTTTTGGACGCCACGCACCGTCTCAGCAGCAGCAGCAGCAAAAGAATGCCCACTGAACGCTGATGTCGTGGGTTTTGCTTTGCGCCATCCTGTTCATCGGCACCTGGTGGAATGTTGAATTTATGATAAGCCGATCGCGACGGATCGCGACCCTCGCGTGTGAGCTGTGTTTCGTTTGCGAGCAGACGAGTTTGCGGTGATGCGGTGATCAATTTGCATCCGGCAACAAGCAAAGAAACTAGATCGCCAACGATCACGCGATCGTTCGCTCGAAGGAGACAAATGAAGCAACACTTTCGAGGAGGAGAAGGAGGAGGAGGTAGCAAGATGGTGATGCTCTTTTCGGAGCGGCCATTGCTTCCTCTTCGGTAGCACCGGTTTCGGGCCGGTGTCGAAACTGAATTGTTATGCGATCGCGGACACACCATTTGAATCACGGTCAAGTTGAAGACGATCATAAATGAATATGATGGCTAGCGCGCAGACGCGAAACTGCACCTCGCACGCACAAGCGAACGCGTTTGTTCCTTTTGTTTGGGCAGATTTACATTTACATTTCAATATGTGGCGCGAGTAGAGGGAGAACAGATGTTGAAGTGTTTCGACGCTGTTCGATTCCGAAATGATCGTGCCCTATAGTTCAAGGACGCCGTTGCTACTGTTGCTGGCAGCTTCAGGGACAGTGTTACCGATTTAAATACTACCGGAGCCTAATGCTCGATGGTGGTGCTACAGATCTATACTTTCCTGATGCTCCTAGGAGCGCTTTGTCATGTTGCATTCATCAATACAACGGTGCCACAATAACATGAAGTCAAAAGAACTCTGGCTCCACCTTTGTATTTGTCTGTCCTTCCTCTTAGCAGCGAATTTCAAGTGACAAACACCGTTCGGCGAGTGATTGTCGAGCAAATCGAAAGAATCCTTTGTGAGGAGAAGTGCTCTCCACTTGGTGGCAACATTATGCAGCAAAGCACAAACACTAAAACCATCACCAAGGGGTGCCTCTACGCTAACGACTTTCCAGCGGTTGCTGTTCCAGTTTTCGCTCCGGATTGCTTTGACCTCATCAGCATCACTCACCCATCTCTGCTTCGAGCACTTCTCCGTTTTCCTTTTCCTTTTCCGTTCCGTGCCGTTCCGTTCCGAGAGACCTTCGAGTGGATCAATTTTGTTAGCATTCACATTCGATCTTGAACCACTTCAAGCCTGTCGTCCGTCCGTCCGTCCGTTGGTTCCGAGGCGTTCAAAACGATTATTATTATGATACATTAGGTAACCGGTATCCCCCGGGGAGGAGCGCGACGAAAGGCGAAAGTGATCAAAACCTCGAAAATGCGGGGGCCGACGCCAACGCACGCCAGATCGCGGCAGATGAGCATTGATGAGCTGGGCAATCGGTTGCTCCTATCGCTCATGCTCTCTTTCACTCTCTTTCTCTCTCTATCTTTCTGGCTCATCGCCAACGATCTCCTGCTGCTGGCTGCTGCTGCTGATGCTGCTGACCTTCCGTCTTATAAGCGGCGCCGTCGCCATCTTTTTTCGGTTCGGCAAGCGGTCGCGGGCCGGTTGTTTGTAGAATTTATTTTCGGCTACACGGTGCCCCCGGGGTGGGGCCGCTGCTCCGGCATTTAGCATAACTGGATTCACCGGCCACGACGAAAGCGAAGGAGAAATGAGACGCGAGCGAAGCGAAAGGAATTTTCGATTTCGCTCGCTCGTCGTGGTCGATCGAGGAGGATCCACGGTGTCTCTTCCTCTTCTCTGCTCTCCTCTGCTCTGCTCTGCCTGCCTTCAGGGCAGAACGTTCCGGGACGGGCCGTTTGGCGATGCCACTGCCACCACCGCCAGCACCGCTGCCGAGCCGGAATGAAGGTCAACCGCGCGAACCGGCCGATGAAGGCCACGCGTTTTGTGGTGATTGAACCTTCGGAATCGGGGGGAGGATATTATGGATTCTGCTGTCGTTTTGCGGTAGTTTGTGGGGCGGTTGTTTCTGTTTATTTTTTTGTGACAATATTGTGTATAAAGTCTGAGGATTGTTTTGGGAAGATTTCGTTAAGGTAAGCGAAGTGAGTGAGTTCCTGTGATCAGTGTTTAGAGCGATACCATTTAAAATGAGGGTTAGTGTTTAAAAAAATGTTTTCAAGGGGATAAAACACAATAAAACCCCGTACAACATTAAGATTAAGAAAATCGTTTTGAGAGAAGAAATCAAACAAATTATTTGTGGATCATGTGCCAGACTTTTCAAGGTAATGCAAGTATACGTCAATGAAAGGCCCTGTTTTATACAGCTCGAGTTTAATGTAATTGCTGATCATCACAAGTATTTGGTAAATTCACAAATAAAGTAAAATAGTATTTTTATATTATAAAGAGCGATTTATAACCTATTCTTGTCAATAGTATAACAACATGATTAGAAAGATGAGCGATAGTCTTTACAATTGCTTTTGTAATTTACTTTTGTAATTTGGTTGCTGTAATTAGTGGAATTATAGACGCTAATCTGGTAAGTGTTGGTACTTATGAGAATTCTTAATCAGATTATATTAGCAAAAAAAATTAAAATTCATTCGCTAGCTTAGTAAATACTAACGCACCAACAACAAAGTTTAGTACCAGTCAAACTACAGGATTAAGTATTTTTCATTAAAACGGTTACCAATTTAGAAAATTTTTAATTTTTTTTAAAGAAAACAGTTGTTGAAAAAAAGGAAAAATGTTAATCCTTCGATTTGAATCCAGTTGAAATGCTAGTCACTGGTAATAGCTATAGAATTTAAAATCTTCTTCAACAAAATAAAACATAATTTCGTAGTTACTCTAGCCGAGCTGTACAGACAACTCCACACCGATCGGGAGTAAGTGAACTCTTCGGTCTAATACCATCACCATCATCTACCGCACCATTGTCTGTCACGATCTATCGCTTCATTGCTATGCATCTCCATCGCCATCCTCCCTTCCTCCTTATGCACCGCCATGGGGCAGATGGGTTAGCTCCGGCCAGCCGACCAGGAGTCGGATGGCATTTAGATGGCGGTGCAATGCGATGCAATTGGGGCCGCTGAACGTGATGGGTGAAACCAAAGTAAAACCCCGGTGTTATATGTACCCCCGTGTGTCAGGCGCCGCTGCTCATCTCGCTCGCTGCTGGCGCTTCGTCCTTTGTCGACATTCCGATCCCTCGCCTCTGCACCCGATACTCAGTCACGCAGACCCTTTTAGGATGACCTTTGCACGCCAGGGCCCGTAAAGATGCATTCGCGATCGCGTGAAGCAGCACCTGCGCCCTGCGGTGACGGAACCGTGGCAAGTGCTACCACCGTGCTGCTGCTGCTGCTGCTGCACCTGAGCCTTGGCTGCTCTATCCGTGGCGCTGCTTCTCGCTTTAAATAGCATCTAAATCACCGAATGGAGCACCACCAGCAAAGTGCATATGGGTACAAGGTGTACTTTATGTTCTTCTACATCTCCAGCATCATCTCGATAGCAGCAGCAGCAGCAACGAAGATAAATGTTTCCATTTTTGCCTTCGCCTTTCGAGGAACAAAGGCTCGACATTACATGCAGCAGATTCGATTTTTGCTTGTCCAAAGCGGGGAAAAGGCTAATGCAAATGGAAAACTCAAAAAAAAAACTCTCGTTGCACTCTTTGCCAAGAACGAAAGAATCATCGTAGACGTTGCTGGCTGCATCGCTGTCGAAAGCAACGATGAAAAACAGCGACCTGAACAACAAAAAATGAAGACAAAAACCTCCCAATGGTTGTGGCAATAGTCACCCTATTCCCATTGAAGTTGATGATGCATTTCCATTAGCCTCGACGGCTGCTGCTCGGTGGGAATGCGTGTTTTTTTTTGTGTGTTTACCTTGGAGTTGCCAACCAATTTCCTTCGGTTGCGGCGTGGGAAGCTACCACAAGACACCTCTGGTGGTGCCCGCCCGGCGCCCCCTTTTGCCTAGAATCAGACAGACATCACAAGCGATCTACTGGAGCACCGGTGCGGCCGCGAGAGGAGATTACACGCGGGCTCAATAGGCCAACCAACTCACGACAGCAGCGCGTGCATAGCGGACACCCCTAGTGGGGTGTGATGGGCCACCCGAGATACCTAAACGATTCATAAAATTGGACGATACGATCCGGTTGATGTCCGCTCCTTTACCGTTGGCATTACCAAATTGGGCACCGGGTGTTTTTATTTTGAGTAATGCCGCGTGCCCAGTGCCGCATGAATTATGTGGAACGATGGGGGAAGGGATGGCGAGAAAGGTGGTTGCACTTTGTTGTTGTTGTTTTCTGACCGATGATGCCCGCTCCCAGGGGGGTCAGATGCTCCAGAAACTCAATGGGCGGCGGTGTGGGCAAATGGACGACATTCTACATGACGATTGTTATCGCAAAGGTCTCTCGCAGTCGTGCTGCGCATGATTGTGATATGCGTGAGCGATTTGAATGATAATTTATGGATCATCTTACGCATATGATCCCCGATCCGATTGTTATGACAATTAGCTGTGATGCAAACAGTTCAAATGGTTGGCGGCTTCTTTCACAAAAATGAATTGTGAACGTGCGTCATCAGTTAGAAATGGGACAAGTCAAGTGTCATTTCTTGAAATTGGGCCACCAAATGGTCATTCTGTTGATAATTGTGTTACTCAATTCGTTAGCTTTTCTGTCTTATCCTTATGCTACCTGCGCTTGGATAACCTTTCAACTGATGCTTCTTTGTTTGCACAGCTATGACAGCATTAATGGCAGCTAAAAAATATATTATTTAATTAAAATAGGATCTTCTCATTTTACAAATCTACTTCATTCTTATTATATAGATCTGCAACAGGACTTTCTAGGTCTAAAGTCTTTATAAATGCGTTAAAGACACGCAAAGTGTAAAAAGGGCTCAAGACAGCTCTCTTGTTACTATAGAATAAGTACAACATTTTGCGATCTGCAATCTTTGGCGCATTTCTACTCTTCGTATGAAATCCTATCGCTCCTTACGGTGTCGATTTCATCTCCAAAAGATCGAACGGCGCCAACAATCAGTGAAAGTGATGGAAAGACCCAAGAGGACTCCACTAAAAGAAGCAGCACCTCTTTATGGGACTTTTGATTAAGAAGTTCGCTTTCTTTGTTTGCTCTTTAAATAATCGACATGATCAGACACGCTTCCTGTGATGCTGCAGTGTAGCAAAACAGGAGACCAGAAACCATTTATCTCTCCTTCCAAATACGTGCAATCTTACACAAGGTAAACTCCGGTGAGACCAAAGCTACACTTCCACTTGGTGCGCTTGCATAATGTACCTCATCCCGTGCAAACGGACAAACTGATGGACAGACGGACAGGCGGACGGATGGGTTAACAGCTTCCAAATTACGCCCCACAACGAACACCCAAACGGCGTGAACAATTGCAAACCTTCTGCTGCTTCTACCTCCAAACCACCGTTGCGATGCGCCCCACGACCCGACTTGATTTGCTGTTTGCTGTTTCCGCGTTTGCTTAGCAATCGATCTAGCCTTTCACGAATTGTCCAAAAAGAAAAAAATCGATTTCCCCGATGGCCCGATGACCCGGACCGCAATCAAGCGGCTGCCCAATTAGGGATTCGAGGCGCTAAGATTGCCATCGGTTCGCGCACCAATCCATCCGGTCAGCGCGACCACTGCCAGCCGTCGGTAAGGCGTCAAACGCAACGCGTCGCCGTTTCGGTGCTGCGTTTATGGCTACCATTTGCGAGCCCGTCAAACGCCATATTCGATCAAGTGTTCCTTCCAATCGCCACCGGTCGGCCCGAAATATTGCGTGAACTTTCAGCAACCACGCAACGTAACCCAAATTGAGGGGTCGTGGATCGGAGGGGTAGTTCAATCTAAGTTCAGGAGGGTGTAGAAGACACTTCCTGCTTGGTTTATGGGTATCACTTCGTTAGCTTCGGCCACAAAGCCTCAGCAAACGGCCACAAACTATGAGGAGCCCAAGCCCAACCGTCGTCAAGATTCCACGAAAGGTCAAGCGCTTGAGCGAAGAGTGACTCGTGAAAAGTTCGCGAAAAGCCTCTCGTGAACTCCAAACCTTGTGCATCACAACGAATCCAGGGGAGGATCCGATTGATCGGTTCGAAAACACGCGACATCCAATCTGCCCAATCTGCCCAATGTCGCGACACGCAATTACATCAGTTTCGCCCCAAAACTTCGCACGCTGCGTCGGTGGCACATTGGATTGGAGCGTGAGCTAATTTCGCGTGACACGTTTGATTGATTATCCATCAGATAGCGGTGCTGTTGCTGCTGTTGCTGCCTTGGTGAGGCTTACTAGTAAAGAGGAGATGAGGAGAGGTGACGAACCACGTGCTCGCGCTCTCTCCGTCTTCATCCATCTTTCGCATCGGGGTCTGATGATGATGAGATTTCTGACGGATCGAGGTCATATAAGTGGCGTAAACGGCGGTGCGTTCGGCAATTCATCGAAGGCTGACTCCCGAAGCGCTGCGTGTTCGTGATCGTGAGTAATACGCGTGTGGTGCTACGAGACGAGATGAAACGAAACTATTTTTGGGAACGGAAGCCCCTGTGGTGGTCAGAACTTGAATGAAATCGCCTCCATCTCGATTCGCCTTCCAATTTGGAATTGATGTACTATTTCCGTCGCGCGTTCGATCAACACTAATCTCAGGTAGCGTCGCGATTGCTGATTGGAGAGGAACTAGGATCACTAGAAGGCTGAAGGCCAATCATGATTATGTGGACCATAACCTCCCGAAGAAGTCAATTTCAAATAGAACTCAATTTCCAAGTCAATCTGAATGATCCTTGAAATGTTCTGCCCAAAATATTATTAAGGGGGGGCTTCGGTATTCCATTATTTTTTGTGACATATGTTTTTAACATTTTTCCCTGAAAGCTGATCCTTTCGAGAGTATTGTGTAAAAGTTTTGGATCAATCGAAGAAAAACTGACAAAGATACAGATTTTTGAAAATCCGCGATTCATACAAGGCTCCATGCAGCTCGCTACTTTGAAGAGCGTTTCCCTGAACCAACGTTTTCAAAATCGGTACCCATCGTACCGTAAAAACTACTGGGCCGATCGATTTGAAATTTTTAACACATAATCTGCACACTTTTTGCCTGGTAGCTCCGTCGAGAGATCATTAAAATTGATGATACTTTTTTTAAAACAAATCTGTAAAGCTCGTTCTTTTTTTACAGAATCGCAAAAAGCATCACTTCTTCAACTTCAAAAATCTGCCAAAAATCGAAAAATTGGAATATCAACAAAAACTCTCCAAAGTTACCTAGATAAACTTATAACCTTTCTAACGAATATCGATTTGTATGTTTCAGATGATCCGTCATGTCGCTACGATGGAAACCGTAAAAAGTATCTTTTCGTCGACACGACTTCCTAAATTTGATGCCATGGAATAGTTTGTACATGAATGTTGCTCAAAACTATATCAAATATTCTTCAAAAGTTGTAGATGAATATGCCATTTATTTGCATAAATAAAGTTGAATGGTTACGTCACAAAAAATCGTCAAAAAAGGGCCTTTTTTGGCCCGAAAATGCCGAAGTCCCCCCTTAAGGGACATTCTAGACAAGGTTCTCGTTTTGTAATCCCTTGTTCAGATTAAATAATCAAAGAATATACGCTGGTTATTCTATTTTCTATCTTCGTAAGATTTCAGGCCTTTAAATTGACTAACTTAAAGAGAACTGACAGTTCACCTGTTTCGATAATTTAATGTTCAACTTAATGTTTAATTTAATGTTTAATGACCAATTCATGGAGATCGTTTTAATTTGAATTAATCATTCGTATCATTCAGTTTATGGTCCCTCTAAAAGTCCCAGTATTGTGTAAAGATCAATTAAAGCTCTCCACTAGCAACTTACCACTTCTCGATCCATCTGCAGAATGTACTGAAATCGCCCGATATCGCTGATGGTGAGCTCCTTGCCACCGAGCCCATGCGCAAAACGTCCAGCATGGCCAGGACTCTCGCCAACCACCTCAGCGGCCGCCTCGGTCAGCTGTCCTTCACCGTAGAACTGTATATTCCGTCCATAGAGATCCTCCTCATCACCGTTGCGTTGCTGCTGTTCCGGTGTCACCGTTGCCCGGCGGCTAACACTGAGCTGCCGAGGTCCTCTTGGTGGTGGTGGCGGTGGTGGTAGCTGCCGGCTACCGGCCGACGAGCGACTCCCGGCCAGCACGGTCGACTGTTCCGACAAGCCGCCACCGGTGCCGCTACCGCTTTCGATGGAAAACCGATCCTCGTCCGTCGTTCCGGCATCCGGGCGCGTGGAAATGATGTTATAGGAGCTGCGCAGTGGCGATGGCGAACTGTTTCCACTTCCGCCACTGCCAGTACCACCACCATTGCCACCAACCTTCGTCTTGTGCAGCTTCGGGTTGTGCACGTTGTATTGTTTGTTTACCATTGTTGTGTTGGACTGTTTAGTTTTTTTTTCTGCCCTTTTTCGCACTCCGTATCCGTATCTCCCGCTACCACCAACTCCACTTTCTTCACCTTACACACGCGCGCACATACGCGTTACACACATACAACGACTCACTACAGTTGCGGTTTGCTGTCTGGTTGTAGACAGAGGGAACGAAATGAAATTAAACGTGAACCGAACCTGAATAGTTCGGTGTGGCCGATGAAAATGAAAGTGAAAAATCGGAAAACAGCCAGCACACCTTGGGTCTAGCCCCAATTCATAAGGTTCTATTGTTTCGAACGGGGAGAGTTAGTTTTGGGAAAGGAGGTTGCAATCGGATACGCAAGAGGCGCAGTGGACGAAACGATCGGTCAAATCAATTAAAAGCTGTTACCTGGTGGCCGTGGGAATCACTTTCCTTCCAAACGGCACGTGCCACCAGAGAGGAAAGTGAAAAAGGGGAAAATACTTGCTAGTGGTTGAGTCAGAACAGTGGAAAAGGAAAAAAAGCAATTGGTTACGAAGTGAATGGTGATCGCAATGAAACACTTTCGAAAAATCATAACCTATTAATCAGAAAGCTCTTGAAACACTTTAAAAAGTAAAGGAAATGTGTTAAAGAATGTGCAAAAGGACGAAATTCATTCAAATGAGTTGATAATGTTGAAAAAAAAATGAATTGCCTTAAAAGCACTTTTGTGAAGAAAAAAAACAACAGACGAAAGAAGAACGATTACCGCACGCAATCGCGGAGAAGTGATAAACTAATTAAATTTACTCTTATTGAAACCTCATCGCAATAAACGGTAGTGTTTTGGGGAGGGTGCAACGATGTAGAAAAGCAATCCGCAGGTAAGGTATGGACACGCGAACCCAGTGGGAGTAGAGAAGAAAGGCACTACCGAATACCGGCGACACGGTAATGAAGCGTTATAAAGCATCTTTTCCTCCTTTTTCCGGATCGAATTCGATCCGATCCGATCCGCTCTGGTGTTGTCGTTTGCCAGCAGCAGCAGCAGCAGCAGCAGCAGCAGCAGCAGCAGCAACAGCAGCAAAACTTGTTTTCAATCCATCGTTCAATCCAGTCCCCAGCACCACCGGGGGGGGGGGGGGGGGAAAGGGTCCCCGAATCGTAAAGTCTGCGGTCGTTAAATTTTAAATCAATTTAAGCGAACTAATAAAACTGAAGCCGATTCGCTTTGCGTCCATTGTGTCTTTTTTTTCTTCTTTCTTTCTTTCTTTCCCCTCTTTCTTTTCCCATTTCTCCATTTTGGTTTTGTGTTTTCTTTTTTCGGAACGGAAAACGAACGTTTGGAAATGTTTTTCATGTTGTTTACGGTTCTAGTGCCGTCTTGGCGATCGTTTCGTAACACTAGACAGAGAAGAAGAAAACGCTCTCCGCAGGTCCACACTCACAGGCACTCCACACAGAACACCACTTTCACAAAACAGTCATTCACCGCTCGCGATCTTCGACCGCGATCCGAAAACGCATTACCGTTCCGTTGTCGGAGGTCAAGTAACCCTTCGGCCGGAGTGGCAGGTCGCGGGTTCACTGGAACGGATCCACGAGGGTGGCGCACCTCACGTCCACGCTCGCTCACTCGCTCTCTTTCTCTGCGACCGCACGCACGCAAGCTGCACGATCCTTGACACGATCACTTTTCACTTTGTCTCACACTTTGGCACCCCCAGAAACCAACAAACCAACCAACCAACCAGACAATACACAGCCACTCCGGCACCCCCCCCTTGTTTTGTTGCTGCACGCTGCAAAGGCGCTGGGCAGGTCAATTGAATCGTACAAACGCTCGCTCTTGGCCGTCACTTGCCTCAATCTACTGAATGCAACGCAAACGGGACGCAACGGTCTCCCCCGAAAAGCCTTCCCAAGCGGCCGCGATACAGACACCGCGACGATCATCCAACGACTGAAGCCGAACCGCGTCGCGTCGACGAAAGACTTCAATGCAGCTGCAGACGCCGAACGCGCGGATCGCGCGCGTCCAAACGGAACCCTACAACACGATCACCTCTGGCGGCGAGACAGTGGTGAGCTTTCGCGATAATCGCGATCGCGCAGAGCTTTCCGATCGGCATCGTGTTTTCGCGATCGTTCGTTCGCTCGTTTGTTCGTTCGGGACCTTTCTTCACTTTCGGTTTCGTTTGGCACCGGTGCGGCCTCCTTCTCCACCGTGCGGCCGGTCTGGGCGATCAGCTGAGTTGAGGCGAACGCGATCGCCAAAGCGTGCTTTGGAGGATTCACGGGGCCACCGAGCGATGTTACGCGATGCGAGACGTTTGATGGACATGGGAAGTAGAGTAGTAATGCGGATGGTGATGATGATGATGATGATGGTGATGATCATGCTGTTGTTTGCTGCTTCACGCTTCATGTGTTTGATGTGGGCCCGTGTATTTGAAGGCGGCACATTGTTCTTTTTAGTGTGAGGAGTAGTTTGTTGGTAACCTTTTTAGAATGCTAGGATGTTGATTAATATTTTTTGGTTTTTCGTTTTTAAAGGAACGATTGGGTTTTCACAAAGCGTCTCTGTATTTCAAGTTAAACATCTTCCTTTATGCACTGATCAACAACATTTATCATGTTGTTAATGCAGTTCCTTCAAGTAGATTTAAATTTCTTTCGGATTTATATAGGACGATGACGGTCAAGTTAGAAGCATGTTTTATTATCTGTGATATGTATCGGAGATTCGTTTGTTATGTCGTCCTCAATGATGAGAAATGAATTTTGTTTCCTAACAAATACAACTGAAAAAAACATTTTAAATTCATATGTCAAACTAAAGAACGAATTATTAATGCAAGAGCACCTATCGATCTACTTAAATCAATACATGATTGTACTTGCATTTAGATTCTACCAACAATAAAGTTTAATTTGAGATCCAAAATTTAATAATCTTATTATTCGAATAGTTTTCCGCAAAGTAATGTAAGTTTTTCGCTACATCTTGATGGAGCATAAGTAAGAATCGAATTACTATTCAGGAAACTAAAATATTTTATGAGACAATTTACTCATTTCAAGTTGAACAAATATTAACATTTCCATTTCACTGGTATAAGGTGATATATCACGTTATAACGCTAACCATTTGGTATCCAATTTCCAATGTTCATGTGTGTCTTCTGAGACCTCCATTCAGCAAGTTCTAAGCAAGGACATAAAACATTCCTCTAATCCCCGCTATGCATGGTACGCGACACTTTGCACGTTCTACGCTAAACAAAGCCCACACCTTGTTTGTTGCTTTGCCGCCGCACTAAAGTAAGTCAATGACGATCAATAAACAGTTGCTCTTTATATGCACGTTCCGCACATGAAAGTGTCAGCTAGCAGCTAGCAGGAAGCAAGACAAGGAAGGAGTGGACAAATAGAGAGTGAGAGTGGCGTAAGAGATAGAGAGACAGAGAGAGAGATCGAGAATCATTCCGTTAGCCGTCTAAGCATTGCTGATTGATCGATCGATCGACCGACCGATCGACCGACTGATCGACCGATTGACACGCAAGATTGTGCAATGGTCTAGTGATGAGTGAGGGGAGGGTGTTTCCTCGAACAAAGTCACTGCCAGCCAGCGAAGAAGCCAGTGCTGCAATGACAGCATGACGGGTTCTCTCCGTGTAGGATCTTATGCCGAGGATTCGTCCGTGGCCGGAATGGTAAGGAGAAGTTGCATTGCGAACGGTGTATTGGCGTAGGAACATTAGAATAATGAAGCGCTGTCACGAGTGGCTCACGACGCAAAAGAACGGAAATTCCAGACACAACAGCAGCAGAGGTGCAGCATCTCTTGTGCCACGCAACGGATGTTCCATTCATCACTACGAATCGTCTCTGTTCGATCGGAGGTCTGCGTCTGTTGCCTTCACATCATTACTCCTAAATCATAGTGCTCACACCAGCAAAGTGACGCGCCGCCATTTCCGAGCTCTTCTGCAGGAAAGCCCCCACCCCCCCCCCAGGGGACGGGAGAATCTGAACATCAAAACACCCAATTAAGCGAACCGATTGTCAATGTCACTCATCGATATCGACGGTTCGGCGGTATTCAAATTGCACGCAGCCGTTTAATTAAAAAGGCACCGAGTCTCGGTTTCATCGAAAGATGATTGCTGCTGCTGCTGCTGTTCCAGCGATGCCACTGGCACTCTTGACATGGATGATGGCACCAGCGGCTTGCATCACTGGTTAGAACGAGTTCGATCAGGGGGGGGGGGGGGGAACGCCATTTCGCCCTACATGGAATGATAGGTTCCGTGCCGTCGAAACCAAAGACCGAAGGCCACGAGACTTTTGGAGTCTGGCCCAATATATGAGTGGTAAATGATGCCTCCAATCCATCACTCATCAGCACACCGGCCGGACGAGCGGACTGATGGATGGTCTGGTACCAACACCACTCGATCAGTCGTCGATTGGTTTCGCGAAGTGGCGCGACGGCGACCGCGACCCTTTACAAGCACGAGCGGCTCCGGTCGGATTTCAATGATCCACTTTTCGCCGCATACACCGAATTGCTGGCGCGTCCTTTTGTTCCTCCCGCTGAAGATGTGCCGCTTGACATTGATACACGGCCGAGCGAACGCACCGCGCGGCCTGTTATTAAACTTGTTGGACTCCATGATGGTGTCGAATCGAAAGGGTATTATTCGAAGAGTGTACCAGCACAAGGGCAATCCAAAGCGAAGCACCTGGTTTTTTTTTGCGTGATTCTACCAGAAATCCTAATGTCTCAATTCTGCAGCAATTAGCGCAGTTTCCTCGGTTGAACGAAGGGCTTATTCTACACCGAGCATCATCATCATCATCATCATCATCGACAGCGAAAGTGACGAAAGGGTTCACCGGGAACCTTGACAAACTCGGTGGTTCCCACAGTATGTCCCAGCTCGATGCTGGGTGGAACACTTTTTGCTAAGGCGTTGCAAGACGAGGCAGCATGAAGTGGTTGTTGCGCAGCGTGTGATGAGGTGAACCATGTACAAATGGGCTGTGAATGAGAGGCGTTACAGCGGATGACAATCGATAATGAACCAATATTTGCGTATGGTTCTGGAAAAAATCAATTATTTTTGTCTACTCAGGGTCGTCTTTAGCCTTCGAGTGGTTTTGAGCACATTATGGCAACGGAAACAATATGATCTTTCAATGAATCAGTTTGGCTTTTCACCGTTCTTGCATGTTTCGTTTGCCATAAATAAGACATGCTCAATTTATCACTGAATGTGTTTAGTTTTCGATTGAAGATCTGGAAGCCTGTATTTTCCATTCATTTAATTCTTTAAATGTCTATTTTATTGCCGAACATGGTTTTTACTCAACTCAACTCATGTTTAACTTTCAACTGAATATGTTTAACTTTTCGATGGAGTTTTTTTTTTAATTTTTACTAAACATAGTGAACAAAATATAAAATAAAACATGTTAGTCACTCCTTAAGCAATCAATGAAATATGTAAAGCAACACATTACTTGGATTGTTTTGTTACCTATCACTATATAGAATCTAAACAGAATCGCCAATAGGCTAATCGAAAAGAAATCGAAGTAAAAAAAGCGCAAAGGCAGATAGGGTATCTATAACATTTGAGGCAATGTAAAACCGAAAAAGATGCGAATGATTTCACGCGAAAAATTGAACCACCGAAAACTGAAAAGTAAATCGCTTAATTGGGCAGTCTGACCTATGCTAAAGTGCCAAACACACACGCACGCATGTACGCCCAAGGACCCTGGGCCTGGCTGAAGATGAAGAATGTGACATACTTTCGCAAATGACGTTCCCGACCGATGACCGAAAGTTACAGAAAACCAAACCAACGCTTAAAGGTCGCCGGGACGTGGTTTTACTCTTCGTTTTACGATATCCCAGTTCACGTACGGAGGCGCTTCAGTTTCGGCACGCGGACCAGCCGGCCAACCCGCAGGAACCACCGCACGGCCTCCCGTTCGTATGCTCATCACTGGCACCGCTTCATGTCTTGCATCGTGCACGGCAGCCGAGGAGCTCGAGTTTATTTTTAACTATCGCGAAGGATGGGCCCCGTGGTGTCCTTTTGCGGCGTGTTGGTTTTTTTTTCCCAGATCACCCTCCGTGAAGACTGCTGGGGTCATGTATTAATTTTACAATTTTGAACACCACTCGCCATCCCATCATTAAACACAGACACACGTGGGTCTCAAGCGCGCTGACCTTTGCGCGGGCTCGGTGCCAACCGAACTGAATGATCCGTAAAATCGTTCGAACGGAGCAAAAACGAAAAAAAACACGCACGCGAACGCGAGAGTGAGTCGGAGTTTATTAGTTTTGATGCCGACCGAGGTTGCTTCTCCGCTCCGCAGACCCGCTCCAGGTTCTCCCTTCACTGGAAAGGCTCCCCGGATCGGATGGCACGCATCCATCCATCAACGTATCATCGTCGTCGTGAAAAGGAGGGGAGGGTTAAAATGGGGCCTGACGATGGTGATAGTGTAATTGAAAAAAGATCACACGCTCCGGCAGCATGCCCAGATGGAGGGCTACAAGAAGGCCGACGGCCGACGTATGCGTATGCGCATCGTAATTAAGGTCCCCGAGGACAGTTTGCGATCGATACTTATGCATGCAAATGCATGGCAGCTTCTTTGCTTTGCTCACTTTGCTTTTTCCGCGCCAACCTGGAGCCTGGAGGTGATGATGTCGTTTTGGAACGGTTTTTATTGCCATTGAATTCGCTTCACTTCCATTGACAGTGTCGATCGATTGATCGGTTCGCTCCCTTCCGAGCAACAGTGCCGGGCATGCAGTTTATGAAAAAGGCTTGGAATATTTTTATTTCCTTAAAATATGTGCCTAAAAAAATATTTCATTTTTATTGTGAAATATTACTGTAATACTATTTCCCGACAGTGTATGTGATAACATAAAACAGAAATGAGGAAGAGAATTTATTGCGCTGTCTAAACATGACGCATAATCCATTTTGTTTGACTAATAAAGAAACAATTTGATGAAAGGTTTGCATTGATTTCCCTACACCATTTTTCGTATTGATTCGTTTCCGTATTAATATTCGAATGGTAGAATAAACCAAATGCTGCACAATATTTCCCTGTAGCGTCACTAATTTGATTTAAAAAAAACCACAGGATTCTTATCATCAAAATCTTCTTTTAAATTATAAACAAACGCGTATTAACGACCAGCACTGTGTGCAATCTTAGCAGCCCGCTGATGTAAAACGCTTACTTTGTTGCAGCTTACCCTTTATACGCTACTCGATAAACGGTTCGGCGAGATTACATCAGCTCGCTAGTTGCTAATTGCTTAATCACTTCTTAAGTCCCGATAATGGAGCTCCCGATCAAGGGTGCTGTTGATGCGGAGGAGGTTTTATTCGCCCCCAAAAAAGTCTATCCCTTTTGTGCTTTGTAATGATGTTACTTAGTGTTTTTTTTATCAAAATCACTTCCAAAACGGGAGGTTGTTTGGAGAGTGCATGTGCATCGACATGCAAACCACCAGCTGTTCCTCGGTTCAAACCCACTTCCCCGGGTAGGTTACAATTAAAAACATAATAATAACATACCAGGGCGGGCCGGGCACGACCGCCATTTATCATGCTGGGGTCGTTGCGTGCAAAAGGGGAACCGTGCTGCGATGCGGTGCGGTGCGTTGCGGTGGTGTTTGATAAACGCCGGACGTGATTACACCGCGTGGCCCCCCAGTGGCCCAGCGGAGGAACGCCGAGGCCAATGTATTTGGAATTTCCCGCTCACGATCGGTCCGGTTGCAGGACTTCCATGGCCAGCGAGGCCAACAAACCCTCAGCCTTCGATCGGGATGAGGGAAATGCCGGGCCTCTACCGCATGCCACGGTTACGCACCCGCCACGCTTAGTGCGCACACACATGGCTTATGCTGCCGAAGAGGTTAATCCTATCGTGGCGCGCGACGTTTAGGTGTTATGAGTGCCGTGGGCGAAGCGTAATTTGTTTCCTGACCTGCCCAGCCCAGCCCAGTCCTGCCCAGTGCTGTGCATGCCATTCAGGGATTATTGGGAGGCCGATCGAAGGAGCCAGCTCACAAAATCCTCCCAGAGAGCACCGATCGCCGGCGCCAAACATCACAAACGATCTGGAACGAATCGCGAGACTTGCCCTATCACGGTGCTCGTGCGCCATGCTTAATCGTGCGTTGCTGTTGCTGTTGTTGAGAAGCGAAGAAACAAAACAAAAATGAATTTAACATAATACCCTCCCCTCATTCTTCTCTTCCGCTCCTTGAACGTTGCTCACATCGCATCCATCAGCAACATCATGAATATCTTCCCACGGAATTATGACACGTTTGCTCACAACACGATCGTGCGTGCGTGCGTGCGTGCGTGCGTTGTAGCAGCGGAATGAGCATCCCTCGTTAGCCCTCGCAGGCCCACACGCTGGTGATTTACCTGCCTCTCGGTGGGTGTGCGTGAAGGAGGATTTCATTTGTTTTCCATGCTAAACGATCGCTCGAACGATCGAGTCATCAAATGTGCATTAGCGAGGCGCTAAACTGTGGCGTCGAAAGCTCACTAATTTCAGGCCCCCGGCCAGGCCACGTCGAGAAGTTCCTGATCAGATGTTCGGTGGATTGAAGCAACCTAATCGACACCATTTTCTCACCATTTTTCCCGCGAAAACCAGGAACGAGAAGTTTCAAGAAGAAGATCACGCGCTGTCCATAACCGCGCCACAGTGAACTGGTGCTGGTGCTGTGAAATCCTCTGGCACAACGAGCCTACCACCAGGCAAGTTCCGCCATTGGAAACCGCCGTGCTTCTCCCGATCAGATCTCTGGAGCGAGTGCGCCGATCGAATGGAGATCGAAGGCTGGCGAAGGAGGAGGATCGTGCCGAGTGTTGCGTCACGCCCGCGCTACATAAAATTCCTGGCACAGACCGGGATGCTACGCTTATGTCATTGGTGAAGCTTCCAAAGCGTCGACGACGTCGCCGACCGATGGGATCGCTAGATCGACTATGAAGCGCGATCCCGTCCACGGAGGCGCCGAGTATTGTTTCTTCTTTCTTCCCCCCCGGTTCAGTGGGGGCGGAGATGATGATGATGATGATGCTGATGCTCAGATGCTGAGGGCATGTCAATATGCCCCTTCGATGTTGTGGGGCGTTGTGTGTATAACCGGCCATTGAGCGGTCCAAAACCCTATGGTTGGTCTTTATTTCTGTTTTGGATTTCTAATGATGCCCGGTCCGCGACAACGGAGTGTATAAGGTTTCCCGCTGGATTGTCTGGTGACCCAAATCTGCTCCGTAGAGATGTCGGTGGAGGATTCCCCGGACTTGTGTTGAGTAAGTGGTGATGCTGATTCCCTCAGGTGCTTGCCAAAGAAGAATCAGTTAACTGGCCCGTAAAACCCACCCCGGAACGAATTACACGCTCGAGCGGCCAATCACGGGAATGCTCAGCTAGCGGAGCAACGGGAAGGAGTTTGATCGATTTTCGACCGCATCACCTACCTTCCACACCACGGCCAACCCCCCCGGGGGTGGGAATTCATTTTTTGGAGCAAAAACAGTGACGAAAGGGATCGAGTGGCTGGCGCGCGTGTCTGGCGGTTGTCTGGTGCTCACCGCAAGTACACCGTGAGACAACTGTGGGAACATTGGCGATGTCGATCATCGACATGACATCGCGCCGCCAATGAACGGGACGGGATGGGGTTTGTGCGCTGCGCTTGCTGTTTGTAATCTTCACACAGCACCGGTGGCGGTGGTGGCCAACGGGGCGAAACACTTGCCCTTTTCGGATGCGAAAGAAGAGCTCCCGCTCCTCTCGGTGTAGCCAGGGGGTACGGCAATCGTTTCGTACAATGTTTTGTGCTTGATTAATTGCTAATGCTTGCGACATTGTTGGGTTGTTGGGCCCCCGTAGTGGTGTTGGTGGTGGCTACACAAGCGTTGAATCACTCCAGACCGACCGTTGGTGCTGTGTGTGATCGATAATGTGATGCAAACTCGCAATGCTAATTACCATTAAATGTACCTTCCCCTTGGATGTGTCGCTAGTCTGCGTCAATGGGAACAGTGGACTTTAGTCTTTTTCTTCATTAGGTTGCAAATACTGTTTGTTCGGGTTGTATATTCGGGTTCGGGCTCGAGTAACATGACTGTTCCTGCTTGCAATCGGATCAATTGCTAGGTTTTTGCGCGAATTACTTGGCATGGTACTTGGTAGCTAGTATCAATATCCTTTGCAACTTATTTTCTCCAGCAGTTTTTACGATCAGCTAACGTGCGTAACATTCCTTTAATATTAGCATTATCTTCGTACGTTTTAACGAACGCTTTTCAATAATTTCCATAAGATTAACAAGATAATAACATTAATTAGTTGGATAATTCAATCAAAAAAGAAAAAAAACATTGTGAAAATGCAAAATTTTAATGCTCCAGTTGCAATCAGATGAAGCTAACGTGAAGTAATTGATTAATGTCGAATTAATACAAATAGTTAGGTGATTAAAGATTAAAGATTAAATTTTAGTTTAGAAAATGAGTAAGATGGATAAAATGGTTTGGAAAATTATGTAACTCACTTGCTTTGTTTCAAAATTAAACGATGACTTATCATCGATGTAAATCCGGATGGTGAAGCCAAGAAGCAGTTTATAAGCATAAAATAATTTTTTAAGCTCCCAACTGGAGACGCGGCATCGTGTAAGTAGAGTAAGAACAGAAGCAGTTGCTGGGTTACTCGACTGCAAAACTTAAATGCGGGGCTTCGGTATTTTCGGACCAAAAAAGGCCCGTTGTTGGCGATTTTTTTTGACGTAACCATTTAATTTTGGTTTTTCAAATAAATGGCATACTAATCTACAACTTTTGAAGAATATTTCGTATTATTTTGAGCAACATTCATTGAAAATTTAATCCGTGGCATCAAATTTTGGTAGGCGTGTCGTTGCAAAGGTACTTTTTACGGTGCCCATTGTAGCGACATGACGGGTCATCTGAAATATACAAATTGATTTTCGTTAGAAAGATTATAAGTTTAT
Organism: Anopheles aquasalis; assembly: GCF_943734665.1. NCBI lineage: Eukaryota > Metazoa > Arthropoda > Insecta > Diptera > Culicidae > Anopheles > Anopheles aquasalis. The sequence goes on along the minus strand of NC_064878.1, from coordinate 27,955,869 downwards.
CTAGGTAAACCTGGAGAGTTTTTGTTAATTTTCTCTATTTTCGTTTTTTGGCAGATTTTTGAAGTTCAAAAAGTGATGTTTTTTGCGATTCTGCCTAAACACGAGCTTTACTTAATTGTTATTAGGTGCGCTACTAAGTTCTCGCTGTTTTTTTTTATTAAAATGTAACTTCACTGTCAATAAACACTTACATATACATCATCCAAAGTATTTCCCATCGCTGGTTATAACTTTTTCCCATCTTTCTGGCAGAGCTCGAATGCCGTTGCGGTAAAAGTGCTCGTCTTTAGAGGCTATCCACGAATTGAGTCATTTTTCGATGTCTTCATATGAGCGGAACTGCTGATCAGCCAGACCGTGTGCCATCGAACGGAACAAGTAATAGTCGGACGGCGCAATATCTGGGGAATATGGCGGGTGGGGTAGGACTTCCCATTTGAGCGTTTCTAAGTAGGTTTTGACGGGTTCGGCAACATATAAAACAAATAAAAAAAAGCACCAACAATTTTAATGATATCTTGACGGGCATACCTGGTAAAAAGTGTACAGATTATGTGTTAAACATTTCAAATCGATCGGCCCAGTAGGTTTTACGGTACGATGGGCACCGACTCTGAAAACGTTGGTTTTGGGAAACGCTCTTCAAAGTAACGAGCTGCATGGAGCCTTGTATGAAACCAAAATCCTTTTCGGAACCAAAATCCAAAATCGGAAAATTTTTTTTTCCAAAATCTGCATCTTTGTCAGTTTTTCTTCAATCGAAAACTTTTACACAATATTTTTAAAAGGATCAGCTTTCAGGGAAAAATGTTAAAAGCATGTGTCACAAAAAAAAAATTAAATACCGAAGCCCCCCGTTAAGTCATGTAGCACCAAGCGTACTTCAACAAGCTAATCTGGACGCTTCACTCGTTTTATGCTGCCAACTGATTTCGAAACAAATCTGTAGCATAAACCTTACACCGTCCAAACACTAAAGGAATGGTTCAGTTTCGTAAGATTCTATCCTTAAATCCTATGACTCACCAAGCTTTTACTTGCTCTTAACTCCCATAAAGCAACCCTAATAGGCACCATTTTCAATAGGGGGCGAACCAAGAGGCGGTAAGTGAGTTATTGTCACCGCAAAGCTAAGTAGTGACCCCGATCGCAATAATTCACCCGATCCAAGGATATGGGAGCAACACATTTAATCCATTACGCTACTTACGCGGTTCTGTTGTGATCACGAGCTATCGTCAAAGGCAAATAGGCACCCCAGGAGCAAATTCTTGCCTCACCCGCCTCGCTGGTGCGGTAATGAATGTCGTTATAACTCTTTTGGCTAATTTTAATATTATTTGATTAACTTTAATAGCCTCGCGCTGGCGTGGCGATAAATTATTGTGAAGCTTACGCGTCGTTCTCGCTCTCGAAGGGCGAGACCTTAAGACTCCCGACGGCCGCGGTGCGTACCAGTAGCAAATGGTGCAATTAAAGGCGGCAGCATTACAATTAGTGCAGCAGTCAAAGGAACTGAACCGTACGCAGTGCCGCAGGTCCGCCCCGAAATGGGGTCGCTAGATCGTTCGATCGGCGCACAGAGAGTGAGAGCGAGCGGGCGATCGTTCGCGATCGTAGATTTTAGAAGTCTAAATAAGAGCTCACCACCAGTGCCCCCTTTGCCCGGTGTGTCGGTTTAAGTGTCCTTCGTAAACATACAACGCACCGCACCGCACCACACTTTCCTAGCCCTGGCCCTGGCTCGTACGGAAAGTATGCCATACATCGAAATCCTCTCACCAAACTGCACCTCGTGGACACTTCATGGTATGCTCGAGGCGTTCACTGCGTGCCGCTTGTTGACTTAAAACTTTTCGACGGTCGCTGGACAGTAATTATGATTTATGCACGATTTTTTTTTTTTTTATAAAATAACAACTATTTATTCAATAAATAGCAACAGTTACATTAGTATCACAATTACATTTACAGCGAACATACAAGGAGACCTACGTCGATCACGCTATCATCATTGGACATGATAAAGAGGACGTAGTTGGCACAAAGACGTAGTACAGCTGTACGTTTAGCCGCGCTAACGTTAACTAGCTCCGGGAAACGAAAACAATTGAACGAAAACGCATATCCAGGAGCGAGGGTCCGCACCTTTTCCTGCAACAGGTCCCAAGCATCCTTGACACGGGTACATGACGCGAACTTGTGCTCGATGGACTCGGGACAGTTACACCAAATACACGCTGCACTAGACATTCTTCCGATTTTTACACAAAGTGCTCCGTGGCTCACTTTACCGTTGGCCAACATATAGAGGGCCGCACGCTGTTCTGACGTCAGGTCGCTGTTGTGGATGTTCTTCCATACCTTCCTCCAGCTGGATACTCCCCTGGTTTCCACCTGTATCCTAGCTGGGGGGAGCAAATTAACCATAGCCTGACGCAGTGAACGGGTCGTTGGTGCTGTTCTTAGCGACTGCGGAACGTAGGCCAGATTCTGGATTACAATCCGTAGGCAAGGGTATGAGGAAGGCACTGATACCAGATCGGGTGGGTTGCTTGCCCACTCTATGTGTTGACCTCCGATTGTTAGGCAACTACGTTCTTTCACGTACCGATTCGTTAGCAACACCGCCGTGTTGATCGCTGGCACATGCAAGTTGAGGCCTCCTCTATGGTGTGGCTGCGCAAGTTGCTGGAGTGGGACACGGATTCCTCCAGACCCGTTCCAGAGTACCGCTCCGATGATGCTGGTGACCTTGGCTACGTCCTTTGCTCGGGCGCTGCATATCGACGCAACATACCATAGCTTCGGCAACAGGAACGTGTTCAGCAGGACCACCTTCTGCAGTAGGTTCAGATCTCTGATTCGATGCAGCCACACCATATGCCGGAATTTCTGGATAACAGTGTCCCAGTTGTGACCTGTGGCCTCTCTTATGTTGTTAGAAAATAATATTCCTAGTAATCGGAGACGCTCCACCGTGTTAAGCCATGGTATCGAGAGTCTTTCTTCTGTTGTCACCAGGCCAATATCCATACCCGTGGTCTTCCTCACGTTGAGTGAAGCTCCTGAGCATGCTCCAAAGGCCTCGATCGCAGATCGCACTTGTTGGATAGTTGTTACGGAAGTACTCACCACTGAGATGTCGTCAGCATATGCATTGACCAGGTCATTCTGGTCGCTGCAAATACCTTCGAGCCTCTTAATGAGAGGGTGCAGGTACAATACAAACAAGAGCATCGATAGTGGGTCGCCTTGACGCACGGATCTTTGGATCGCAAAGGGTTGGGACAGGACGCCATTTACAAGGACGCGGGAGTTGGAACGCTGACCGATGATTTTTATCAGATGTGCGAATTCCGCGTTGAGACCTAGCGCCTTCATCGTTTCGACGAGAAAATCTCTGCTCACTCGGTCGAAGGCTTGGGAGAGGTCGAAGGAAACAAGTTTCCCACATCGCTTCTTTCGCCTCAGATCTATTATTCGCTCCTTCACCGAGAGCACCGCCTGGAAGATGTTTCCAGGTTTGTTGCAGCATTTCTGGGTTGGCGATATGACATGCCATTTGTCTACAATATCCTGTAGTCTTTTTTTCAGCACTCTGGAAAGTAGTTTGTAGTCTGTATTTAAGAGGGAGATTGGGCGGTAGGAAGACAAGGTGGATCCCCCCCCTTTTTCCCCACCAGAACTACTACTCCGTCAACAAAGCTCTCGGGGATCGTTCCGCTTCTGGCCTCATTAAGTATGAGCATGAGTTCCCGCCAAATAACGTGCAGTGTCTTGCGGTAGAATTCTATTGGTAAACCATCTGGCCCTGGCGACTTGCGTGGTGACGATTTTTTAATCGCATATAGCACCTCTTCATATGTGATTTCCTGCATACTGTTGTTGTTCGCTTCACAGTCTGGAGGGATTACCCGGTCACAGGCAAAAGACTCATCCGGGATACTTGCTTCGGCGGAGTAAAGTTCCTTGTAGTATGCATGTATGTGATTTATCACAGCCTTTGGTTCATGAATATCCTCACCGTTATCACACTTTAGGTTTTTGATCACATTGCTTCTCTGTCTTCGTTCACCGATCTGGAACATTGAAACCTTTTCTCCACCAACTCTGGTTTCGTTAATTCGGCAGTGTTCTTCGGAGAACCGTCGTTGGAGACGCAGCATTTCTGCTTTTATTCGATTGATGTTTGTCAATTCGTTAGTGTCAATCAGATAGTGCTCGTATGTGTTCTTCAGCTGGGTGTATAGTATGTTGTGAAGCGTATGAAACAGACTGTATTTTTGATTTGTCTTCCAACGGAAGAATGATTTGATTCGTGGTTTGGCGAAACGAATCCACCAATCAATCCATGATTTGTGATATTTTTTCTGTCGAGTCCAGTAGCTCCATTTACCTCTAAATTCTTCAATGTTTTCAACTGTAAGAACGTGCGGCCGTAGCTGCCAGTAGCCATTTCGTCGCGTGTCAGGCATTTCTGGGAGAACGATACGAACTGTGAGCGCCTTATGATCCGAAAAGGAGAGCACATGGAAGTTCGTGTCACGGAGCTGTCCTTTCAGTGATTTCGATACGTAACAACGGTCGATCCTAGAACCCGAGCCACGTGTTATGTAAGAGAACTCCACTTCGTTTCCTCTAAGATGTTCCCAGCTGTCACACAAGCCTAGGCTATCTACCGCGTTCTGCAGCGGAAGACATATGTTTCCCCCACTCGTGGTGTCCTTGGCCTTTAAAACACAGTTGAAATCTCCGGCTAGGATAACAGGTCCAGGAGCGTTACGCATGTAATATGCCAACGTACCATTGAAAAGACTTTCTCGTCCAGCTCTTGCTTGGCTTCCTGACGGAGCATATACATTACACAAACATGTATTGTTATCCAGTCTGACGCATATTAGCCTCGAGTCCAGGCTTCGCTCGACGTGCGAGTATTTGATGTTGTCCCTAAGTGCTATCGCCGTGCCTCTTTTTGTATGATCCACGTTCGTTTCTATGTTGTAACCGGGCAGCTGCATCTTGTCATCATATACCTCTTGCATAAAAACAATGTCGCCCTCTACTCTCCTCAAGAAAGAGCGAAGAGCGTCTATCTTGTTAGCATTTGAGATGGTATTGATATTGACCGATACGATCGTTATGGATTTGAGCGAACTATCCATCACGACGACATTAACACCTCTTCTCTTCGCTTCCCTCAGAGGCGTTCCGCTTTGCGATCATGTTCGCCTTTTTCGGTGGCCGGCCTGGCTTTCTCTTCAGCGGCGCTTCGTTAGTCGGGTCGCTGTCGGTAGGATTATCGTCCGTCTTTCTCTTACCTGTGCACGCATTCGAGGAGGGAGGGTAGAGGGGCTGACTCGTAGCGAGACGCATCGTGTCCAAGGGCATCGCATCCTCGGAGTCTGACTCGCTGCTCGTGAGCACTAACCCTTTTGCATTCTGTTCATCTCTGGTTCTCACCTCCGCTGTTGAGATGGTCTGTGCTAGTGTTGATGCGGCCGCGGCTGCGCTTGGTATTGATGCAGCATGTAACGGCGACGGCACTCCCAGTGAAGATGTAGTTGCGTCATTTACGATTGCTGGTGCTGGTGCTGCGACGATCGCTGTCGCTTCTTCCTTTCCTGCTTTTGCCGGCACGACCGTAGCTTGTGCAGGAATTCCCCTCGTGCTTGAGGATAGTGCTGCAGCGTAGGAGAGGCGATCGTTTACGGTAGTTTTTTGGGCAAGTAGTTTTCTTCCTTGCGTGCATGACATGCCGTGGTGTGCTGCTAGGCGGCACGTGCGGCACGTTTGCTGCTGGCCCCGGTAGGTCACGAGTGTCTCCTCGCTTCCTATCGTGATAAAGGAAGGAACCGGCTTTGATAGAGTCACCGTTACGTAACGATGACCGTCCGGCAGTCCTGCGCACGGGTAAGGCTTCGTCCACAAGCCCGTGCGGATTGCGCGTACTTCTCCGAAGCGCGCGAAGAAATCCGTGATCATCCCGTCCGTCGTATCCGACGTTAGGTCGTGGAGCTTAACCACCACGGAGTTGTCCACCATAGTAATGGTGATCGGGAATTGCTCCCCGTCGCATTCATGCGAATGTTTGCTGTCGTTTTGCTCGACAGTCCGCAGGGCAAGGCTGGCATCCTTTAGCTGAACAAAGATCGAGGACATCGCTGGCTTCATCCTCAGGCAGGAAATGTCGCCTGCACCAAGTCCTAACTTGGTCATGACGAAAGTAGTGGCCTCCATCTGTGTAGGCCTCTTTGGGATTTTGGAGAAATCCACCTTTACGGTGCTCCTGATTGCCGCCATGGCTCCGGGCTTGGAACCACCGGCACTTGCTTAGATTTTCTCTTTTGCGTTCTGCGCTCTCTGTTCTTTCACTGATACACACGTCCGATAGCGATGAGTCTCGGAGGGGAACTGATTCACTGACCGCAGCCACCGATGGGAGCCGCCTAGATGGGTCGCTCACTGGCCCCCCCCTTCCCCCCCGGAGTCGATGCGTGACTAACGGTTTCCATTTGAGGAGGGAACATGCAGCAGACACACGTTCGATCGCACGCGCCCGTTATGCGTCCTGGCGTCTCCGCGCACTGGCGCCAACCCATTCCACGCCGTTGGCGCCAAGGTGCGTTTTAGGTGAAAATGGATGAAGCTAATGATGATCGCTAATCGCGCGAAGCATTCATGCTCGTGCACTGGTCATCGGAGAGCATTGGTGTAGCTTCTTCCTCGGTCTCTATGCACACGGGAAAATTTCGATGAGATAACGAAATTGCCTTATCCCAAAGAAATGTCACAGCGAAAAGAAAATTACTTAGTTTGACTCAATTGACAAACTCAATACAGCGCATCACACAAATAACTCACTCGATAAACTATCAAAATCTTTACTGATTGGCTTACAAAAATAATAGCCTTTTTTCTTTATTGTAACGAAAATGTCCCGTAAATATAGAGACGATGTTCTAGCAGTGCTGAAAACACCTCGGACCGATGTAATCTGCATAGCTCTGTGATTAAAAGATGCGAGAACTCGATCGTTACATCGCACACGATGGCTCCGCTCCCCGGTCCGCTCCGGTTTCACAATCAATCGAGAAACGCAAATTACGAACTAATTCTACACCATTTCCGCTGCCCTCTGCTGTCTGGTCGCTTATTATTTTACACTCTACACTCGAGTGCTACCGTGCTACCGATTTCGTCATCGAACCCCGACATTTCTCCTAACATCGTTGGTTGGCGAGTTGCAGTGCTGCGGCTGCTGCTGCTGCTGCGAGTCGCTGCTCCAGTGCATGGGCTCCACACTCTTTGCATTTGGCGCTGCTGACCCGTTTCGGTGTGTTGCCGTGCCGTGCCGAGAGTGCGCGTGAACCGATGCGCGATCGCGACGCGATTACATCAGCGCGACTTGAGCGACACCGGGACGCCGGGACGCCGGGAGGCCGTGCCGGTGCACACTGTGACTAAATTGACTCATTTCCTAAAGAAATCGTTCCGTTGATGATTGAGCCACGCTGGTGGTATGTAGTGGGTCGCGAGCGGGAAGGGGAAAAAAAGGGGGGAAGGTATCGTGAGCACATAATATGCTGAGCATGTTGTTTTTCCACTTCCACGACGTATCGATCGATTTACGCCTTGGCGATCGCATGTCCCGCACTCTGGGGCCTGGCGACATTATGCGAGTTTCTATAATTTCTGCACTTATTTTGTCATTTTTTGCCTGCATTTCTCCGTCGTTGAAGGGGCGGTTTGGGTGGCTTGTTGTTGCTGCTGCTGCTGCTGCTGCTGCAGGCGGCAACGGTGGCGAGTTTGTGGACGGAGAGTGGATCACGGGCAATGAAATCGAAATTACCGGCTACAACCGCATGTAAAACGGTGTGTTAAGTGTCGGTTGTTCGGTGGTGGTGAGAGGCAATTCCATCGGATGCACCAGTACACCATTTTCACTTCCCATACCAGGCCAGGTCAGTAAACACGAACGACAACGAATGTATTCCACTTCGACGGGGGCGACACCGGGCGGCGCACCATCGCGTGCACAAGTGGAAACATTAGACTGTGCGGGGCAGTAGGCGACGAACTTCTTTACGGTCTTTGGTGGTTTAGTGAAGGGGGAACGCTAGAGTCTGGGAGGTTTTAATAAAGATCTAATGATAATTTTTGTAATACTTTCAGAGAGTCATTAAGAGGTTGGTTTGTATTAGATCTTACTTAGTATGATTTTTTAAAATGAAATTAGTGTCGAAAAAATATTATTAGAGCTACGTCTATAGGTAGGAATACACGAAGCGTAAACTCTCGTATAAACTCAGAGTGTAATGCCAAAAAGATTATACTTATGTCAAAAAGATTATAGGCCCGCGGAGCGTAAATCCGAGCGTAAAAGCAAGCGTAAACACAGCACCAACATGAAGCGTAGCGTTATGATGAATTGAATATTCTACAATCGCTAATATACAGTAAAAACATCTTAAAATATAAAAGAAGATGTTCAGAAATCAACTTATCTCGTCGATTTATGTTTTTTGTGGCCAGAAACACATGTAATTGATGTAATAGCATAGTGTAATTGCAGGTGCCCGAATGTAATTGCATTTGACGTTTCGGTATAAACTTTTATGCGATTATGCCTGCCACACGAAGCGTAAACTTTTTGGCATTATATTCTGAGTTTATACGAGAGTTTACGCTTCGTGTATTCCTGCCTTATAGTATGAATCTGTTTTTTTAAAGCGTTGTCCTGCTAGGATGAAATATTCGTTATTATACTTAATGAGCATTACCTTTCTTTTGTAATTTGGATCCCTTTGGATCTTTTCTTAGTTGTTACAAAATTAAATCATAGTAGATATTTGTTTACACTATTTGCTTGTAATTAAGCTTTAAATTCATTTGATTATTTAAACTTGATTTTCTTTTGATTTTTGAAACAAAACTGACAAAGATACAGTAAAAAGACATCCGCTGTAACTACAAAAGTAGAACTAGAACAGAAATAATTTGTTCGGAAGCTGTGTTGCAATAAGCAGCTTATTAAAATAAATACATTTCATCATTTTTCCAGTTTGTTTCATTCATAAACGATCTTTAATTTATGCCCCAATTAACGTTTTGCCATAGATCACATCGTCTGTGAGCAATACGCGTCCCTTTTGCTGCTAACAAAATTAGAGCGCCGTGCACTAATGAACCGCTTTCCAGTTTTTACAATAAAATCCATCCATTCCGTTGCTGTCATCCCTAATGGTAATTGGTAGTAAAACTAGAACCTTCAGTCGTCCGCCAAATCGAGTGCCCGCTACCGACGGTTGACATTCCCTTCGTTCCAATTGGCCACCACCTTCGCCGGTGGCCGTAGTGTTTTCGAGTGTAATTTACGACTTTTCGGTGCTCGCTCCTATCCGTCGAACGGTGCAAATCACTTTCGATTGATTCGCGATCGTCGCGGCCAGCGTACCCGCGCTAAAGGGTCATTTGGAATGGAAATTCGAGACCACGGGCACCCACCACGGGCAGGGCAGTGCCGCACAATCGAAAAAATAGCGTCAAAACCAAATATGCATATGCACATGTGCGTGGCCTCAAACCGGGGACCATTTCAACCCACGACGCAGCCAGCGCACCACACAGTTTCAAATTTTCACGGTTGTCTCGCGTGCGCACGCAGGCACGCAGGTCTGGCTGTCTCGATAAATCATGCCCGTAAATTGCTCCTAATGTGTGCTCTCGGTGTGTGCGTCTGTGAGTGGTCGGTGCGTGCGTGCGTGCGTGCGGATCAATATTGATTTCGCAAAATTCGGCTCCATCAACAGGATCGATCGGTACCTGTACTGCTGTGGACGCCTCATAAATCGTGTCTGGTTCGGCCGCTTGTGCAAGACAAGTGATCTATCGATTGGTCGTTTGTCATTCGCAGGTTCGCAGCATTATTTTGCTGGTGTTTTTGTGCAGACTTAATTAATCCTCGCTGACTCAGGCATGCGCTGAAAGGCATTTTGTACACAGCAAACCGCGAGAAGATGCTCTTTAGAAGATATGATGCAAGGAAGGCCAACACTTGCACTCAGATTAATCTAAACCACTCCTAGCGTCTATGTTGCAGCAGACGAAAACAATATAAATTACAATCTGTATATCCCGTACAGCCGTTCACACCACTTCCGTGGCAAGACGCCATTTAACAATTGAATTGAAGCGTACGATACGGATCGGATCGCGTCGGATCTTTCCTGATCCTCCCGAGATGGATCAGAGCTCGCACGTCGTGTGAAACGGCCAGCGGCGGAGAATGGCCACCCTTTTTTTTCGGCCACATTCCATTCTCAACTCTCAAGCACTCAAGGAGGCTCACGGTCCCTTGAAACCGACCAGCAACCGATCGCGATCGTGGTACCACATGCTGTGCCACTGTGCTCCCGACATTGTGCGACTTGCCGGGCGTGTGTACGTGTGCTGTTTGGGCGTGTCCGAAGCGTGCCTGTTTCGTGTGATTGTGCCACACTGGTGGAAGAGGTAGGTGGTAGTGGTAGGTCCAGCAACACGCCAGGCGTCTGGCACGATTTTCGGTCGATTGATCTGCCCCAAAAAAAAAACCCAATCTCGACCCAACTGTGGCAACAAATTGCGGTTCAATTACAGACACAGACCACAGGAAGCCGCGATCGGTTAAGTGATCCATCACGAAGCACCCAACATTAATCCATCATTGGTGCCGGATTCTGGGATGCAGGCATTTTGCTCCCACTCCCCACACCCACCCTGATATCGGGTCAGCGAGCGCAAAAACAATGACACAGAGCTGTGCGATGCAGTAGATTGAGATGTCTGGACGTTGAGTATGTGAGAAGTGGCGTATGGGTGGCGTTCTGCGCTAATCGGTTTCGGCCAATCTACATGTTTATGAAACATATCAATTCGGTTCTGTCATGCCGCTCACGATCATGACCGGTGGCGGGGAGAGGGGTTGCATGATGATGGTCAGTGGTGCAGGGCCTTTGATACTGTTTAATGATATTGTAGCAGCATTTCATTAGTTCCTCGTGTACAATCACTCGGTACAAAGGCACAGTACCGCCGTGGCAATCGCCCTGGGGGGCCCGAGTGTAAGCTTTTCAATTCCTTTTTCTTGGATAAAATGTGCACATTCCTGCTGCTCCTTACAAAAAAAAAATATCAAGTTCTTGACAGTAATTTATCATTCGCTTTCGTACGTAATTTGTTGCAATTTTAAAGGTGTAACAAATGTCCTTGATTCTCGTAGGCACACAAGTCCAGTAATCGATTTTCATTAACGTCTCTAGATCCAAATTTCTTATCTGTAATACTATCAAACGGGTTATTTGTTACAAGAAACTATAAGTTGAGATTTATTATCTATCCCAAGCCACAATCCTTTGAAGAATTGTATGTTTTTCATTTCGTTTTGCCAAAGATTCACAGATGAAAATTCGATCCATCATGTTTTCTTTTCAAAATCAAGCTTTGTGGATATGTCTCGGTCGATCTTTAGTACCTGGGTCATTATAATATGCTGCAGAACAGCATGATAGCTTGGTTGATTTAAAAACTGACCAATAAACTGTCGAATAATCGAATTGATTCGGCTTGATTTAATTGTACACCTGCTAATAACATCATTATTCCGGATAAGATACACTAAATCATATCAAGAGTATCGTAACGGATGAATCTAATGAAAAACGGAGGGATGCAAAACGCTTACCACTTCCTTACTTACACAGCAAACGTTACTTAACGAATCCCTCACCAATGACGCAACCATTAATCAATTAGGTAACGCAGCTAAGTTCAATAGTGAGTGCCAATTGCTGCACCCAACCCTTTTCTCCACAGCCAGGCGCATTTCTCTCGAAGCATCAAAAGGCACCTCTCCTGATCGTCACTGCACGCACGGACCGCGGAACAGCAACTCATTTGCGGCCCTTGCGAAAGGTCATGGGTCGTAAAGGGAGGGCGGCATCAACTGACGGATATGACACCGTCCACCGTCCACCGTCCAAGTGCCGCTAATGCTTAGCCCGCCTACCGCTGCCACTGGGTTGCCATTTTGCAAAACGAATCACTCCTCCGGAGAAATGTTACCACCGTTGGTGTCCATCAACTTCCTTCTTTTTTTCTCTCTCTCTCCCAATCTCTCCCTCAGCGCCCCTGATCGACTTGGATGGATTTGGTCAATTTATTTCGTGCTGCGGCGCATAATGTTGCTCGTTATATGCTCGCCCCATTCTAGTGCTCTGCGGGGACGACAGAAGAAACTCTAATCTGCTGGCAGCCGCGATGAGGTCGTCAGGTCAAGCTCGCGAGACATCGCCATCGGTCCTTTTTGGAGGGGGGGGGGATTGAAATCGAACCAAAATGCTTTCACGCTGCCGGTCGCCAGTCCAAAATCCATTTTATAGCCACCGTACCGTGTAGCTCCAGCATCTGTGGTTTCGTTTAATGTCAGCGGGCGGGACAAGCATTGATATGCTTATTTATGGTCCGGCAATTAGGTGGGTTAATATGTTGGGTGAAACGCCTGTTTAAAGACATAAAATGAAACATTTGTCCGCTGGGGTTTCGGGTCTCGGGTCCCGGGAACACGGAACCGGGCCAGAAACTGGAACATTAGTTGTCGTTTGTCGGTCCGTCACTCCCAGAGTCAGAGCGACTTTAGAGCAGATGTCTTTTGCTCCAAAAACACAACCACGCTACTATGGCGTTTAGAAAATTAAGTCCCACAACAGTCCAGCCGGGCCGCAGCACTCTCCGTGACTCCGGTGACTGCCCTTCGAGAGTCACTTTGTACCTTCCCTTCCACCGAAACATTTCTCTCTGTCAGCTTGCAATTAATTTCAACAAATTTACATTTGATTGCCGTCGTTTTGTGCACGGCCAGCACGGCTCGAAACGCAAAAGGAGGTGGTCCTGAAGTGGCCGCCATCCGAGAGCGATCACATCCCTTTTTTCTTCTCCTTTTTTTATTATCTTTTTGCGCGCTCCTGCGCTCCCCTTGCGCCCGTTATGGTCATGCCGTTTCCACCAGCCCCCTGTGCACGGTATCCGTTTCTGTGCTGGCCTCTGCGATCGCTTATCTCGTGACGGAAATGGAATCAGATCAGATGTTTGCATCGGTTTCGTTCGCTCGGTCAGTGGTGATTGTACCGTCCACCATCGCCACCACCACCACCGCCAGTGAAATTGATTGGCCAAAGAGGACAAAATAAGGGGCGCTGGCTAGGTGATGGTGGCAGCAAGGAACGGCGCCAGCCAGCTTGTTTGTTTGGACAGTTCGGAAGCTTGGAAGTGGCGGGAAGCTCACCACCACCGGGCCGTCGGCAAAGAAAGCAATGATCGGGAATGAACGGCGTCGCCAAAAAAACGTAAAACGCGTCGAACGGGGAGGAACTGGTGATCGAGGAAGTGGAGCGTTCGGTAAGGCGGTGACGCACCCATTAGCGAAAAGTGACGAGTGAATGTGAAGTGAGTGTGACGGGAGTTGGCATATTACCGGGGCGGTGTGTGTTACCGTGGGAGGTCCGTTCTTTGCTCTCGTTATTTTACGCGATTTAAATTGATTTGTTTTGATTCACGAAAATTATTGGTGATTTTAAATTAACCGTTTCTTAAATTAGATTAAAAACTTTGATAATTGTTAACTAATTTGTTGTGTTATTTGTTTGTTATCTTTAAACAATTTCGATTTTCTAGCGTCATACATTACAATTAATTTATCAAAATAGATCCTACGGCTCATAGTGTAACTAGCGGAAAAAAGGAATAAAACTTTCCAAATAACATTACACAAAGGATGTTTTCAATTTTGCATTTCTGTTTGTGATTGTTCAAAATAATGGACAGATCCAACAGTGCGATTGACAGATCTGAATTATGTAAATTATGAACTGATAGCATATCAAAGAAGCGATCTTGCAGTGATCGCACTGATATGTTTCATCATCTACATTCATCTACTCCATTTTATTGCTCTTAAAATGCATGCAAAAAGATTATTCTATCAACAAGGACATCGTTTTTTTCATTTTTTTTTCTTTTTATCATACCTTTCAGGGTGTCTATTACGTCTGACGAAATCAATGAGCTAAAGAAATAAATCCGTTTCTCACTCATTCCATTATATTTGGCTGTAAAACAGTCCTGGTAACATAATAAACATGATCCTAATAGTTGCACGAATTTAAAAAAAACAATACATGAATAACGAACTTGGCGTGGCGTGAAGTTGCATTCAGCACCCATCAAAGCTGTAGGTGAGTTTGTTTTTTTAAACGTCACTAACAGAGAGATCCTTCGATTTTATCCTGGAACCGCCGCCCCCTAAACCAACGAATCAACGTCAGAAGCTAATGCTTTTGGCTGGAATAAATTAATCGCATCCCGGCACCAGTCACCAGTGACGCCGGCCAAACAAATAAGGAAATGCATCATCGCCCTCCCCATCACTTCCACCACAACTCCACCAATCGAATGCTATTAATAATTCAAATGGCACTGCAGCCCCGATGTAGAAGCGAAACTGTCACACCGACTTCGAACGGATTTGTTCGCTTCGTTTGGGCCAAGATTAGCTGCCGGTTGTACGCCGCGATACGATTATGACGTAAAGACGCCATGACAGATGTGCCGCGCTGGGGGTATCACCGTCGTCGTGGTCGGTCCATTTCCTTACGGCAACCTCCGCCCAGCCACAGCTGGTCAAGTTGTTCGTGTTTTAATTGAAATATCTGCGAGGGGCATTATCTAACGCGATGCAACGCGAGCCAGCTACCACCAGGCAGGCACCGCCCAGTGCGCCCTGCGCCCTCCTTCCACTATATCAAGCGCTTATCGTGCGACGCACGCGTATTATGATTATATTTCTTCATTTGTCAGGACTTATCTAAAAGACGCTTCGTCTTTGCGCCCGTGGGTTTTTTTTATGCGCCGCGTGTTTTGCATCTCGCGACGCTCCGGGCGGTCATTGCTGGCCGAAAACACGCCGTCAGGGTTTGCTACTTCCTACGTACAACATCGTCGTCGTGGTCGTCGTGGTCGCCGTGGTCGCGGCATGCAATCAACTCCCGACTCCCGACTTCCCGGACAGTCGCGCGAACGTCGCCCCGTTCTGGATCGCCGCTCCAGGGGGTCTCACTCGAGCTGACACTATCGCGATTCGCACGTAGCGCTGGTAGCACCACTAACCACCTTCCTTCGAGGGCTGTAAAGCCTCCTCGAGACAGCGTCGTCGCATGCAGAGCAAGGGCGATCGGTTCGACTGATCGCCATCCTGCACCACGGATCGCGGATGTGCGTCTCGTGCGGGGAATTGCGTTTTGCAATTGGATCAAATGGATTTTGTTAATTAAAAGGAACTGCAAGGAGGCTCCTGAAAACTCACTCCCTGCTGTTTCCCTTCCCGGGTTCATGTCGGTGCAGTGTTGTCGCTGCTACATAATCCCGAATCAGTGACAAACGCTCGCTTCTCCGTTTGGCAGAAACGTTCACGGTGATTTCCGGATTTATCGCACGCGCACGCCATTTTCCTCGGTATCCTGGGGGTTGACTCCGCGTAATCCCCCCAGCAGTGCACGCATCCTATACGGTATGGTCTGTATCGGCAGAGCATAGAATACAAGTAGCTTCACGATATACCTGGAGGCTTAATTTAAATTTTTGATCACGCCAACCGCGCAGATGGAGAAAGGATTTCGGTCACTTTCTCGAGTACGCGCGGTGCCAAAAAACTGAAGTTTCGCCACAATTAAAAACCTCAATGAGTATTGAATTACATTTTTAAAGGTGGCTATTTAGCGTTATTGCTTTTCGAGCCTTTACCTTAGCGAGAGCTACATAAAATCTCCAAAGTGTCAACCGATTCTGCCTCAAATTACGATCCAAAACACTACAAACACTGCAACCGTTAATGACTGAGAAGAGGCAGGAATCAGCAACCGTTACAGCAACCGGCAGCATTATGGTATCCCATTGCCAATGTCCGAAACTACCGGAACACCACCATCACCACCGGCAGAGTCTGGTCGCATGTACCGACGAGGTGTAAATGCAAATTAAAACCAGTAAAATCAAAGTCTCACCTGTTGGAGCAGGCCCGCAGCCAGCTGCACGTGGCCGAGTGCCGCACATTCGGAGGCCATTAGATTTATGACCGAACAGCGGTGCGACTGAACCGGAATCGAATTAGAAGTGCGAAGAGCACGAATACGCACGCCATGTTCGGGGCGCTCGAGATGTGGATGGACCTGGAGGATGGGGTAGTCGTAAAGACGGTATCGGTAATTAACACCAGCGGACTGGCCGGGACAGGCTCATCCAATTGGACGGCGGTATGATGGTTCGCCGGTAATGGAGTTTGATAGTTTGTCCATGTTTAGAACATGTTTTAAAGCACAAAAGACAAGATGAATCGTCTCTTTAAAATAGTTTTATTTCGTTAATGATACAATTTTCCCCAGTTCCACGCTTGTTCATGCATTGAAGTCTTTTCTTTGCTGCATGTGCATGTACTAGCTGAATAATCGAGATGATTACACATTTAGGCAAATATAATTCAGCCTTTTTCAGATGCTATCAGATGCATGTTTTCAGTCAAGCTTTGATTGACAAAATGTTGAATTGGTGTCCTAAAGAGCTGTTGCAATTAAAACAGCTTACAAACATTACGTATTATTACGATTATTGCCGATTTTTTTTGTGGCACCTTTCGTCTATAATTAGTGTTTATCAAACCACTTAATTTACTCACTTCACTTTACTGGAACTTTATGACCCCTAGCCCATTAGAGGAAGAGCTTTCTGAAGGCACATTTCCCTTTAGATCTTCATTCTAGAATTGGTAAAATTACTGGAATTATTGGAAAATAGCTACCGATGCAATTAGGGAACCAAATCAAAAACTTCTTCATACACCTTAACAAATTCTAAAAACAAAGTTAAACAAAATACGAAAAAAATATAAACATAGCTCAAGACATTCTGTTAATGCTTTTTAGTTGCACAATTTACACCCTGGCCACCGCACCTGGAGAGAGAGAGAGAGAGAGAGAGAGAGAGAGGCAAATAATATGTAACACTAACCCATACATTAGGGCGAGCCCTTTTGGGGGTCCCATTACAAAGCCATCCAGCAGCGTCTTCGTTGTGGGTTAACCCAAATGGTAAGCACACTGTGTGTCACTGTGTGACCGAGTTTGCATAATGCTGCCGCTGCCATAACCCGTACAATGCCCCGCGGGGGGAAGCACATATCAGCATGATCGAGATCATTTCCTTGCCATTTCACAGTTCACGCTGCTCCCCTCCCGCTGTCATCAAGAATGCACATAACGTACCGGCTGGTGTACCATGCGTCACGGGATCACGCCGAGTGGAGGAAAAGTGAGAGAGTCAGAGGACGAGAGGGAAAGATGTGGATGATAAATGTTGTCCTCATAATGATGTCTCCTTGGGATGCCATTTCGATGCGAGAGGAAACTCTCCGGGATGCCTTGCGGGGTCACTGAGGTCTATAATTTTCACCTAACGTACGCACAAGCTACAAGGAAGGGCGCAGCTTTGCAAATAAAATAAAATGGCGCAATAAAAGCAAGCCCAGCGCGCGGTGCAATCGCTAGATGACGCAGAGAAAAGACAAAAGAAAGTAAATTTTCCACCTGGGGACAACGATCACCGCCGCCACAAAACGAAAACGACGCAAAGACGCTCCGGCACGCAAGCTCTTGCCATGTTCCCGGCGTGGCTCGATGTAACGATGCCAGGGAAATGCATCTCCTGCGTAATCGTGCACTCATACGTGCCGTGGTGTCTGCACACTCTGGAACGTGCCCGTAGGGTGGCTACGATGATGATGATGATGATGATGCTCGACGTTCATGGAGCCAAGCAGGCAAAGGGTCTTTCGTCTGGGTTGGGGATCTGATCGAAGTTATACAACCCGGCACGGTGTTACTGATGGCGCCAATTGGCGTTTGTCATCGACGCACTGATCGCGCGTTCTCTGTGGGTGCCTTGGATCGGTTTACCAAAGCGGACAGGTTGATGACGGACAATTGGTTGGTGGAATTAGGGACAAAGAAAGGAGGTAGAATACGTGCAGTGAAATCGAATCTTTGGTATACTACTCACTATGCAACAGAAGATTCTAAAAACTGTTTATTCGTCGCTATTTTTGACAAACAAATCATTTTCCATCAACCTTTGTTGACAAATTAAAATATTTTAATTTCAAATTTAAATAAGACAACTCAGATGCGGTGAGTAATAAAAGGACAGTAAATATTAGAAGTTCAAAAGCTATAAAGTCATTTTACCCGAATATAACTTTAGTTGTTCAATTGTCTTGACGAAGGTATTATGCATTTTAAAGAAAACTTCAAAAGAAAGCATTTTCTATTTTTTATATTACAATTCGTTGAATTTCCTATGTCTCTTCCCTAAAATTGAACCTTTCCTTCCCTGGACTGGAATGGACTTTGTAAATACTAGCCTCCTTCACATTCGCAAAAAACCAACTAAACCCAAGAAGAACTGTGAGAAAGTATTCGTTCCTACGCCGCTGCCACAAGTGCAGCTCACCTGCTAGCAAACACACCAACGAAGAAGCTTAAACGAGGCGTTTATCAGATGCACGAAGAGCCCTCCTTCCCATTCAAAACGGTTCACCGAAGCGGCAAACCACTGCTGGCCGCCCCAAGAAAGTGATCC
The DNA here is from genome assembly GCF_943734665.1 of Anopheles aquasalis. Lineage (NCBI taxonomy): Eukaryota > Metazoa > Arthropoda > Insecta > Diptera > Culicidae > Anopheles > Anopheles aquasalis. The sequence continues at coordinate 27,937,149 of NC_064878.1, read as the reverse complement.
TCCCCCCAGCACACCGATTGATTCCCAGCGCGTTACATAAGCACTTCTATCCATGCGCTGTGCATCATCACCGACGAAAAAGTGCATCAAATCGCTTCGGTTCCCTGGTACACACACTTGCACGGCCGCACGTGACTGTAACGAACGATCTGGCCCGAATTTCCCCCCCACCCCCGGAACGCCGCTTTCGGATCACCGAAAGCTCACGGCGACGGTTGATCGTGTGTTTTAGAAAGGCAAACACGGCACGACCCCGGTGAAAGAAGAGCACATTTTATCGTTACGATCCATAAATCATGATTTGTCGCAAACCGAACCGTCTCCGGTCCCCCAAAAAGGGCCAAAGGGTAGACGGAGGGGCCCTAGACGAAAAGGGAACGTCCGCGGTAGCAACCGTCAGGTGATCGCCAGCTGATCACCCGGGGGCCACCGCTTGCAAGGTGAATGTGGTTTGCGGCTTACAAAGCAATCAAAGTGAGAAAATCTCTTCCACGACCCCGTGGGCCAGTGGTGATGGCCAGTGAAAGCACCTTTGGGGGTTGCTTCGTGGTAAACCCTTAAGCAGATCAAGAAGCTACGCGAGATGATGATGGATCCCGATGATTGATGGCACCTGGCCATTCAGATGCCAACAAACCGTGTAGTGCACACGCTGGTGTGCCGTTTCTCTATGTTCTCATAGCCATTGGCGCAGGTTGAACGTAACAGACCCGACGGAATGCACTCTGCACTCGCAATGCACCCCCGTTCGTGGCCGCGTGGGGTTAATGGGTGCATATGTACGACAGCAGACGCGGCAGCGGTGGAGGCACGAGTGGCCATAGCGAAGTGAGCATTATAATGTTTAGATTAACCTTTGCTGATGCACTAGAGAATGGTGTGCTTGCTTGCTGGTGGCATCTTGTTGGCGGCGGAGCACTTAATCAACTTTCTGCGATGGTTCATCTCAGTTGGATGCGGCTCAGGTGTTGTGTTAATTGCTTTTAAGGGAACTTAGAGACTGTTTTTTTGATAACTATATACAGGAAACTAAGATTCTATAATGTTTGAGGCAAGTTAAGGAAGGAAGCAATAGGGGGCTTAAAGGGGCTTCGGTATTTTCGGGCCAAAAAGGCCCATTTTTAACGATTTTTTGTGACGTAACCATTCAACGTTATTTTTCTAGTAAATGGCATATTAATCTACAACGTATGAAGAATATTTGGTATTGTTTTGAGCAACATTCATTGAAAAATTAATCCATGCCATCAAATTTAGGCAGTCGTGTCTCTTCGAAAAGATACTTTTTCTGGTGCCCATCGTAGCTGCGTGACGGGTCATCAGAAAAATACAAAACGATATTCGTTAGAAAGATTATAAGTTTATCTAGGTAGCCCCGGAGAGTATGTGTTGATATTCCAATTTTTCGATTTTTGGCAGATTTTTGAAGTTGAAAAAGTGATGCTTTTTGCGATTATGCCATAAAAAACGAACTTTACAGATTTGTTAAAAAAAAAAGTATCAACAATTTTCATGAAATCTCGACGGGGTTACCTGGCAAAAAGTGTACAAATTATGTGTTAAATATTTCGAATCAATCGGATCAGTAGTTTATACGGCACCGACTTTGAAAACGATGGTTCAGGGAAACGCTCTTCAAAGTAGCGAGCTGCATGGAGCCTTGTATGAAACGCGGATTTTTAAAAATCTGTATCTTTGTCAGTTTTTCTTCGATTGATCCAAAACTTGTACACAATACTCTTGAAAGGATCAGATTTCTGGGAAAAATGTTAAAAGTTTGTTTCACAAAAAAATTAAATACTGAAGCCCTCCCCCCTTTAAATTTTCTCTAAAAATAGTTCTGATCGCAGAGCATGCTTCTCGAACCTTCCAAACAATTCTGGCACCATCTTGATGAAAGAAAGTACTTCCAACTGAACTTCCTAGTCCCTGGCGATGTGTCTCTGGTCAGTTATGTCACTGGACAGTCCCCTTCATGCACTTCTATGCATGCATGCACCGCGATGATGCCCTTTGCCTGATACGATCGCCCGATCAGCAAAACGGTTCCGGTTACACAATCCCCACCGAATCGAACGATATTAATTGCCGCCATAACTCCAGGGCCAGTGCCAGTGCGAATGAGACACAGACGCGATACAAATTGCGCTAACCCACGGGTGAGTTATCGTTCTGCAGGGACAGCGAGACGATCGGTCGGACCAGATCTGCAACGCCAATGCCGATCGCCGATCATCGCCGATATGTGTGCGCGCGCGCCTCCAGGGGCAACCAATAACCATCGACCACCACGGAGCACACCGGGCGACGTATCAGGAGACGGATGCAGCATTACAGCACTTGCAGTGCTCCTCACTCTGGACCACACCCGGTTTCGGCAACGCGTCCCAGCATGCAGTCGCCCGATGAAGAGACACTCGAACAAACGGCCACACAGTTCCTGGACCGAATGGCAACGGAGTGAGTTCAAAGTGCCACCATAAATCAACCCCCTGGTTTCCGATGACTCCGATGTCATCTGCCTGGTCGGTCTGGACCATTTTGCCAAACGGACCGGATCCGCTTCGCAACCGGCGAAGGGCATTCCATAGGGTTCCAGCGGATAGCGAGTGGCATCCCTCGCGGTGATCGCGATGTGTTTTTGTAGCGGTGAATGACCGGCACCGCGGGAGGGGGAGCTGTGACGTTATTGATCGGACCATAAATCTATTGACCTGGGTAGAAGGAGGCGATCCCTCGATGTCTCTGAGGCCCTGGATGAGTTGACAGCGACTGGGCAGTGGACAGTGGACGTTCCTACCTTTACGCACGCACTCCAAGAGGTCCACTCCAAGTACCGCTGCGGTGCGTACCGAAGGTGCGTTGGAACGTGGCATGTCCGAGACACACCAGAGAGACCGAGAGACCGAAAGACGACGGAGTTCACTTTCTTCTTTCACCTCGGCGACGATGATCTCGGTCGCTCGGTGGAGCTGCTTTGCATTTCACATAATGTAGTCCGGTTCCTCCTGATCGCCTCCCTCTCTCCTGGTCTCCTTTCATTCCCCCTCTCTCTCTCCCTCTCTCGACGCACACGCGTGTCTGGCGTCTGGCGTTGTGTTCTTTGCACTTCGTAGTCTCCCCAAGTCGTTCCTTTGGTTTTCTGTGGACTTTCGTTAATTTCTTTTCATTGCTCGATGATTGCCCTCCTACCCGATAGTGCCACCTCCTTCACCTCCCGTCTCTGCATTCGTAAGCGGGCTTGTACGAGTGCCAACCGGTGGTCTTCAGATCCGGCGAGGTGCAGGATCTTGAGCCCCCGGTTGACGACGCCCGGGACGACGCACACGATCCCGGACCCCACGATGCCACATGAATATCCACTTCGTTAACGGTTTTGCGGTTAACATTAAGTGCACAGTGCGCTGCAGTGCGGGACCGCGCCACATTATGCAACTGACCTACAATCTATGCAAACTGTTTTCGCTGCTACAGGATTTACGATCGCTTCGCACTGCCACCGCATACCGCCCAATACCGGAACCGCGGGTGCGAACGGGTGCCGGTCAACCAAAAACCGCTCCTTGGCACGGCACGCAAGGAGGGACGGGACGCCAGATGCGCACAACGATGTGGGTTTTATGTTGAAAGAATTGATAAATGATGCGAAACCGCCGGTTTTTTTTGTTTTGGGAAGTCTTTTGACTTGCGCTGGACGAGCGGAGGCGATAAAGATGCGGTCTTTGTAGAAAAAGGTGCGCGATGATGATGGGTGAAAGAAAGTCGTTGAGTAATGAGGTGGTGCAGTGATTTCGATATTTTATTTTGTTTTTATTTTTGTGAAATTTAAAAATTCCAAAAAAAGTTCTTATTAACTTGACAGTTTTATAACGAAATTAATTATAATAAGTACAAAAGAGAAGATGTCAACATGAAATTCCGAAGAATCTAGAACCATATCTTAGCTAAGACCATTTCACTTGTATAGCCTGCTGCCTTTTTGTTCTAAACTGGTACCACATGAATATCCAAGAATTTAGAATTTAGAGTCTTCTAAGCTGGTAAAAAGCTAAAGTTATCTACACTCAACCATTTGTCATCGCCCAAATTTTGGCGAACAAATTCCAGTACTTTTAGCAATTGAAGAATTTCAACAATTTCCCATCGCTATTCTGATCTCTTTTGGCTCGACGGTTTTAAAGGAACATGATGATTTCGTTAGAACAAGTAGGATAATTTTGAAAATGGGATCAATTAAGTTTGATAATTGTTGGCTCTTCACGTTTATTTAATTGCATTATACTTTGGTTTTATCTAAGTATTACTGAAGCTGCGACAGGACATCAATCCCTTTTCTTATATTTTATTAGTCTCCCTTACAAAGCATTAAGCGTTAAGTTAACAAGTCGAACAAATTAAAAATAAAATTAAATCACTCATCGATATTCATAAACCGTAACAGTTATTGAATTGGAAATAAAAACATCTGAATACTTTGGCTATTAAGAACCAATACTCAATCAGATTCGTATGTTCGCTAATCTAAATAGGAGCATTCAAGATATTTTATCATTGTGTCGATTCCGTCGATGCTTTACTGTCCTATCAGTTCATTTTTTCGATTGTATCATCGTGTATCGCGTATCATGCAAAGAACAACAAATGACACAATCGGCCAGAATTACATCCTGTCCCAGATTGCATAGGTAGTTACCGTTCTACTCAGCTCCCTTTATTTCATCCACACCATGTACTAGTCCAGTATGATCCAGTATTACATCAGAAGTCACGCAGGCACACCGTACATGCGGCCATGGAGCTACGTGGGGTGCTGGCTGGCGCATTGGTGGCGAGACTGGACACCTGTGGCGACACTCTGGCGACAGACTGCATCCTTCCGGAATGCCGGGTGATTGTACGCATCACCCACGTTTTCCTTATCGTACCGAGCGCTGCAACAGCCATTTGCGTGTGACCTTTCACTTTCCCCTGCTGCTGCTGCTGCTGCTGCTCGTGCTTGCAGGTCGGCGGAGGGAGACGTTTCATTTTTTTATTGTCCTGTGTCCATTTGCATCGCTCCCCGCATACCAAAGCCCCGTGGACCGATGGAATCGTGGTGGTCAGATGCAAACCCAGAGAAGAAAGAAAAAAAACGCAAAAAAAACGAATGAAAGCGTCGCATCCAAACCGCGAAAGGAAAGTGATTGCGTTGGCATTTGCGGTAATGATGGTGGTGGTGATGGTGGTTTTCACTCGATATTCGTATTTTTTCTTTCGATTTAATCTACGTCTCTCAGCACCCACCCACCGATCAGCAGGACATACGCATCCTACGACGCACCAACGACGCACTAACAAGGGATCCCGATCGCATTCCGCGATTTCCGCTTCGCTTGTTATCGAAGAAAATGAAAAATGGAATCCACACACTCGGAACCCAATATTGTACCGGACCGGACCAGACTTTGGTCCCGTGCTCCGGATCATAATTACTTGAAAGACCTCATAACGAGTAGCGCTCGAAGGCACGCGGACATGACACACGGTCGCAACCATAAATTGACCTTCGAATTGGCAAAAATGGTATCCCCCATTGCGGGTTTTTTTTTCGGCACATAATTGGCCCCTATGCCAGGGAGTCGATCACTCCAAATCGACCTACGAAGCCATAAACTGTGGCAACAAATGGATGCCAGTCTCACTTCCTGAGTCCACACGAGGAGCGCGATCGCGAGATAACGATCAACGAAATCAGCCCTAATGAGTGCAATATCTGGCCAGCAGGATTTACGGTTCGTTCGCACTCGACGCGTGGTGTCAAGAACGGTATTGGACGCGTTTGTTGCACTACCTACAACACCTCGCCGCACGGCACGTTACAGTGTTACTTTCATTTTGTGTCGACAATCGACGCTCGCGCGCTCACTCTGGAACAACGCTATTCACCTGTCTAGCTCGGTGAAGTGGAAGCAGTAGCCGCGCTAGAACGAACTCGCCGCCTTCCAGATCAATAAACGATCCATTAGGCCGCAGACGAATTGGAGCGGCACGATCGCCCCGGGAGAGATTAATAGCACCCAGGAAGTGGAGGCACTGCGGAGGCGTGCTGCGGTGAGGCCCTGAATTCCAGCCGCAACGTCGCGGGACTTGTACCTGGCCACTGCAGTGCCTGATTGGAATGTGGGGGACCCAGACCAACCGACAGAACGGCGTTCAGTTCTGACGGACCTTCTGACAGACCCCCGGACAGACCGTGGCCACCGCCTGGGCGACTTTGTTGACATGATTGGCCCTCGGACACAACAACTGGTGACTAATGATGGAATTTAGCGCGCGCGCGCGCTCGCCCGCAAACCACGTAACCCGCTCAGGCGTCAATTCTTTGGGCCAGCGATCTGGCAGAGTGTGTCCGAATCTCGGCACCTTGGGGCGCGGACCCTTCCTAACCTTGGTTAGGCGAACCAGCACGGAACAACTCGATGGCTGCTGGCTTGCGGCAGCGGAGAGGTGACGAATGTGCTCCAATTTTCGAGATTACCATCGTTCCCTAGCCCTGACCGCTGACTGGGCCACTGCAGGGGAGGTGCTGGTCAACTGGCTCGCCGTTCTGGTTAGGATCTAACGTGCAACAGACCACCACTTGGTCGTCTTGCTTTGTGGAACCTTGAAAACTGTCAACTCACAGCCGAACGCCGTACCGTACCTTGGCGTGCTTTGCAGGGAGTCCCCGTGATCCCCGTGCACTCAACTCTATAGCGAGAGAGAACAATTTGTTCATTTATTACCTTTACACCAGCACCGGGCAGTGCTCGTCCGACCATTATGTCGCCACAAAGTGTGGTATCCATTTTCGCGCCGTTCACGGTAAATCCCCCGTGGACCATGGTCGTCCGGTCCGGGTTACCTCGACGGACACAGTGACATTGTGTGGTTTTTTTTTCACTCTCTCGATGTAACACATCCTCGCTAGAAGGACTCTAGGGAGACGCCTCGGAGGGAGAACAGGGTGCTTCGTGATCGACCGATCGAACGATCGTGTGATTTTGTTGTTTGCCGACAAACGACATCACTGTGGCTGACGGTTTGACACTGTCGCCTTGACATTGTCGAGGTCACTCGAGCTGCGCCGCGAATGGTCCGTATGCTATGGACTAGTGAACATTCCTGGTGACAAACCGAGTGTAGTACAGGTCTATACTGGTCATGACGACTCGGTATTAGCTGCGAGTGTGCGGCGCTTAATAAGAGCTAAGCCCTTGGATGACTCTGGGACAGTGTCGCATCTGTTTCGCTGAACAAGAGACACGCTGTCACAACAATCTCTGTCCATTCCCTAATATATTTTTTTTCTGAATTCCCGGTGGCCCCAGGAAGAGCGTCCTGTCTCCAGCTGCGCCAGAAGAGCGAACAACAAACACCTTCAACCCCCGGGGGGTCCAGCACGTGCAGCGTTAAAACAGAAACGAAACGAAACGATGTAAATTGATATTTCATAACACATGATGAGGCCACGCCAGACCACGTCGCAGTACGCAGCGGCAGTTCGCAGTGTTCCAGCGAAGGTCCAATCTAATCAGCCCGGCCACGGCACCGGCCCCGACTCCGGTGAGTCCGGGTGTACAATGACAAATTGATGCTAATGTCGTAATTGGCTGTTCACATTGGCGCCCGAGAATTCCCACCCCGGAGGCCCAGGAGTAGGTGAATTTTCGTTTTTTCGAGGCGGTGACGTGGTATGAGCTCAATGGAGGTACCTCAAGCTGAACTGAGCGCGCGAACCGCCCGCGAAGGAAGCATCAACAGTGGCACAATGGTCAATGGTGGCAGAACCAACAACATAAACCCATGTAGCATTTGTCCGGCCAAATGGACGGCGGGTGATGCTGGAAATGGTTTCACCTACCTACCACCTCACCATCTGCCTCCACCGTTCTCCTCACGCGTCCGTCCGTCGACACTCGCGCACAATGCGGATTATAATTACAAGCAATTAATTTACCGTATTGCGCACGCTCGGTGCGCACCACATTCAAACGGCGACAAAATGGTGGCAGCCCCTGTGAGGGACCCAAGACACCGCTGCCGCCGTGTTGCTTTGTTTAATGGTCGTCCTCGGGGTTACTTGGCGAAGGGGACGGGACTTACCACACGCTTTACTTTACTTTTACCTTATGAGCAGTGCGGCTACTGGATTTTTGGATGCTGCTGCTGCTGCTGCTGAGGGTGCTGCTGTTGAGCTTACAACCGCAGAAGGTGGAATCGAAACGGTGTGAAACAGGTCTCTGTCGTTGTTTCGCTTTTTCATGTGCAAAAGTGGATTTTTACAATAAAGAAAATTTTAACATAGGTTCAACGATATTAAGGGGTGGGGGCTAAGGTATTTAAATTGTTTTTGTGACATTTTTTTGGGGGGATTTTTCCGTGAATGTTGATCATTTCATGAATATTATGAAGCATTTTTGGATCAATCGAGGAAAAACTGACAAATATGTTGATTTTTGAAAATTTGCCCTTCATACATGGCTCCATGGAGCTCGCTGCTTTAGAGCGCGTTTCCTGAAATGAACAAAAAATCGACTGGAGTTCCTGGATAAACTTATAAACCATGAAAAGCGAATTGATTTGTATTTTTCTGATGGCCCGTCACCCAGCTACGATGAGTACCGTGTTTGATCTGTTTCAAAAGACTTGCCCGCTTAAGCGACGAGCCCGATTTGATCATTGAACAATCCGTCACCATCATCAGTGTGATCACTTTTTCAACTTCAAAATGTTGCCAAAAAATTAACTTATAATAAATTAAATAAATTAAACTTATAATCGAACAAATGAATATCGATTCGCATATTTCAGATGACCCAGTTAGTGGCTACGATGGGTACCGAAAAAGGTAACTTTTTGAAAACACACCTTCCCCGAAATCCAAAACACCTCCCCCGAAATCCAACCAAATATTCTTGAAAGCAAACCACAAAGCATAGAGTACATTAATATTCAATTTCATTATTATCTTTCCAAATCTATCACACACAAAAATTAGCAAAAAAAAAACCCACAGACACGCGATCACATTCAGTACTTAAAAAACACTTTTTCTGTCCCACAGCATCGCAACAAAAGCCTCAAATTGTTGACCAAGCGTGGGATGAGATATAGTTGTGTGGGTGCTCTCTGCTCATATCAAGATGCGCATTGTTGAGCGCCCCAAACCCCACTGCACCTACCGTTGATTGCAGTGTCGCCGAAAAACCTAGTGACACATCGATTGACACCTGGGAAACGGTGGCGCAAGTGTGTCCGCTGGGAAGCGAAATCCGCTGGACAAAAGTCAATGCGCGCATTCGCATAGTGAGCTACTAGATCATGGGCTACCATTTACGCATGGCATCACTCTCACGGACTAATTATAAGTGGAGACCTAGTTTTGACCACCCTGAACTTGGCTCAACATCTCAAAACACTCGCTTAAGATGTTTACTCCTGATATTGACTACTTTTTGGCATGATTTGCGTAAGGTTACCAGCCAGCACATCAATGTTACTTTTATTAATGTCTACCCGCCGTATCCACCATTAACCCATTGAATACCAAACACCCTTAACCTCCCTTGTTGCCCTTTGGCTTGTTGTTGCCGAAATGATTACCGTTGTTCCATTTTTCTTTTTTCGCTTTCTTTTTCTTTTGCTCTTTACCGCCAGGGGTAGCGTTGCCAACGCCGTAGTCTTCATAATCGTAATCGATGTCCTCCTCTGGCTCGCCTTGGGTAGAATCTGGCGCCGCAATTTTCTTCGAGGAAACGCTTGACGATTCGTGCGTTTCAGATGGTGCAGTGCGGTTAGTAGCTGTACTCGTAGTAGGCATAGGAGTCGTCGCTTGCGCTCTGTTCAAAGGGGTCGATGAAGTTGAGATCATTCCCGTTCCCATGCATGGTCCGATTATTGGCATAACGTGGATGGGATTCAAAGGGTCGTGACCAGAAGTAACAGAAGTTGTAGTTTCGGTTGATGTTGAATATGCATTAGGAGTAAAACTGGTACTGACCTTATCAGTCGTTGTTGTAATTAAGTCGATGGATGCTACTATACCACTCTTAGACTGTATAGTTGGAGTAGCGGCTGCTAGTGTAGTCGCAGGAAGATTGGTAGTTGTTGCCGAAGTGCCAGCAGAAATGATTGTGGTCATGGGCTTTAGTGTCGCCGTTGTTAGTAATGAAGTCGTGGTAGGTGCCGTTGAAGCCGCAGCAGTAGCCTTGGTAGTGGACGGTGTGGTGGAAGGTGCGGTAGTAGTGGTCGCCGCGCTTGTTTTCGTAGTGGATGGTGTGGTGGAAGGTACGGTAGTAGTTATCCTGGCAGTGGTACTAGTTACGATTGGGGTCGACGTTGTTGGTTTTGTGGTCGTTGTCGAAGCTTTGCCAGTGGTAGTCGTTGATCCTCTAGCGGCGGTTGTTATCCTTGCTGTTGTTGTACTCTGGACTACTGGACGAGTCGTAGTGCTAAATGGCTTCGTAGTGCTTCCATATTTGAAAATTGTGGTTTTTTTCGGCAGACTCTTTGTTGTAAATGTCGGAGGTAATTTTTTCATAGTTGTCAATCTTGAAGTTGTGCGTACAGTTTTACCAATCTTGGTCGTTGTCTGCAACTTTTTAGTGTTTTTTTTGTTTTTCATCGGATGCTTCCATTTGACGTATATCTGAAGCCATCCCTTATTTAATAGCATCGACCCACTGTTCTCACTAGACTCCCTGGACAGATCCTGATCATCCTCCTCGTCGTCTCTCCAACCGTATGCATTGTCTGCCAAATGCACTATCAACACTACCAGTACGATAAAACTAACCGATACCTTCATTATAATCAGAGGGCGGCCGAAGCGTCAAAACCTGCAATCCTTCTCCCACTCACGGCTTTATATACGTAATTCAGCCAAGAGAATAGCTAATCTGGTTTTAATATACTCTCAGCAGCGTATTATAGTTGCGTTATTACAATTACGAACAGTTGTTTGGATCGTTGTTATTCACGTTTAGGTTGCCAATTTTCGCATTTCGAAAAGGAGAGATAATAAAGCAGTCTGGTATAAAATTATTCTTCAATCTTTTCAATTGTATCGCCCGTGTAAAGTATGATAAAAAATCATTAATTTATTCAATCCCTGTTCTAATATTTCCCCGTGCCAAGATTACTTCAAAACAGTTGATTTCCCTGATAGGATCATACTTTCGCAATGGTTTATAAATTTTAAGATTGCTTGCTTGTAGATGTTGTGCTGATTAAAATATTAAAGGTAAAATGAAATTTAGCTGTGTTATCAAATTACTTGACTTGCTCAATTGATAATTCCGTGATAAACTAAGTACAAAACGACGAGGTACTTAATGATGGCTTTACTTTGATAAACACAAGGTCCAACGACATGCTACACATGAACGACCTCTGCTTGCCCGTTCACGGTGGGCGCAGCTCACATGACCGCAACATTGTTCCGTGTGCAAAAATCAAGAAGCGCCCGGTGACTTTCAATCACTGATGGACATCCCACTCGTACACGAACGCTATAATTTGAGCCGCCAGCTTATTGATTGTAAATCGAAAAGTGGCATGAAATTAGGATGGTCCGTCCGGCAGATGCTCTGTCATTCGCGGCAAAGGAAGTTAATTGTACTGTGTTTGAGGGTGCAGATAGGGAAAGGGAAAAAATTCAATTTGTGCATCTGCAACAACGGGAACGTATCGTTCCAATTGGAAACGTGTTCCGTGCCCTTTCACTTTTCTCATCATTATTATTATGAAAGTAGCCCACAGCAAAGGGCATGAGAGGAGAGTAAGGATGTGTAGGTGTAGTTGAAAGTGATAGAAGCGAAACGGTCTGCAAATAACGCGGTTACTTACACAACATGCTTTTATTCATCCGCATGTCTAGAAGCTTCCCGAAAGGACCGATTATGATTGATCTAGATGAAGGACGCCAAACGGTATTCCTGCAATACTACTGCTATTGTTTTTATTGATCGAATCTTGTACAGAAGCAAAACCACTACATAACTTTTTATCCAAAGCACTATTATTTCTATCATAAAAAGGAATAACAAAAAGGCTCTCTAGAATTCATAAACTGAGGTCAACCGATTTATTCAAAGAAGGATCGCTTCAAATTTTGGACAACTAATTAGGGCCTTATACTTCAGTTGTCCTGGATACTAACCTCTATTTCCATTGCCTCCTTTTCCATTTCCTCCGTTGCCATTACCTCCGTTACCATTGTTGCCATTTCCGGGCGCCATAGTTGGTAAGGTTGTTTTAACTGTTGTCGTTGAAGCTACCGTTGTTGTAGTTTTGGATGTCGTTGTTGGCTCGGGGCTAGTAGTAGGCTTAGTAGAAGGAACGGTTGTAGTACTTGGTGCTTGAGTAGACGATGTTGTTGTCTTAACTGTTGTCGTTGGAGCTTCCGTTGTTGTAGTTTTGGATGTCGTTGTTGGCTCGGGGGTAGTAGTAGGCTTTGTAGAAGGAACGGTTGTAGTACTTGGTGCTTGAGTAGACGATGTTGTTGTCTTAACTGTTGTCGTTGGAGCTTCCGTTGTTGTAGTTTTGGATGTCGTTGTTGGCTCGGGGGTAGTAGTAGGCTTAGTAGAAGGAACGGTTGTAGTACTTGGTGCTTGAGTAGACGATAATGTCGTGGTAGAAGTCTGCGGTGAATTTGTTGTCAAGCCTGCTGTTGCCTTGAGGGTTGATGTTGCTGTTGTTGTTGATGCTGTAGTAGACACCTTTGCAGTCGAAGTTATAGGGAGTGTGGTTGTCGTTTTGACTGCTTGTGTTGTGATCTTTGTCGTCAAAATAGCTCTCAAGGTTGTTGTTGCTTTGGTTTTGGGCGGCCGGGTAGTACGTGGTGGTTTGGTTGGTTTGGTTGCCTTTGTCACAACATTTTTCGAAAGCTTCGGTCCTATGGTTCGGACGTTCCTGTTCCGATCTTTATCTCTCTCACCAGACTGATAACCATCTACCGTGTGCAACACATAAAACATGCAGACTGCCAGAAGTAGAAAACCCTTGGTAAAACGCATTGTTAATACCCCAAATGCGCGCAGGACAACTGTCGTTTCGACGAATTTTCATGCTTTATATAAAATCCGATCCCCTTAACACACAAATGGACGCTAGTCTGATACTAGTCTAATGGACTAAAAATTGCCACACTCATTACCCAATTTACTTTGCATTTTCACACATCACACCAACCTGAAGAGCCTTTATAAAATTATCTTCATTTACTCAAAGATTACCATTATTGAAGAAGTATTCTCAACCGCAGCACTGGTCTCTCATAGGCAAAGTTTCTCAACGATACGCAACTGATTTCATTAGCATAAAAGTATGATTGATCGAGAGAGCTCTTCCTTCAGGATGTTATTGCCAATCCAGTTTGGATCCGTTGTCCGGATACACATCGGTACCTGCAAGCAAATAAACTTCACTCTCACGCACACAAAGTAGGAGTAAAACATCCGTTACAAGTATTACCGGATACCGGTTCGGATTATCAGCACAAGATGTTAAACGAGATGGTGCCGGATAATTTGTGACTTCGTAATGATATTGAAAGACGATTTTTTTTTGTCTGAGCACTCTGAAGCAGTTGGGTTTTTACTCTACTTTAACTGTAGTGGCTCAAATTCTCACCTAACAGTACAAGGCGACCACTAGATCACAAGTGATCGCACCTAGATATAGCATTGAGATGTAAAAACAACCGCGAGCACAGTGAACCGCCGATAAGCGTAGCTATCGGTTACACCACGTGGATGTTAAGTAACGGAGATAAGTAACGCTGATGGATGGTGGAAATGAAAATCGATTAAACATTTTATTTGCTTCCTTTTGTTGCTGCTCTAACTGCTCGCTGCTTTCTTGTTACACGTTCGTCCTTCCGCGCGTAAGTACTATTGCGATAGCGTAAATTGCAACGATAAGTTTCTAGAAACGTTCTAGTTTGTTTGAAATATAATAACATATTCGATTTAACTTAAAAATATGTTTAATAGCAAAAAATATAGCATCCAACAGGACGCTTTCATACATTGGCGCCAGTTTACTACAACAGCAGAGCATCGCAGTTGGAAGCATCCAAAGCACCTATCGAACGAGAAAACTGATGAAGCCGCCGGCATTCGGCGATAGGTCCAGCGATTAATAATAAATTGCAATTAACATGTATAAACGATTCAATTACCGGCAGTGGGTTAGCAGGGAATTCATAACGCTGACCGGCAGCAGACCTATGGGCCCCGGGGAGAAAAGTAGCGTGACCGCGCGAAGGGGATAGGATAGCGGGCTGCCGGTGGTTGCGCTATGGCCATGCAATGGTATAAAGATAGCTCCAGGGAGGCGGCAAATCTTCGCAAACCAGGCGTTGCATGCGTAATCGAGCGTCGCTGCACCGCACTGCCACTCCCTCTTTCCTTCTTTCCTGTGGCTGCGTTCGCTAAGTCTCGCTGCTTACGCCGGCATTTTTCGAGGGCAGTTTGCGATATCGCTTGAGATCATGAGGCCGGCGGCCGGGCATCATTACAACAGGCACTACGCCAGGTAGGGCAGGATAGTGGACCGAACGCGACTCCTCCATAGCGCCCCACTGTAAGATCGCCTCGTAATCGATAGTCTCTATTACAACTACGGCAATTAATGGCCGGAGAAGAGATGGGCGTAATGCATATGGAGCTGTTGTGTTTTTTTTTTGTTTTTTTGTCGCTTTCTAGTGACAACAAATTACACATTTCATTAACGCCGGGATGGCTATCTTTGGCCTCTTTCCAGTAGCGCTACTAGCTGCATGTGGAACGTATATTATCAAGCTTATGGTCCTAATATAGCGGCATGACAGTAGCCACCATTCCCCGGAATCCCGACACTTAATCTTTCTCTCGTTGAAGATGAGCAATTTTCTGCATAAAAATCAATTTGCATAAATTTATCATCGGTTTCTCTACTCGTTAGAGATATGTCGTGTAGAAATGTCTTCGCTGTATCCCTGATCGTCTTACGAACGATTGCAGACGATCTGCTGAGCTGTGCGGGTAAAATAAGTACACATTTTATGGCAATATTACCTCATGGTGTATTGGTCGAGGTCTCCTGGATGCACAAAACGTTTAAAGATCCATAAAATCGTTCCCCAAGCTAGAGCTTTGACTAGGTCGTAAACGTTTTGATCACCAAAAGAAGGGGGACGCTTAAATGATACTCCCGATTACGACACGGAATTCCAATGCAGAATGCCCATGCCCATTACGCAGTGAAATGTTGTCGATCAAATCGTGTCCTTCTGGCGTAAACACCTGATATACGAATACAAGTGTTTCAAACCCACAAAAAAACAGCGCGCAACCTGTCGTGCAATGCGTGCCAAATGAAAACCTTGTTTAGTGTCCATTAGAGGGAACTTAATTAAGACGAACCGCCGAACCAATACACAGCGGCCGCAAGTACTTCTTTCTCGTCGCCAATTTTCACGCCAGTCACTTAGCGGAAGGATTTCTACCTTCCCTTCGATTATCGCTCGTGCAAGACGTGCAGACATGCCGACGTGAGGTTGCGGACGCGATTGTTTGACCGAGATCACGACGACCACGACGTAGACGCCAAGTAGCTAATCCCCTCAACCTCGAAATATTTGTTGAAGTACAAGAAGAAAAAAGCGTGGTAAGGCACACGAATTTATAACCTGCAACACATACACGGGGACGCCGGGAGCCCAGGTGGTCAGTAAACGATAAGTCACCCTCGCCCCGGGGTCGAGCGATGACGAATCGATTTACCACGCGAGCGGATCCGGACAGCCGTAACGAAATGGAATCATTTCGATCGGAGGACCGGGGTCGCCCAGACCACCGCTGCTGCTGCTGACCCATTGCACTGTTTATGCTACTCTCGCTCGGATATTGCCGCCCATCGGGGTCTTATGCTGCTGCAACACATTTGATCCCCTAGAGCCCACCCCTGGTGCGGCACTCCTCCACTCCATAACTCTCGTGTCAATCAGCTGCCGTATGCGCGACTACCGCGCTCACCACGGGTCGAGTTGCCGATGCCAAGGTTCAGTGGGCCAAAAAATGAAACGTTTACTAAAATAAAAGTCAGCCACCACCCCAATGCGGATAGGTGGACCAATCCCTCCCCCCTGCAGAGAGCCAAATTTGATTGCAAACGATCGTGTTTCGGGTGCGTAGCGACTTTTCCGACCCGTCCGTACCGTATCGGAATGCCGGATTGCCGCAAGGTGCCGACCATTAGGGGTCAGTACCGGCGCTCACCGCGTGCTCTCATTTGCGTATATTGATCGGTGATTAATTGCTCAGACCGCAAGGGACCGCGTGTGTTTCTGTGCGGCAGGTAGCCGAGGACCAGCGGACACGATCGACCGATCTACCGATGTTGGTGGGTGTCGAACGTTTTGCAACAGCTTTCCACGACAGTCAGCCAGCCAGCCAGCCAGCTAGCTAGCTAGTCAGCGGCACCACATTGTGGGGCAAGGTTCCTTCGGGCTCTAGCCGTGTTTTATTTTTTAGGGGGCAGTACAACAGATCCGTGTACCAGTTGTACCGGGGTGCACATTTGGAGGTCATCGAATTGGGGTACGGGTGGTGCATTTCATTGGAATGTGCGATCAAGAATCTGATCAAGCCAAATAATCGACGCAAAAGTGGGTTGTTTGGTGTACATATTTTGAAGCATGGTGAGAGATTAAGCGAATTGTGAGTTAAGAGGAATGCACGATCTACTGGTTTCGAGTCAAGTGCGATGCGCGTGGCCTTGTCGTTTGCGGCAGATTGCAGGTGCATCACATTGAATCGCTTTTGCGGTTGCAGAAGAAGATTTGCAACAAGCACCACCGCTTGGGACTGCACCGCAAGTCCACCTATAGGGCTATGTGGGAGCGTATTTTACGTTTCGATTGTCCACCGCGCTGCAATCCGGCGAGACCGCTGGATGTCGCGATGTCACCTTCCGAGCCCAAGGGGGAGTTCAAGTGAAGGTGAAAAGTTGTTCGAGGGTATGTACAAGCAATGCGACGACGCTACAGGTATGTCGTAAAACTGAGCTTACCGCCCCTGAGTTTGCCTCACTCGTGCAATCTCGACCGAAGCAAGCAGAAGCCAGAAAATATAACCCACGGTGTGCTGGTGACCCATTTGGCTCCACAGTTCCAAGGAAGATCCACCACGTACGCGTACTGCTAACCGTACGCTGCCCGTTGAAAGATGATGTCCGTGGATAATTCTTGCAGGCAGCTTGATAAATGGCCACCAACGGGACCATCGTTGGGGTAAGAAATTTGGTCACGATAGGGAAAACAAATACGCCAAGTTGCAAGGGGGAACTGGCCCATTCAGTGTTTCTGTTGCGCGATAGCGATTGATGATTGCGCGCGGATAGGAGTGTGCGATCAGCGTTGAAGGTACTGCGACGTGATGACACTGTCTGTCGGTGTTGGCGAAACTTCGCGACCCGAGTTTCAGGTGGATCTGCATTGCATAATAAGCGTAATCATGGAAGCTTCATCAATTCTCCTCCAGTAGCATGTTGGGGGTTTCAGTAGAAATGCCATAAGGTACCCATCAAGAAGAGATCGTCGTCGACAACGAGCCTCGTCACGTGCTCATAATGTCTAATTTGTGATACTTGTTCATATTGAATGGGGCAGCAGTGCCGGGGATTAAGAAATTGAATAAACCTAGTTGTATATTTGGCTTTGATTAAATGATAAAAATTCATAGATTTCCCTCAAGAGAAGTGCGATTAGCTAAAAACACGTGACTAACTGTAATTGAAATTTTTGCGCGTGAAATCTCGACTCCCGAAGCCCCGTAGTGATGTAAACGACGAAGCGATATGGCGCGAAAATTTGTTTACATTTTTGAAAAGAGTTGCTCGTCGCGATCGTTCGTCTTCAAAATATCCGTATTTATTGCTAGTAAAACCTTATAAAAATGATCTACAGTCAAGAGTAAGTATAATAAAGGCCCAATGAACACTCCGTCATCAATTTCACCGCAATTCTCCTTCGCAGCTATGCCCGATCGATCGAAGATGTGCGCGTTATCGTCAAACACGCGAAGCTGGATCACAAAAATCTGACCAACACCGCCCAAGCGATCTACTATCCGCACGAAGTGGAAGGCCACGATCCCGGCAGCATAAAGCTCCTGGAAGTGGACGATCATATACTGCAGGCAGTGGAGAGTGGGGCCGAGGTCTGTTTCAAAGGAGCACTCAACGAGAAGGTGGTCTTTTGCACCGAATCCCGCACGTACGAGGTGAAGGAGGCAGAAATATCCAACAGTTTGATGTTGGTGCAGAACCTTAAGCTGGCCCAAGCTACAAGCCGATCGCCTATCAAGAGCCCCAAGAGTGGCGTGAACACGTCGATGGACAGCAGCATGGAAGAGGACGGTGGTGAAGCGTTGGTCGATACGATCGACGAGGTTGAGCGGAAGGATGTGGTTAAGATATTCCACGATTACTTCGAACTGCGACAAGTTCGGCCAAAGTACCGGAAGATCATCGATCTGCTACGGTTAACGCGGTACGCGGGGCCCGAGAACGAACATCTGATCGATCGTTCGCTGTTGTTCCGGTTTAATCAGCTACTCGATACCGTCCAGTGCAGTAAGGAGGAGTTTCACGAGGGTTTGAAAAAGTATCGTGCCATCGAGGTGGAGGATCGGATAAGGATGCTTGATATAGAGTAAGTAGTCCTTGCTGGCGCTTTTTAAAATGCACTACTTGCAACTGTTGCATTCTTTCAGATACGAATATCGTGTAATGACGCTGCTGCTCGCCCTGATATCTGAAAACTCCTGGGAGCGAGATGAAATAGACAAAGAAATCTCGCTAGAATCGATGCAGGGTATCGTTCCGTACGAGGTCATCGATGGTATCTTCGACGTGTATACGACCCCTAGCGAGCGAGTTCCGGAGCGGTACTCCTATCGGGAGGATCTCGTGGTTGCCTTGTTTGCCGAGAAACTGCTCCAGCACGGTCTTAAGTTTCATATCGACGAGTTTCTGGTCACTTGGCAAGAATCCCTTCCCGAAGGCTTCGAGGTAAACGAACAGTATCTCCGGGGCATCGGAATTATCGATCGGGAGGGAACCGTACCGTGTGTCAGAGGTCTCAACGAAGCTGATCTGCCCATGAATCTGCTCGTACGACTAAACACACTGTTCCGGACCAAGGAACGATGGAATTTGGAGCAAATCGAACCATACATCGAGTGTTTTGCTACACCGACTGTTGGTGTTACCTCGATTCTGGCCAAATACACTCGATCGCTGGTCGTGAACGGTGTTCGGATGTACGTTTCAAAGCATTAAAAGAACTAGAATACACGTGTTGGGTCCGTTTAAGGTGTAAATTATTTCCAAAAATCAAAAAGAAAACACTTGATTGCGTTTGTTGGACGCATGTACATCGTTTCATTTGCTCGCTTTTTGCTTATTTTTACGCTGTTTTTTCTCATTGTGTCGTTCCTGCACCGCTCGCTGTATCAAGCTAATGGCCGATTGGTCGCTCTCTGCTGTTAACTGCACACCGATGTTGGATGAAGGATAGCGCATCTCGGCACGATCCAGCACGAGCGGTACGGCAAGCAAACGGCTCAGTTCCAACCGTTTCGCCTTAAACTGTCGCTTCTGCCGGACCTGCTCTAGCTTTCGCATCTCTTCTTGCTCACTATCCACATCGGATTCATCGCGGAACTCCTTCGCCAGCTTGTCCTCCCACGACCGTTCCTCTCCCGAGCGTCGCTGCTGCATCTCCAGCCTTTCGATATCACGTGCCAGCTGCACGCGTTGCTTGATCTGTCGCATCATACGGTCGGAAGTGGGGTACAACGGTAGATCCGCGGTACGGCCAAGATCCTGATTCAGCTTCACATAAGCCTTCACCTCTTCCGGACCAATCAACAGAACTGTCAAACCCTCCTTACTAGCACGAGCCGTACGACCGGAACGGTGAACATAGTTTTCCGTCGTCTTCGGTACCTGATAGTGTATAACGTGATCTACGTTTGGGATGTCAAGACCACGGGCGGCCACATCCGTCGCTATCAGCAGTGCCTTCGGGTTGGTTGTGAAGCGTTCCAGATTCTTTAAACGCTGCCGCTGTTGCATACTTCCGAACAGACTCAACGGATGGCAGTTCAGATACTCGAACAGTGACACTAACCGCCGGACGCACTCGATCGAGTTACAAAACACGAGCGTGCGTCCGGGGTGACGCTCGAGAAAGTAGTACAGATAAAAATCCTTGTGTGGCGTCTGGCAGAGGATACGCGATTCCGTAAGCGTCTGTGCGGTAGCCTGCTCTTTAGTTAGATCGACTACCTTCGGATTGGTCATACCGATCGTTTGGATAAGATTGTTCAACCGTTGTCCAGGCGTTTCTTTCATCACTTTCTTGGCCTTTTTGGGATTTTCTAAGGGGTTTGGAGGAAAGCAGAGAATGAAATAGTTTATAAAATACGTGTCGCTTCATTACTTACTCTTCAGATGCTCGGGAAGATCATGATCCATCGTAAGTGTGGCGGAGAAAATGTAATTACGCCGTCGCTTCTTGGCCTCCTCGTTCGAGTTGATCAGTTCCAGCAGTTGTTTCAGTTCCTCGAAGTGGCCCTTTTCAAGCATACGATCCGTCTCGTCGATAACCAGATATCTAAAAACCGACAATGGCATATTAATGTTATGTCTTCAGTTAAATTATTCAGCCACTTACCTGATGTGCATCACTTTGGCCAGATGCTGATTGCCAGCTTGAATTAATTCCCACAAGCGTCCCGGTGTGGCGATAACAATTTCCGGACACTTGCGCAGCATACGTTCCTGCTTCACCACGGCCAATCCACCGAAAACGGTGGCAATGTTAATGTCGGTGTATTTGGTAACCGACTTCAGATGGTCATTGATTTGTACGGCCAGCTCACGCGTTGGCGTTAGAATTAGGCCGTACAGGGGTTTGTTTGGATCTACCGGTTGGTTCTTTCCTTTCTTGCCACCCATTGCAAACACCTTCTGGTCCTCCGGGCTTAGTTCGTAGTCTTCTGGTGGTGGCGTTAGCTCATGATCACCATGAACCGTGACCGATTCGTCATCGTTATCAAAGACGATTGGTTCATTCAGTTGCTTCAGTTTTCGAATTCCTTCCAACATCGGCAAACCGAAAGCCAGCGTTTTGCCGCTTCCTGTCTCAGCGGCACCGAGCAAGTCACGATGACCGAAGATTGCGGCAGGAAGGGACTTTTCCTGGATTTCGGTAGGCGTCTTAAAGCCCTTCTCGGCGATTGCCTTCACTATCGGTTCCGATACACCGAGCTCTATCCAACGCTAAAAATACGGAGAGCAAAATAGGATAAGAAGCGGTGCTTTGCCAGCCTAGGAATTGTACTTACGATGTACTCCACGCTAGAATAGCCTTCTGCAGCAGTCTTTTTAGCTTGTCCTTTGACTGATCCATTCTTTTTAGGTTGTTTCTGTGTTCCATTGGTTTCAGGTTTTAAAAGCATCGAGAATCCAGATGGCTTAACCTCTGCTGCGTTGCCATTCGATACCGGTTTCTGCTTTTCTTTTTCCACTTTTGAAGCTGCGACCACTGCTTTCGTCGGTTTATCGACAATCTTGACCTGTTCCACTTTCTGCTTAACTGTTTTTTTCTTCGCCGGAACATCGTCCACATCAGACTCTTCCGATTCCGGTTCTACAGCGACAGTTTTCACCTGTTTCTTGGCTTTTTTCTTCTTTTTGCGACCACCATCTTCATCGGAATCCGTATCGTTGTCGCTGTCCTTTGCCCGTTTTCTTTTCGGTTGGTCTCTCTCATCATCAAAGATCTCCTCAACCTCCTGCAATCAAATAACCAGTTGTTAATGAAAGTTTGTCTTAGAAATAGCCTTTATCCTTGTACCTTCAGCTTCGGCGTTCGCAGGAACTGATTGCCGTAGTTTTCCATCACTTCCAGTCCGATGAACCCGCCAAGATCGGCGCCCTCGTCCGAAATCACAGCGCCACTGATCTTGACCGCTTCCCATGCTCCCGGTTTCACGGCCACGGAACCGTTTTTCGGTTTCCCGGGGAACTTTTTAGGCTTAAATTTACGCTGCTTTTTCTGCATTTTCTAGAGTTTCAGAGCACGTGCAAAATCAAAACAAACCGACGTGTTTTTTGACATTTGAGCCGTTGTTTACGTTCAACTGACAGCTGGACGAAAGAAGGCGAATAGGGACACTTCTAGAATGTCTTAAAAGCTGCTTAAAGCACATCTAAAATTATATTAAATGGCTCAGTTTTATACTCAAACGATAAAACATTTAATTTTCAAAAAAACGATATAAAACATCAGTTAACATAACGTAATTATGACCACGTTGGGAACGCTTCTCAAGAATACTGTCTTCATTACTTCCAATCTCCTTACAAAATATCTGCTCGTCTCACCAGAATTCTGAATGAATCCAAGTCCGCGACATAACATTGCATTTAATGGGGTTGAATATGTTGGACACGACATTAAAAAAATTATCCATCTTCTCTGATCGTATCACCATGTGGGGCGCTATCGTGTAAGCCTTGTTGACCTACATGATATCGACGTTTGGTCAATTTTCACCTTCAAAAGTACGCCAACGCTAGGCAGACGACAAAGAACGAATGGTCAGCTTTATCCAGTGTATTTCTGTTGTCGCTCTCCTTCTTCTCAAAGATAAAAACCCAACAATAATCCGCTTGTTTACATGCTACAGAGATACATCGCGTAAATGTTGATGCGCCGTTCTTATGGAGCTTGTTATTGATAACAAACACACCCAATAGGACGTAATATCCATATGTTCTTGGTTTTTCTCTATAAATTCTTTTTAATTATTAGTGTAGATTATCAAGATACGGTTATTCATTTCATTATCCATTTACTACTGCACAGATCACCATCTGAGGCACAGCCAATACCATCTTCTCGAGCTCCTTCTAGCCCAAAAACGCAACGCATTATCCGCGGACCAGATAAAGACTCGCTCCACACAACAGACACCGACTGCGCTGTGTATTGGTGCCACGGTGCACCCCGCCGGCCGCCAATTAGCGTGTCGCGTGTTTTGGTTCTCGTTTGAACATATAAAACCACCCGGCACCGGTCACGTTCGTGCCAGTGCTAAAATTATCTCCTGAGAAGTGCGACTACGCGTACACAGTGAGAGAGAGTTCCAGTCCACGAGATAACAGTAAAGATGCTGAAGGTTCAAACGGGTAAGTGGGGTTCGGTCTGGGGTACAAGGGTAACCGATTGTTTGGTTCACCACACGGTTTCTATCCCTCCTCCCCACACAGTGCGAGGCCCGGTAGATCCGGGCCAGCTCGGGTACACGCTAACGCACGAGCACTTTTCGCTCAACTTCGACAAGATGTATGCCGCACCACCGGACGCGGTCTCGGAGTATGTCAGCAAGCGCATCACGCTCGAGAACGTCGGATACGTGCGCCAGTACCCCTACAGTAGCCGGTACAACATTAACTTTGAGGATTTCGATACGCACGAAGCGGTGGCGAAGGATGTGGTGGCATACCGGGGCTTCGGTGGTGGCGCAATCGTCGAAAACACGTCGCACGGGCTTGGCCGTAACCTGCGGCTCATGTACGATGTGTCACGGGAGGCGAATGTGCACGTGATCGCCGGCACCGGTCACTACATTCACGCGATGCAATCCCCGGCAACGCATGCGATGAGCGTCGAGCAACTGACGGATCTCTACACCAAGGAGCTACTGTTTGGTGTCGAGGTGGACGGTGTTCCGGAACCGATAAGGTGTGGGTTTATCGGGGAGGTTGGTAGTGGCTGGCCGATTACACCGTTCGAGCGGAATGCCATCCAAGCGACGGGTGAAGTGCAGGCCGTAATTGGTTGCGGTGTTTCGTTTCATCCGGGCCGTGAACGGGATGCACCGTTCGAGATAGTGCGGCTGTATCTGGAGGCTGGTGGTAGTGCCGAAAAGTGCGTCATGTCGCATCTCGATCGGACACTGTTCGCGGTGGAAGATCTGCACGAGTTTGCCAAGCTGGGAACGTACTGTCAGTTCGATCTGTTCGGTACCGAGTGCTCGTACTATCAGCTTAATCCGGAGTTGTACATGCAATCGGACGAGCAGCGGCTTCAGAAAATCATTGGATTGGTGCGCGAGGGCTACACGGAGCGTATTCTGATGTCCCACGACATTCACACCAAGCACCGGCTGGTAAGCAGCAGCTTCTTTACACCTGTGGCCTGTACGAGCTACTAATCACTCACCGTCACCGTTCTCTTGTTTGTAGACCAGCTTCGGTGGGCACGGATACAGTCACATCCTCAACAACGTGCTGATGCGCTTTACGGTGCGTGGCATCGATATCAAAACCGTCGACACAATCACCATCACCAATCCGGCTCGTTGGCTCGAAATGAAGGTCTAGGTGGTCTTGGACAGCGTACACTTCCCGTTGCTTGCGTGACTCTGATTGCAAGGTGAGGAGCAGGAGAACGCATTAAAATTAATGATTATTTCATCTTTTTTATTATCGAATAAAACCGTGCTTGTTACACCAAACCTTTAAACCGTTGTAACAGTAGCTTCGCTGTTGTGCAATCAGCAGGGAAACTGGATCACCGGACCGGAGCTGAAGAAATGCGTTTACCCTTTCGAAATGACGTTCACGGTAATGATGCTCCCGTTGAGCGCCAGCGAGAACAGTAAGGAGCAGCAGCACAGGGACCTAATGCCACAAGTTTAGTTGGCCACTTTCGCTTGGCCTTGCGCTTGGTGTGTCCCGAGAGAGAGAGAGACAGAGAGGAAGAGGGCACTTTCGAGGAAGTCGAAGAACGGTCGTTCGTTCGTTCGTTCGTTTGCTCGCGACGCAATCCGTTGGCGTGGTGTTCGGTTTCTGTTTTTCTTATCTTTATTGCTCTCTACTTCATAAAAGTTTCACAATATAAATTTAAATTTTCTCTCCACTCCACTTGACCTCCGTGGTCACCACCAGCAGGACTCCAGTGAGATGAATCCTATTGTTTCCTGTTGTTGTGGTTGCTGTTGTCGCCACCACCAGGGAATTCCGAAGTAACAGCCGTATCTTGCATAGTTTCGACCGCGTAACAGTCGAATGGAGAGGAGATCGAGTAATGAAATTTGTCCATTTCAGAGGGTCACAAATGGGTTTAGCGCGAGCACGAGCTCTTGAAAGTTGGCCAGTAGGGTGCCAGGTAATGCAAGTCCTTATTTTTCTTGAGTGGCTCCTCACGATTCCCGCTCACTGATTCCATTTCGAAGCAGTTTCGATTCGAGCGCTCACCCGATGGCCGAGAAGAAGGTTTGCAGTAGAAATTGGTTTCGCTCCTTGCCACCAAGTGAGCCGAAGTTTGGCGAAAGATCATTTGCATCAATTATGATGGTCGTCAGGATACAAAGTGCACCCGAGGGATATCTATTCCACGGGAATCTGCGCAGTGCAAAGTTTCGCAATTTAGTCATTCGAATGAAGGAAAGGTGCTGACCGCTAAGACGTAGTGACGACGTTGGGAGAGTATATAACCTT
Organism: Anopheles aquasalis; assembly: GCF_943734665.1. Classification (NCBI taxonomy): domain Eukaryota; kingdom Metazoa; phylum Arthropoda; class Insecta; order Diptera; family Culicidae; genus Anopheles; species Anopheles aquasalis. Next base: position 27,911,565 of record NC_064878.1, on the reverse strand, counting down.
CGTGCGTCCTTTAGTTTTAGAATTGCCTTTATGGATTGACACATTTCGTGCAGCGGAACTGTCTGCTAGCCAGACAGACATTCAAGAAAGGGGACCGCCATAAAACTCGTCTGCGTCGTCGTCCTCCAAGAGAGTCGTGCCTGTGGCATCTGCGGAAAGTTTTTGGCTTTATTTGTGCCAAAGCGAACCCATCAACCGTCACCTACATCGCGGCTGACATTGGCCAGAAATGAAGGAAGGATTTATGCAGGAGGCATATGCTGGAAAACGGACTTGCCCTGACAACCTGGCAACTGTTCGCCGTTAAAGCCACCACTCACCGTGGGTCTGCTGCAAAATTGATCCTCATCAAATCTGCAAGAGCACAGCCGGGAGCCGGGAGAAGGCTGTCAGAATGGACTTTTCAGATTTGCAACCGAAAACCAAGCCCTACGCGGCTTGGGTTTACTCCCGCGGCGGTGGGTGGTTTTTCGGGGAAGGCCGGATTGTGCTCCGGCTTATATTATGCCAGCTGGAGCGTCAGTAACAATCACGGGACGCTGGTAATCCACCGATGGCGATGGCCGTACCGAAGAAAACGAGTCTGGGCCACTCAATTACCTGCACTCCCGGTGGACACGGTGCGTTTGCTGGTGGACATACGAGGTCTTTGTGGGCAAGGTAGACCTTGTAAAGTCCACGAAACAAACGAAATGGGCTTTGGAAAGGTAGGGGTCCAAATGGAGGAAAGGCTGATTGGAATAAATTGATTCCCCCTGGCGTGCCATGAGGTCACCGTAGGTGTGATCTGCTGCTGTCCATCGGATTTAGTTTATATTCATGAAGTCAATACAATCGGCACAGACTGTAGGAAGGCTACTAGAAGACGAAATGATGTTACATGAACAAAGGCCAGCGCGAGGATTGGTGTGACAGAGATACATCTATTTGCTTCAAGAATTGTGGTTGTTACTGCTTTGAATCACTTATAAAAATGCATTAAATGTATATTCGCTTCATTAAAGTCTTTTGGAAGTCTATTGAAATCGTGAAGGTAATCTATGCGAATCAACACGAATCCTTTTTCAATAAACATCTCCGAAAAAGTTCTTTTCGTTTCTTCTAACATTAATCTTCTGTATTGTAGGAATCAGGATCACCACCGGCAATACGAAACACCAAAGCAAATAAACCTATCGCCTTCCACATTCCAGCTTTCCCATGCCCAGTCGGTGGTTCTATCATCATCATAAACATTTAATTGCTCCATACGGCAATGCTGGTAGTGGACGAAGAACACTTTGTCCACACCTCTCCGCTCCGCGAGCCTCTCAGCGAACCATGTCCACTAAACCATCATCATCGTATCACCCCGGCCTCCAGCCTTCTTCTGCTTGCTGCTTCTTTAACGGCGCGACATAATCCTTTTATGGCGGCCACTGCCACTAGACCAGTGGCGCTCGTGTGGATGTGCATGTTGTTCCTTGGTTCGGTTGTTGTTATTGCCGCTGACAGACCATTTCTAATGGTCTGTTTACGGGGCGCTACTGGTGGGCTACTAAGGGTCAAGAACGCGGCATCGTTGCGCTTAGGGTTTCCGACGGCTTCTGACCATGGAGACGCCTGAAAATCGCGAAAACCACGGTCGGAGAAACGCTTGCAGCTATGAAAACGCGACTTAGGAGTCAAGATATTGTTTGTTTTTTTTTTCGGCTTCGGTTCGTTGCAAAAGCAGTTTACGACCAACAACCATTGGGATGTTGTGAACTGGCCAACAATTCGTTGAAGCCCCAGTTACTCCTAACTGACCAGAGCAACCGGTTATGCCTGGCCGGTGGTCATACATCTTCTGATCAACAGTGTACTAGACATTCGGGCGGCTAAAAGGGAATAGTGCAGATGAGTTCCCTAGCATCTCACCGAAGACCAACCACCGGGGAGGCTCGTCTGCGCATCTGCAAAGCATTCCAGTGGAGAACCATCGTCGGAAGAAGTGAGAGCGCGGTCGTGCGCGTGGTACTCACGGTTACAGTTCCGGCAAAACTTCACCACAAGCACGGCACACAGATCCTGCTTGCTGGTCTCTCTACTTTAGGAATAGAGAGCTTTACCACCACTCGACAACGGAACCAACGTAAACGGAACAGCGCTTCAGAAGTAGGCACTTGTCGAGCAGCAGCAGCAGCAGCAACGTACTTGTCCTCAACTATCCGCCATCCTGGGTCCGGTGCACCCTGAACGTGCCCCTTTTACTGACCACCGGGTCTTGGGTTTCATGCTGCCATGCTACCTCACCATTCCAGAACGACTAGCTCTTCAAAGATTTATGACAAATTCACTGGAAAATGGTTTGGGGAATGCCAAAACGGGACGGAAAACTTTGTGATGCACTTGATTGTCGGTGGAGCAGGATTAAGATGAGCAGTTTTGTGCGGTTTGAAGAAGTTTTGTAAAGTCTTCGCTGGTGCAGGTTAATTCTGGATGAGTGTCGCTTGAGACAATGGTGCAACAAACTTGCAGCCAACCGACCGTGGGATGCATCTTGAGCATGCACACTGCTCTTAACCTTCCGTTGAGTAAACACGCAACTGGATCATCTTCATTTGGTTGAATTATTAAAAACTTCCTCGCGAAACTGGCGTCAGTGCGATGGTTACTTGGCTGTTCCGGGGCGTGGAATATGAAATTCTAGCGCGAGCAAAGTCTCACATTACCTGCCGCTCACCCATACGCGTGATGCATTAAATGCAATTTAAATTTAAACCATCTTCTCCGGGTAGTTTCCTCACGGTTTTCGTGCTGCTCGTTTGATAACCCCATCTACACCACCTATGGTTTGGCAGGGGCGCTCCCATCTTCGTTCCGGATGTTCGTTGCGGAAACTTACTTTGAACTTAATCAGGGAGGGAGGCGCACTCTCACTCGACTCTCGGGACAATTACAGCAACTAATGAGCCGGAAGGTAAGCGAAGGAAGCAATTAAACTCTCTTTACGGTGCGCTTTCCTCACGATTTCTCGCCTGAAAAGCTTACACCGACACACACGCCCCTACACGGTCAATCTGCATCGTCACCGACCCGGGGTTGGCCATAAATCTTGCACGAATTACTGCTTTCCGGTTTCCGGACCGAATGAATCGCGTGCCACTAGTTGGTGGATCATATTTTGCATAGAATGCTAATTTTGATACTCTGCCCCCGGGTACCATTGGGGGAACGCCCTGCGGGTTTAGATAAAGGAAACGAGCACTGGCTTTGATTGTCGTGGAGTACATAAAACATATTTGTGGTCAGTTTGATAATAATCAGCGTTAGGGTACTTTAAGGTTGGAAATAACATTCAGGCAAACCGAAGAATTAGATTTTTTGTTGAAGGTGCTGAAGGAGAAGGGAAAATTGAATCAAGAAGCATTTTTTCAACAATTCAACATTCACCACATAATGGAGTGTAAGATCGTTGGGTTATTTAGAAATTTCACTTTCTATTACAAAGCCCTGAAAGTGTGCAATTTTACCGGTTACCTGGCGCCTCCATCACAGGATTTCGGCATTGGAGCTACATCATTTCGTTTTCCCGTTGCGGTGACCAGTTTTGGAATTTGCTTTACCTCACTGGCCAAGGACATCGGCCACAGTTGGGCTTTGGAGGGAAAAATCAAATTTGAAAAACATCCAAATTATGTAATGAAATGTCCCGCGAACTTGTTAATAATTTCTTTTACGACCCGGATGCTAATATGAGTATGATAGCTAACTCCTAGTTTAGTTAAAATATTCTTTTGATTTTTAAACGATAAAAAAGATTTCTTATTATGCTAACCTAATTAATTATTTTCCTCAGTTTCCTAATCTAAAAAAAGGCATTTTATATCGTTGATTTACGTTGATCCAAAAAAATAACGTGTTGTCAAAAATAATTTTCAAACTTTCCTTTCTACTATCCTATGACATTGTTTCTGCGGTTTTAAAACCCCTCTTTAGCATGAAAAACATATACTTTCTCATGCGGAAAGAATGTATTCCATAAATTTCCTACCTCATTGTTTCTGCTGCGGTACTGTTGCTCGGCAAAATTGCATTCCTTTCGGCCAGGTACGAACGCACGATTTACACTACCACCATCACCACTATCCCGTTATCATTTGTGTCAGTGCGATTCTCGCCTTGGCTGCCTCCTTTCAACCGCGCATAACCGCTGAGCACAGCACGATCCGTTGCACCAAAAATGTTATTTTGTTTTCCGGCCCGTCTTTGGCACCGAATTAATTGTAGATGCAGCACTTTACTTTCAGTTTGCCTTAGTTCTCGAAATACTTTTACAACCGACACACAACTTACAGCGAGACGGAAGCATCTGCTTTGCATTTGCGATGCTGCTGCTGCTGCATGCTTTACTGCGCAATTCATTACCCGGGAATGGAGCCTCTTTTCACGGACCTTTAGAACGGACCTCGGTTCTTAGAACCAGTGACGGGTGCAGTCTGTGTGTGTCCGGTGGAGCGTGATGACACGTACCGTGGGGAATGGGGTATGCAGTCGTGCACCGGAGGCTAGATTCCAGCGCGAAACGAACGACGTGTACCATGACAATACTTCCGTTCACCGCAGTGATGACCGTAGGCCTTCCGTGACTTCTTTGAGCATCGCTTCGGTTCACTTCCTGTCGGTTCACCCTTTGCATTGCTTCACGGTGCCCAGGATACGGTGTCAGCATGCGTGCCTATCCGGGAACTCCCTTGAGAGCGGGCTGAGCAAATGCGCTGCTGCAGAGTGAATGGCCATGGCAGACGCAAAGCACAGATCCTGGGCTCCCGATAGTCACGGTAGGACACGCTCTCCTGTCAGCCGGTTGTGTTGATTATTTTATTTATGAAACATTCTCACGTAAGTGAAAAACTTCGTCCGGCTAATTGCGGGATGCAGACGGACTGAGTGGCTGGGGGCACTCGCCTCTACGCTGCAGATATGCTGATATGAGGCCTTCCTGAACCCAGCCAAGCGATCACCGGGTGTGAGTTTGTTTCCGTTTTCCGTTCTTATCGCAAAGGTGAGGTGCCTTTCATCGGTCTCTCTAGCATCAGATATGCGACGTCAATTCAAACAAGCTTAAACATCATCGCTGTAGTGGAGCGATTAGCATGGCAGCAGCAGCAGCAACAGCAGCAACATGGGGCATGTAAATTATCCTGCTTGTAATTTTCTATGATAACCGGTATTTGCACATGGTCGGCCACACTGACGCCCGAGTGGATTTCATGTGTCGCCAATTACTATAAAAGTTTGATCATTAGTTTGTTTTACAGAACTGCCGCTGCATTTCCCTCATCTGCTTTCCACATCCCAACAAATTGTGCCAGGATTCGAAAAGAGGACAATACCTGAACCGTGAACACATGACCTGGATATAAAATTTCGTCAACAATTTCCCCCGGTAACTGAGCTACATTGTTTAGTGCAAATAAAAGTTTGTTTCTGTCGCTTTGGACACGTGCTTTTTTTGGTTCAATTTCGGATATTCAACGGCGGAAAAGTTGCGTTTGTTACTAACTACCTGCTACTGGCGACAGTTTTCCAACTCAATTTTGATGGTAGATGAGTTAAAAATTTGCATTATTTTTTTCACTCGAGAGAGTGTTGCGGTTTGTACCGAAAGTTTGGTGTCGTTGTTTAGCAGAACAGGTGTAAATGGAAGAGCAACACAGATGATGCTGTGGGAAGGGTTGTACGGATGAACTGAAGAAATTTCATGTCTGTTCAACATACACATGGAATGTGCAGATTGGAAATATGTTTTCATGTTTCACTGATGTTGGAAAATGGAGCAGATGCCACCACTTACACTAAATGACACAAATACAGTGCACGACATCGATCCGGTCCTTAAAAAATCATTAGCATCATCCTGCCGAAATCACTAAAATGACTAACCTGTAAGGCCAACTTTTCAGCCTCGCACGGAGCACAAGGCACCTGAGCATCACAGTTATTTGGAAACCCCAGACACGTAAGTAGTTTGGCGGCAACTACCGTCTTTCAACCATTCAGGTAATGAGCCGTAACGGCATCATCGGTACGCTATGGTGGCCATGTGCCACGAATAGCAAATTGGGCCTGTGACTTCGCATGGTTAGCAATTGTTAGACGACGTTGTTCAACCCCCGAAAGAAGAGACGAGGCGAATCGCAAAGAGAACTGACGGATGAGTACGAATCGCACACGACCAAAAGCCCGTGTGTGTTTTGTGGCCAAGCCAAACGTGACAATTGGAACATCCCAAAACATGACCTATCCTGGACAGTGTTGCAGCTGCTGCTTGACTTTTGTGCAATGTAGCACCAAACGGACCCGGCAAATGATTCGCACGAGTTCATTTGTTGATTGTAATGCGAATGCGAATGTTTCCGCCTTTGGTGAGCAACCAACTGGGCCACGTTTTGTAGTGTGTATTCGTAAGTGATACCGCACTGACAGCCAGTCCAGTCCTGACCTAGCCCTCTCGAGACAACACAGTACCTTCTTCTACCGAATGCTAATCGGTTTGTGTTGGCAATCGAGCCCGGGAGAAACACTGGCATGTGTGCGTGTACCGGCTGTCATGTGTCGGGAAAAGTTAGTTTTTGGAAGCGGCTACACCGGTATCGGTAGGTAGCGCAGCAGGAGGTACGCAGACATCAGGGCTAAACTTTCTAAGCAACAACAGCTTATCTATGGGCAAGTTTTCCGGGAGACCCGACGAAATGGGGGAAAGCTCGCTTTTGGTGGAAGGAAATAGTCTGCCTTCGGCGCACCATATGGTCCGGTGCGGAACGGTGCAACCTACCTACAGAGTATCGCTTACGGGAGCACCGGAGCGCACTGCTCTTCTGATGCATCATAACAATGTCTATTTATTGCTTGAGAATTAGTTTTCCCTTCGTGCAGTCGGCGCTCGCTAGGTGGTGCTAGGGTACGGACTTCCGTTCCTGACCTATCCATTTCAAGGCATCGGAGCATTGTTTATGTTTGCTGGCACACGGTGTACCTCCGGCAGCCGATGCTTGTCTGCCAGTTTCCTAGTATTCGATTCCGTTGCCCAGCGGTTGGGGCATCGTTTGGGGATTTGGATTTCGGTGTGGCGCACACACCGAGCGCTGGATAGCTGGGGCCCTGAATAATGCACAGTTGTTTCAGTACTTTCAGAGTAATTTATGGCCTTCGTACACGTTTACGTTATGGCTTTCACGAACCGAAACCAGGCACTGGATTGCTTATTTGTTTGTGCGCCACGGGGCCACGCGTGCACGTGGCAGTGGTCCTTAGTGGTGCCACTATGTCCACTTCACTATCTCAGCCCACACCTTGACGGTTGAAGATGTTCAAAAAGAAACGATGAACGAAGTGCCCTAGGGCACCAGCACCACCAGCACCAGCTCGAAACTGGTTCAAAGCCATTCCTCTAGAACGGCACCGGGCACCTTTCCGACGAGTTAGGATGTATGCGCACAAAATCTTGGCATCCTTCTGCAGGAAATTGCAAGAAGCAAGAACTACTACTGCAAACTTCATGAATAATAAACAAATAAATAATAAACAGTGCAACATTTTGCAATACGCATTGCTGGCCCATTGTTTCGGGACTTTTTCTGCGGTCTATTAAGTGAAGACCGGTGGTGAAGCTAATTGAAGGCGTTGGCATTCTTTTCAAACAAAGATCCTTCATAATGCCCGCATTTTTATACAGTCGGATGCTCTTTGGTCTAGCTGTTACAATGGCACTAGCATGATGATACTGCTTTCACCCTCGTTCACGTTCCACTCGCAGAATAAACTTTTCAATAACTCGCACGATGGCCGGCAAACTTGCAGAGCGTGATGTCTTCAGTGCGGGATGGCACCACATGTGTGTTACAGATTCCTGGGACGTGTGAGATGAAGTTCTTTGCTTTGGTCTTGCAGCTAGTGCATCATCCGATCGCCAGACTGTTTTTTCCTGTACAACAAAATGATGCAACAGCAAAAGTTTCATCAGCGCGCTGACGTCCTTGACTCAGCTTCTTACCGAACTTGCCCAACAATTTGTCTGAATGAAAGTAAGTTTTCTTTTAGTTCCAAGAGTAGTGCTTTCAGATTTCTGAACTAGGAGTTTCGTATCCAGCGAATTCGAGTTTATTTAAATGATTTACGTGATGATACACCGTACTTGGTTTTATTGAGTTTGAGCTTATAGATGTCGGAGAACTCGCACAGATCGTATCTAATTGTTTGCAAATTGTTTGTACTTTACACGGACACGAACATGCTATTAATTTTAACAAGTTAATGAATCAACACAAAATCAAACAATATGTCGACGAAAGAGTTTATTAAAAAGCAATATCCAGTAGCGCCTGTACAATGTTTGCTCCAGCATTCCACCAAAGGTAAAAAACAGAAAACTCGTAACTGGAGTTTATGCTGTACTCAAGACACTCGATAACAAGAGAAGCAGCTATCATCGTTTACCAAACGCTATCGATCAACTCTCGGCATGTTATCTTTGTGCTCACACTAACTAACTTACTAACATGCCGCCACCAGCCGTCCGTACGAGCAGAAGCTCAGATTCTCGCCCCTGGAGGTCCAACAGCCGGTGTCATCGTCGCCGTCTCGGAATTCGAAATTTTCCAATTCCATCTTTCGGCCCCCAAAAAGCGATAGAGCGGGCGAGTTTGCTTTGTGAAATTAAATTTTCCACCGATTTTGGCTAATAAATAAAAGGCAGGCAGGCGTGCGAACTTGGCCGCCCGTCAGCTGGCCATCGAGCAAGGCATCGTGACCCTCCCGATCAGGAAGGTCGAACGGCCGAAAACTTTCATAAGACGTCGACGCAGACGTCACACAGATGACGTTAATTATTTCGTGCCCCAAACGACGTGCTCCTCCGTTTGAACTCGACACCGAACTTGTGTTTTTCGGGTGGTGTGTTGTGTTGTTTCGCGTCCCCCCCCCCTCCCCCCACCACTGGCACCACTGGCCAACGGCAGGCACCTTCTCGCGATACTGGCATGGTCGGTCATTTGATGCTTCTCGATGGTTACCAGGAATCCTGGTGCCGCCAACCATTCGCCACCATTTGCAGCTATTAGTTTTAGGCACGCGGCCGACTGCCGTTGCGAATAATTATCGAACCCTTGAGGGCTTGGAGGGCACCTCGTTCCTTGGCCATGGTTGTGTTACAGGCCACAGGCCACAGGCCAACGGGCGTGTTAGGGCGTGCAATGGGACGATCGCAATCGCTTCCATCACGGCTGTGTCTGTTCGCTTCGCCACCAAAATGGAATGCAGAAGCGTAAAATTGAAACGAATTCATCGTTTTCGTTTGATCGATGAAATGGAAAATTCGTTCCCGGTCCGGGCCAGCTTACACGGGTGGGGTGTTTCGAGGCAAAAGGATCCTTTATACACCCTCGCCGGTGGTGGTGGTGCGATGCAACATTATGTTGTTCATCAAACCTTTAAAACAACGCGCGGGAGGAAGACAGCGCGGCAGGCAGAGGTCGAACGAGTGGCCACGGTGCGAGGGCGTCATGTTTCGTTTCAATATCCGTTGGCATCACGTAACTTCCGTTACGATAGCGTACCATCTTGCTTTGCTGTTTCGCTCATAACCTCGAGAGAAAGGAGGTCTAAGGGGGCGCGCTTCGAGGTGCGCCCGTTTGGGGTTGCGCGGAGGTCGAAATTTAATCAGCAACAAGCAGCAGCAGCAGCAGCAGCAACATTGGAGGCATCAAGATGGAAACACTTGGCCACTGGCTGGTTCCAACTCACTCTTTCACGCTACGCGACGTGACTGGTGGGCTGGAATTGTTTTCTCCAGAAGGTGAGCGTCTTGGCTCGTTCTCGGCGCTGTTTGCATCATCCGCCGTTTGAATGGCATCCGTTATGGCGCGTGTAACCGACACCACCACGCAGCTGTACCTGGGTCCCGTGAACATGATTTATGATCCGTCGGAGAAATCTTCTCTCCACGCACACTCCGGACATGGATACGAGGGACCGTGTCAGGCACTCGTTATGATGCAATCAATACTTCCGCACGGTTTTCTACCAGGCAAACCAACGGTTCTTACGCATAAATATGCTACATCGCAGACGGAAAGGTGAAGGATTTTAATTTTCCCATCCAACGCCTCGCAGCACTTCACTTCCAGATTTCCAGTTCATTCACGGGAGATGCTGTCAGCCGGCGGTAAGTACAGGTTGTCTCACTGAGTTACGCCACATCATTGCCGGTTACCTGCCGGTGTTGGGTGTCCTCCAATGAAACTAGGAAATCAAACGAAGAGATGGAACAGCGCAAGGGCCAGAACAACCCTTAGCAACGACCAGAGACTAGAAGGATGGTTGTAACTCGCACTGTACTTAATTAAATTGGAATGATAAAATGGTAATGGTACTTACTTCGCGCGCGCCTGCTCCTTTGCTTGACGGAAGTGGAGAAAGATCTCTTTAGCGAGCACACTTTAACCCGATATCTTGGCGGAAGAAGGTGATTGTGCCGTCGAACAACCGGGCGACGACTTTATGACGATGAAAAGACTCTTTTATCATGTCGCCGGGGATTGATGTGATGCGCCAACCATTTCAACTGGCTTGGCTTATCGGAGGTTCTGTAGTGAATGCCAGTGATGCGACAGTGATCGGCATTTGGAGTGGCAAAGTTAGTGAGCAAGATGTCGTGGGATGTTGTTAATCAATTTCTCGCCACTCTCTTGTCGTCCATTGTATTCATGTTGTTGGTGGAAATAATCTAAAGATGACTTTGAGATTGTTGGTACTTCTCTCAACTGAAATGGAATTGTGGCTAATAAGAGTTTAGTTTTTTGTAGCTTCGATGTTAAGAGGGGAGCCGATAGTATTCAAACATGTACAAGTCATTTCTAGAAGCGGTCTTGTCCTCCTCTTTCATTAAATATTCAATAGACGAATAGGAAACTGCATGCTATTTCAAAATTAAACGGGAATTTGTAGCAAAAAACTTGAATCAATTTATTTAAAAGCATAATCCACACGAAAGGTGACGAAGTGGTTTGCAAATATAAATGTAAAAAGTTTCACTAGATTTTGCACCGTCATTGAAATTGATGTACTTTCGACTATATACTTGTTTTTTCTACATCAAAATGTCCATTACAGTCTCATTACTATGCACAGTTTTAGATTCATGTCATCGTAATCATACTGACCGGGGACAGTAGTTGCGTGCAGTCGATGCACGATTCGATTCTTCATCCCCTCTTTACAGGGTACTCCAATCGTTTCCCCTCCCGCACGGTCTATTAGATCAATCAAGAGATAGGAGCCAACTCCCGTCTAAGCATGTGCCCTAATCATCGGCTACAGTGCACCGCATGGAAGGGAGTGTCCGTTCAAGTTCGAGGGCTCGTAAATAGAACTTGTCATAATTCTCACGAAGCTTCCATTCGACTCCCCCTCTTCCGTCTTCCATCGCGAGAAACCGGGTGTCCGCTACGAAGAAATTCATTAATTGATGGAGTGGTCGCGTTCACAACCGGCACCATCCGCTGCCTCAGTCATCCTGGAAGTCGTAATCTCTTGGCGCCGAAACATGGTGGCGCACGGTGGTGGTGATCATCGGTCCTCGACCATTTCTAGTCGACCCGGGTGATCCTATAAAATAGCGTCGTGCGGACGCGTCCGGCGACATTTGGTAATCGTTTTAAGTGGCGACAGGATCGCATCCCACGGAACTCATCGACTCCTCCCACCTCCAAAACGAGCAGCAGGTTCGCACAAGTGGGCACTGATAGAAGCAGACGAAAGGGGAGTCCAACCGGTAAGGAGAGTTCGCACTCGATAGAACGAGTTCTGCTCGCTCGAAGACGGTGTCGTACCGGGAATTGTGTGTTTACTGAGTGCGTTGTCGTGCGCTGAAGTGTGTCTTGTACCTTTCACTCAATAGATACATTCGGTGACCGGGTTGAATGGAAATGGTTTGATGTTGACGGGCATGTGTGCGTCGACGATTGTTGTTCGACAAGATTGAAATTGATTTCTAGAGGCCTGCGCATCATTCTGCTGATGGCCTACACAATAAGAGCATGACTATGGCGCGTATGGTGCGCTACGCTACGGAGATGGTTCGCTATTGTTGCCTCTGCCTCGACGCCTCACGGCGGCTTATCGCTTCAAAAGACTGGGTTCTGGCCCGGGGTGTTGTTTGGGGCATATTCGGAGCTTGGACTCATCCGCAACAAGGTCAAACAGTGCACCTCCCTTCCTCGCCCCTGAGGTAGGGTTTTGGAAGCTAGAAGCGAGATAATGCAATCAGTGAAGAGGCTTGCGTTAATGTAGGGGGTGTAGGATGGTTGTCTATTCTTCGTCACTTTCAAATTCGGTTACGGGCGGTGCTATTTCGTCTGTATTCGATTGGGAGCGAATACTGCGTCTCTCGCACGATGAACACAAAGTTAATGAGTTTGAAAGTGAAGGAGAAAGTGTTTCAACTATGTTTGCTTGACTGCCGTGTTCTTTAGTTCACTATAACAATGTAAAGTAAAACAGGGTTCCCTTTAAAATTCGAGGAGGCATCTCAAAAATGTTCAATTTGAAGTGATCCCTAATTTAATTCTGTGTAGTAAGGGCATTCGGGCAAAAAACCGATTTATTTTCGCAGTTTTTTGTGTAAAGAAATTATTCATCTTTGTTTTTTTTAACCTGAATGTCAAATACAACTAAATATTCTTGAATTTTGCATTTAATTGCATAATTAACTACCAACACTAAATATGTGGTTGTATTTTGTGGACGATGGTTCAAAAGGATTGGTTCTACAGTTTTTATGCTACGCAGGTTTTGGAAAATCCAATTCAAATTAGCAATATTTCGAAAATCAAATTCTTTTTGTCAGTTTGCTTCGATTAAACCACGAGTTTTACCTAGTGCTCTTGAAAAGATGGGAATTCATGAAAAAAATAACAAAATTGTTATTTAAAAAATTCAATACCTTAGCCCTCGCATAAATAAATGACAACTCAGCCCTAGTTACAGTTAAATGACACTGCAATTCTATGAAGTAGAACGTTTCCTTTATAAAGCTTATGAATCTCACAGCTACCAACGCGTTTCCATACTGTCCACCAGTAGGTACTGGTACTGGCAATGTAATATACTCCAATTTCAAAATAAATGAAACCCTACTCGCTTAATTGATTGTGATGAGAGTCAGAGAACCAGAGAGCGAAAAAGAGGAACAGAAATCCATCCAAAGGGCTTTACTGGCCACATTCATACTTCAATGGGAGCATTAATTTTTCCTGCAAACTGGCCCAGTAATTACGCGGAAAACCCCTTCACAAACCCCCACATCGCGGAGTGGCGCAGGTTGGCGCCTCTTGCGTGCCTTAATTCAATAACGCTTTAATCGTTCCGCCATCGCAATTACTGGGCGCGCACATGTGTGTGTCTGTGTCTAGTGCCCACCTCGACCACCATTTTTAAGGGCTCATTAAAAAGTAGCGAAGCCTACCCCAAGTGGATGGCCCTTGAACAACTTGGCCACGCTTGGTGGGTGTCAATTCGTGGTGGGTGGGGCACACCACCACCATCGGGTTTATGTTTCATCAGGATCAGCAGCCGTACCGTCATCGTCATGATCATCAACATCGCCATGATTGTGGGCTGCCAGGCAGGGCTAGTAAGAGTTAATGTGTCCCGCTTCAGCTGCTCGGTGGTAAAGCTACGCAACAGGTATTATGCTGTTGCCAGCTCATATGGCGGCCGTATCGTGTCATATGTTCACGTTTTACATGGAACGCACGCCGTGTTCCGGTATGTTTCACGTCCCATGCGGTGAAAGAGTTGTTGCAAATGTTGCTTGTTTTCCCGGCGGGAAAATGATGGAATTGTTATGCTGTTGCTGCTGGTGCTGCTGCTCCGGCTGCTGCTCAAGGGGGCTCTGGTGGAATACTGATGAGAAATAATGAAGCAGCGAGGGAAGTGGGAACAGGTCCCTGGTTAGAGAGCTTGCCCCGTGGTAACCCTTCTACTCCTCGTGAGATCGTATCTTTAGTGGCCGAGCCTGGGACTTGGAAGGACAAATGGTGCCCTCGCGTTGCTTCTCGTCCTCCTAATGGCCGGGCTCGCTCGGGCTCCAGTTGACATTCCAACATCGTTCACTGTCGACGACGACCACGAGACAGGGAGAGAAGCAGGAGCGCATAAAAAAAAGGAAAAGAAAACTCCTTCTCGGCGCCAGCTAAGCGTTGGTTGGGATACCGGGGACCGGTGGTGGTGGTGAAGACCACAAACAAACAAACAAATGTCTAATTATTTCCTCCAACAGCGGCAGTAGTAGCAGTGGCAGCAATGGTGGCATATTCACGAGCATCACGAGAGGCAAACGCGGGTTCGTGTATGGTGGTATGTTTGTGTCATTAACAATTATCGCTCCATAGGTACAGCTCCATCGTCGTTGTCGTCGTCGTCCTGGGGCTTGCCGGTTATGCGGGAGCATGGTAAATGGTGCCGGTGGCAAATTCGGCCACACCATTGACTGACATGGTGCCTAGGCTGGTACCAGCGTCGTTGACATTAATTAAATAGCATACGGTCGGCCGGTCGTACCAGGACTGGCCGGTACCGATGGACGATGGATGGTTGAAGAAAGAAGAAGGTTGACTTCTAGTTGCTCCCGAGCAGCAAGGCACGTTCACGTTCGTTCGAGGTACATGCGCTTCTTGTGCTGGAATGTACTGGAGGCCATCCACAGGGTACGGTGTATGGCTTCTTTCGTCAGACATCATCGCTGTGTTGGTGTGTTGAATACGTGATGGTGTGTACTACAGAGTAGTTCAAATGATACTGCCCTTCCACTGCTTTACTTGATTACTTTTAATCTTTCAAGAGCATTCATCAAAAATGGCTGGTAGTATCATTCTTCTCCTCACAAAAAAAAACGCGTTAAAAGAAATGGAACACAAATGCCGACTAGATCCGTGGCGCGCGCGTTTGGCAACACTGACACGGTTCGCGAAATTCGCGGTCTTCGCGGACCTCCCCGACAACGACGACGACACTCGAGATCGGCAACGTTCTACGATTTTATGCCCGGCTCGTAACGTATGATTCACGATGATGGCACACAGAGAGCGCAGACAAACGGTCAGACAGAGAGAGCAGCAGCATGGGAGAGAACGAGAAAGAGAGAGAGAGACAGTCCGGGGACCGTGTCCCCGCGGTGATGATGATGGGGCCATGCGTTTTGGCGAGAGCATAAATACTTTAAATTGAATCAATTTCCAACGACTACCACGGACGACCACGTTCTGGGGGAGCAGCAGCAGCACCAGCATCGTCGTCGTCGTCGTCGTGGTCGTCAGTAGTGCCGGGTTCCGGGTGCTGTTACTGTGAGATAGATTCGCCGAACATCTCGTCTACATTGCTCATCGGTGCTGCTGCTGCTGCTGCTCTTGGTTGTTGGTGGAAGTCCCTTGGACTTGTACTGTTCAGGAGTGTGGTTACGAAGCTGCCGAGTCCGTGTGCAACACTCAATCGATGGAGGATCCTCAGCCTAGGGGTGCTACTCGTAATCGATCGTATTCCAGTGTGATTTGTTCTAACCCAGTGTTGAGTCTGGTGAGCCTTCTACTTACTGCTAGATAGTCAAAAATCACTCTTAGTCGACTAAACAGAGAGAAGGAGAGAGAGAGAGCCTTGAGCAAGGAAGCAAGAGCACGAGACCCGAAGAAGAATCTACTGTCCTGCTGCTCCACCTTCGGTGGTGGGTGTGTTCCTGTGTCTCTGTGTGTGTCTGTTTTCGAGAGAAATGGGGGCTCGTCGTCGGTCGTCCGCGCTCTGAATGTGAGTGAGTGAGTTTGGTTTTGGTGAGCGCGGCGACGGCGGCAAACGGCCAAGAAAACAAGCGCGCAAAACCGACCACCACCACCAGAAAGCAACAAGTTTTGGTCGTGTGCGGAAGGAAAGCTGATGTTTTGGCTTTCTCGCAGCCCCATCTGACAGCTGCTGGCAGGCGGCAGGGTAACCTTCACCTCCTCCATTACCACTCAGGCCTCGCCATCTTGCTAGTGCTGCTGCTGCTGCTGCTGCTGTTAGTAGTGCCATCGTTTGGCCTCACTAGTTCGTGTTCGTCTGCCTGCTACTGCATGGGGTGTGTATTTGCGATCTGAGTGTATGAGTGTGTGTGCACTATTCAGTTTGTGGTCGTCGTCGTCGTCGTCACCGAATAGTACCGGCCTACTACTACGCGTACGTGTGTTTTGATAGTTTTTTGACAGCCAGAGCTGTGTCGCTGTGTGTCGCGGAGCGTAATCTCGCAAAGCAAGAAGCGCAAAGCAACCCTCGGTAACGTTCCGCTTCCGTTTTCGGCAGCCCCCCCTTGTACTCATCCCAGGCGAACCATCCACCCAGTGTTTGTGTGTCGGTGTATGTGTCTGTGATTTAACTTGTTGTGTGTGGTCTTTGCAAGGCATCCGCCTACTGGGCTTCAAAGAAGAAGGAGTGACGAAAGTAAATCGAGAAGAAAGTTAAAGAAAAACGAAAGAAAACCAAAACATTCCCAGCAAGCTGTGGGGCGATTGTTGGCTTGCGAAGTTGCTACGCGTGAGCCCACAAAGTTCCTAGAAGCGTGTCCTGAAAGAGCGGAAGGAGCAGAAGAACAAACACGGTAAAAAAAAACCTCGAAATGTCCGGCCCAACGTCGTTAAGCGGAGCGGAAGAGGATGAGCAAACCAATTACGACACACCGGACGAGACGGGGCTTACGAAAGCGCAGAAGGTGGCCCTGACGGCCGCCTGGAGCATCGTCAAGAAGGATCTGGTCACTCACGGGCGCAACATATTCGTCATGTGAGTCAGGAATTGTGCCAGGAAGTTACGACGAGCTAAGTTTAATCGGATGTCACTCTTTTTTCTATCGGCAGGTTCTTCGAGGAGTACCCGAAATACCTGGACTACTTTGATTTCTCATCCGGCGATACGGGTGATCTCGGGGAAAATCGGTCCTTGCATGCGCACGCCCTGAACGTGATGAACTTCATCGGAACACTGATCGACTACGGGTTGAACGATCCTGGACTGTTGCGCTGCAGCCTCACGAAGCTGGTGCGAAACCATCGGCGGCGTAATGTGACCAAGGAGGATGTCGGGGTGAGACGCTGATGCTGGGTTTTTGTCTTCCATTTCTCAACACTCTTTTTCTCCGTCAAACAGGCGGTTGGTGGAGTGATCATGCGCTACACTTTGGACGCCCTCGACGCACATCGATCACCGACGCTCGAGGAAGCGTTCGAAGCGTTTCTCGGTACGGTCGCTGAAGCGTTCGAGTGAGTCCAAGGAGGAGAAGACCATCGGGAGATCGGCTGCTTCGAAGAGGCGACGCAGATAGTGACATAGTCTGCCCGAAGAGGGACTCTCTCGCGAGCGCACGCTTGCGCTCTGTCTGTCTCTGCAACTCGCTCGCCTCGCCGCCCCTATCGCTTTCCGGGAAACATTCCAACATGGACGTGCGCTTTTTATGATCAGAAAATAGAATAAAATTTTGAGTATCGTATCCTATCGTCCACCAGTTCCAGTTCCTGGAAGGGACGTTCTACTAGGAAGTATTGTAGGAGATTAATAAGAAAATTCTCCACCTGGAGTCGAGTTCGACGTGATCAGAGTTTTTTTATGAACTGAGGCCAGAAGACCAACCTTCAAGATCACTCTAATTGAGTTCAATTAAAGGCAATCAAGCACAAAGTTTGCCCGTTCTCGCGACCACCAACCGATCGATCGTCCGACGAGAGCAGCACAAAAGCACATCCGCCTGCGGCCTGCGATGATTAATCTTATCACTACCGATCCCCCGTCTATCCCAAGACTTCTTCCTTCTTCGACCAAGCACTTCATGTGAGCAAAGTTTAGAACAGCTCGATGCTCTACCGTGTGCTAGAGAGCGGAGTGAACCGAAGGTCCATTGCGAAGGTTGCAGGACTATAAATCGTTCACCTCACGCGACGTACGAACGGTATCGGCATCGGTAGCGGCATATTGAAGCGTGACTGGGTGCGCTTCCGCCGGTGGGTTGAGTTTTCGCGGATAATTTACTCGCGGAACTCTCCGATTCTGGTGCATTTATCGTGAGAGGACCAGCACGTAGCAGTCCCGCAAGGCGTTTCGATTATCCCGGGTGGTGTTCGATTTTTCGCGTGGAATGATATCCGGTTCCAGGTGCCATTGTTCTAGTTTTGCTATCACGGAAGTCCACAATTGTTTCACAAAAGGCCATTGTGTAGCAGCCCGTCCCTAGCGTTCAGTTCAGGGAGTACCGGAACAGGAAATAGTAATATTTCTTTCACCTCGCCTCCTCACCGCATGCCTTTTCCTCCCTCCCATTTATCTACCCTGCCATTCATTCGTACAGACTGGCGTCTTAGGAAAGGGTGCTGGTACTCTTGTTATCTTGCTTGCTTGCGCTGTTAACCTTTTGCAAAAGCTCCCACTGAGCGAACAACCGTACGCGGTAGAATGAGTGCGATAAACGAGGCAAGGATGGGTGAACCGGAAATGGAGGCGCCTCGAAATGGAGGCGCCTCGAAATGGAGGCGCCTAAAAAGCGGAAGTTTCAAAACGGCGCCAACTCGAGCACGAATAGTTGCGCAACAGGGAAGGGAAAGGAGTGGAAGTTTGATAACAGAAGTGACAGTAAATCAACGCCCAATGGACTTGATGGTCTGGTGGAACCATAATTTGTGTTGCCTTTCGAGTCGACCGTGCGACTCGCCAGTAAACGGCGGTCCGCGATAGTGAGTTGTTTTGCGAGGATTTCTGGAAGCCAACCGTCATCATCATCATCATCATCTTCATCATCCTTGTGACATGGATTATGAGTTGCAAGTTATTGCAGAGCCTGGCACTGTGTCCGTGATGCAGTTGCAGGCCCTCAACCAGAAGCATCCGAAAAGCAACAGAAGAAACTTTTTGGGTGTTTTTGTCTCGCCTCTCGCAACTGCCATCCCAAAAAGGGCGCCCAAGTTTTAACAAACACTCATTTAAGAGCTAAAACGACGTCGTCGGTGCCCTTCGGAGGGGCGGTGGGGAAAGGTGTTCAGTGTTTTTAGTGCCCGACCGAATGCTCCGTTGTCTCTTCTTCCACTAGTTGCTGCATTTGCTGGCCACTACATTGTGCACGCGATAGCCCCCGGGGGTGTGCTAGGAGAGCTCAACAAAGTTTTCGTTAGCCCACATCCCAAGGAGCACCCTTGGCAAGAGAGCGAGAGAGAGAGAGGGCGAGGCGGCACATGAAAAGTTCCGAAAACCCTTTTCTCACGGCGTACTTCTGCCAGCCCGATACCCCAACAAGTCTTTTCGGCGATGACACTCTGGGAGAGCTTGAGGTTCGTGAATAATGGCCCCCGGCACCCTCTGTCTCCATTAGTTTGCTTCCTTTCCCACCTCCTAGCGCGGATACTAGCACGCGCGCGCGTCCAAAGTTGGCAGTTGGAATGGCACGAGCAATGGTGAAACGAAATGAGCAAGATAATGCCCGGGTGTTTTTGTGTTTCGTTTTTTTTGGTCACGGTTAGTGGCGCGTTGCAGAGCTGGTAGAAAAGGCATGATGGAGTCTGGTATTTCGCTTGGTCAGCACGTTCTTCGATGTCCATCCAGGGGTTTTCATTGCTGGGAGCACCGGTGGGGTGGTGACATTATGAAGACAGAAGCCATTTACAAATCGTCTCCGAGCGTTTTACACTTCACGAGCTTTTCAACGGAATTCCAAGGGCTCCAAGGGCTTAAGTCTAAGGACATAAGTATGATCGTGTTTCGATTCGATTTTAAGGCGGGAGAAGAAGGCATTAGATGTATTGTTGGACATTCGATGGATTACTGCGTAGCCTACTTCGTACGTCATTATGCAAGTTATTCTTTTTTCTGCAAAATGCGCATTCAAAATAGACATCAAATATCTAAAAGAGAAGCAAAAACTAAACTACAATTTCTTGATAAGTTGGAGTAGTGAAAAAGTTCCCTCAAAGCATTCGGAATATTGTGTGCAAACAGGTGTATTAATTGTACTTATTATGCTTCGTACTTCGATAGATCGTTCCCAGTAACTCATTTTCACTACTAGATATCATTCTCGCGGAGTCGTACGTCCCCCTTAGACCACACAAAGCAAAAGGATTCATCATCATCATCATCACCTTCCCTTCCTGGTTCGATTGTGCTCCGCGAAAACTCCGACTCGGCGCCAAGATAAATAGCTGCACTTTCCGAAGCCCACCAAACCGCATTTATTTCAAACTCTTCCCACCTTTCCTTCCTCTCCTTGCCACTACTTTTCTCACGGAAAGAAAATGAATTCCTACGCGAGAACTTTCCCTCTCACGCCGTCCGCCCACCAAACTAAAAGGGAAATAATTTATGCTCGATGTGCGCTGAAGTGTGTGTGCGTTTGTGGGTGGAAATTCCGCTGAAAGATAACCCCACCAGCATCCCCTTGGCTTCCTGGGCAACCCGTTAATAATTGGCCAAACGGTGGAATCGAACCGGAAACGGGCGGGCGCCGGTCGCAGCAAAATTCTTTCGCTGCTCGCACACAGCGCCAGCGCCATTAATCATTGCTGGGTGCCACGGTGCGAAAGGTGCGATTATGAGGTCCGTCCTTGGAGGTGGCAGCGGGAGGTGGGGGAGGTGAAATGAGAACTCGAAATCGAAATCAAATCGTCGGTTCTTCAGGTGAGCGAAAACAAAAGGTAAACGGGCGGCATTCTGTCTGAGGAAATGGGGAATGTTGGAAGGAAGGAATGGCTATGAGTATGATTATGCTAGGATATTATTAATCCCCCTCCCCGGGCTCCAGGTCACATTCATTCCGATTTGTAGGTCATTTGTAGCTATTAAACGGTGCGCAGTGATTGCTTCTTAATCGATCGATCGATTGATGTCGGCTTGTTTGTTGGGATGTAATCACCGAGTTTAGGGTAATGTGCAATTGGGTAATTAACGTGCAAAATCCGTAAGCATTAATACCACCAGCAGTAACAGGGCGAGAGAATGTTAGTGCAACCAATGGTGGCAGTGGTGGTCAACATCAACAAACGGACACAGCAGCGCCGTGCATTAACATGAGCATTGGACATCGGTTTAACGGTTGCAATCGAATCGCCGCTGCACCAGGGGGAAGCCACAACTCTCTCCCATTCTGTTTGCTAGCCATCGGAAAGGAAATCAGCCACCAGCGCTTCACGGCTGGGTGGCGTCGTCGTCCTTGTGATGAAACTTTGGATCCAACTCCAACCGATCGATCGATTGGCTGGCTGATGGATTGGCGCTTTGGGTTCGATTCCTACAGTTCGCTCGCGGAGTGTATATGTGGATGTGGAGTGCACGAACATGCGGAAGTGAAACTTGTGCCCACGACACCACAGGCAACGGGGCAATGTTGCGTGAAATGTGTTACATCATTTTAGCATTAGCACACGGGACCGGTAGAAGCAACAGCAGAGAGTGAAATGGAAACAAATGATAATGTTTTCACTAAACTCAGGTTAAGGAAAGCGTCGGTCGCTCAGGTCGCTGGTTTCGGTGCGGTTCTAGGTGCAAATGAAGCGGAAGTCGAACGAGTGATGAAATTGATTACACATACACGCACGCACACACACGGCCGATACGGGGCTGTGGCGTCCATCAAACATGTTGTCGAACCAGCACTGAAGCGTTGTTGAGGCTCAGAGTCCCTTCGGTGCGCCAGAAGCGTACGGCGCTTACCACAAGTCGTAATTTCCGTTTCGATCCAGTGGAGGGATTTGGGATTCGATGTCAGGTGTGTTGGGTCCGATGGCAGATAAGCACAAACCCCGGTTGTACCTGGCGTGCGGTCGTACTGTGGATCTGCATATCGAACAGGACCGTCAGCTGGCAGCTTTTGAGAGGAGTGGTTAATGGAATGTAGTTTTGGTTTCGTATCGAAGGCTGTCATCAACGAGCCGAATGAGAAGCTTTCCAGAATATATCTTCACAATGCGACGCAGCGGGGGGTTTGTCGATTCGTCTTCATCGAAATGTCAACGAAATGTGACTTTGGGGAAGAATGAATACAACTCATCGTCGAACATCAACTCCAGCCCCCAAAAAGGATTCGCAATTAAAATCCACAGAATTCCGTGCTCTTACTGGTGTCTTTCTGTTGCTTGCTGAGGGCGTCTCCCGACGTTTGATAAATGGAGGAAAATTAGGCAATGATGAAATTCGTGTGGCACCAACATCAATCCATCCGGCGCGCGACCTCCGCTCTCTGGCGTTCGTTGATAGGGAAATTAGAACGCATTCATCAAGGTCCCGCATCCTGTCACAGAGGAGATGGTGCGGTAATGAGGCAGCTACCGGGTAGGTCCGGGAGAGAGAAATCAATTTTCGGGTGTAAAACCGATGTAATCCATTTCATCCAATCGCTCGGTGACGCGATGGGAGCCCGGGAAGTCTAATCTTCTGCGCCATTGCTGTGGAAGCTCACGACGTTCAACTCCGGAACTGCGCCCTTCCTTTCACGACCACCGTGGTCGTTGGTTTCGTGGATTAGATTGAAGCCACTGGCAATTTTCAGGACCTGCTAAAGAAGAAGAAAAAAATGAATACCTCGCTGTCGCGCATTTCAACGGCCACCCACGGTCCGTAGTATGGTTTCTGGGGGGAAATGTGGGAAAACTAATCTTGTGTCCGTTGTCCTTTTCCGGGTGATTTCGCGAGGAGAGAGCTAACCGCTCTTTCTACCGTCACCTCGCATCGCTGGGCTTAACACTTTCAATTTCTAGGATTATTAATTTCAAGCCCCAGGATTCTCGGTTCTCGGGCTTCCAAAAAGTTAAGGGTCACCCGGAGATGGACCCAAGGTTTGGCGATTGTAAATGACCACCCGTCTACCGGTGGGGTGGGGAAAGGAAGTCGTTTTATTTGAAATTAATTTCCGTCCGCGCGCGTTCCGAAAGTCCTCGCCACATCAACCACTGTGGGGAGCCGGTGGAGTAAGTGAAGTCCCTTTTCTCTGGTGATTGCTTTGGTGTGGCGGTATGTTGCGGTTGAGTTTCGGTTTGATGCCACTCCATGACAGGCGGGAGGTAACGACGACAGGTAAAGTAATGGCCAAGTGTCAGATACATTTCTAATTGATTTCTCGGTCGGAGGACGACGACCAACTCTTGCGCTGCATAGTGTTTTGAGACTAACGATCTTTCGGGTTAGCTTTAATGCTGCGAGGACTGTTGAAGTAGCGAACGATTTTTTTTAAAGGTTTTCAGATTAGGTAAACAATGTCAGAAAACAGATAAAAGAAACAAATTAAATCTCTCCATTCACCGGAGCATATTTTGAGCGCTGTATCAGAATTAAGTTGCAGAAATTATTAACCTTTTCACAATAAATTTGAGTTATATTGGACAGTTCAGCCATTGCGAAAGAAGAGTTGATTATTTTTTTGTGTAAATCTTTACTTCATTTTTTAACTACAATTTGTCGATAATTTTTAATGTTTAGTTGAACCGTAGAGTCGTGGTTTTACAGATACTTTCTTTTGGAAAAAAGCATTTAACACCAAAGAATTTCCTTATCGTAGCCATCCTCATACCGTAAACAATTTTCTAATGATAGGTACCATTGAATTAGCATCAATCATGAACGAATCTTGTTTTTCTTTTTGCGGAGAAAAACTTCAAATCCTAATTTCAATTTTTGCCTCGGTTTTTTGTGTGCTAACCACCGTCAGTTCATTATTTTCTCGTTGATGGTAAAACTTTGCAGCAGAATCTCTTATCCCCTATTCCCGTGAGAGGTACGATATTTGTTTTAGATTAACATTGATTTCCGATTCCACCATTTTTTTCCGAGTGAATCCTCTGAATCAAATACCAGCTGGTCTGCGCTGGAGCCCCGGACAAACGCTCTCCCGAAGGAAACGCTCATTTCCATTTGATCTCTTTGGTTTCTATTTCGATACTCCATTCCATATGGCTCCCAGCTGGTGTCGCGTACGATACATGAACCACAGGAACGAAGTAATGGAATTCAAATATACAATCAAAACCCCTACCACCAACTCGCTCCATGCTTTTACTTGATTTCATTCGTTTAAAAGAAACACACCGAGGATTGTTCGCACTATTTTATCAAACAACAATCAACCACAAACTGTCCAAATGGAAAATTTCATGCAGCCTCGGGGGTAATTCCAAGGGGGCTTGCCGTTGCGGTATAGAAATGAGGGGAAAAAACATCCCTGGAATAACGAAGCCACGATGAAATGCTGCAACAATTTTGCACCAAAAGCCACCGACACCGGGTGCGTGTATCGGACGTTTCCGTTCGCGTTCTGCTGGCGGTGGCGTTGGTTTTTCATCGGGAAAAACCACTCGCAAAACGTGCCCATCGTTCACCGTCCACTGCACCGTACTGCTGGTTCTACGGGGTACGCGTTCTGGTGAGCAGAATGATGAGGTCTTGTCACTGGCATCGGATCCGGGTCGAACGGACCAGTCCTTCCATGCCCACCAGGACCAGGACCAAAAACCACGGCCTTCCCAGTACCGACTTCACATGCCAGGTAGCAAAGGGAAATGAAAAGCCGCTCGTTGATGGGAAAAGTTCAATCAAACGCGCATAACCGTGATGTAACGTTTGCGGAGCCGTAGCCGGGCCCCGTCTCTTTCCAGCAATGAAAAGGAATCGTTAAACAAGAAGCCGCTTGAAGCAGTGCTTGGAAAACTGGGCTTCCGATCAGCATTCGTAATGATTACATCGAGCCGTGCTCGTGGTTCGCGGCCAGGACCGCATTTGTGTTCCGTTCCATTTTTTTCTCTCTCTTTCACTCTTTAATACCGATGACCTCCGATAACGATCCGGGAACGCACGCTGCAGGTCATTGGGTGGGTCAGGGTTAACGGTAAAATGGGAATGTATCCGATCGAAGTGAAGCATACTTCGCGTGGCCCTGGCCATGCCACAAGGCAGAAGCACCGCTACCAGCGTACTGAAATGATTTGGTTTTATCGGAGGTCATACTCGGGATGCAGGAATTAACCACCAAACAACAAAAAAAAAGATGGTGCGGCTAACGATGTGACCAACGGAGTGGTAAAAGTGGAGCGAAGCCAAAATCGAAACAGACACAAAAAAAACCTAAAATAAAAATCACGCAAAACCTCATCCCACGTGGAACGGAAGTAACGAGTTGCTAAAGGAAATGTAACTGAACCGCGGTCTGCTTTTTGAACAAAAACCATTTTCCGGCCAGGAACTCGGAAGCCACACGGAAGCCTACCAACGTGTGGTTGCCACCAGCGCTCGATTTGAGGTTTTGTTTGATGGATGCTTTTGCCAGTACGGACTGCGGTGCCGATTGATCGGCCATTGGTCATGCAATGTTCACGCAAACGTATATTCCGCGTTTGTTTTGAGGTTTTTTGCATAAATTTCTGGCTGTTTCTGGTCTGGTCGGAAATTCGTTGCAAAGAATGCAAATTGACGAGGAAGGAATTGTGCCCCCCGGGAGGGGGCGAGAAGTGAATCGCAATGGCAGCGATCGATATCTCTCTTGTTTGCTACCGGATGGTGCGGTGACTGTACATTTCATTCAGGATCGATTATTTGTTATGCAATTTATTCATTTGACTTTGGCTCAATGTTTCTTGTTTTAATTTTTATCTACATCTCGGAAGTAATGGGAAATATGGAGCATTTTCATAGCATTGGGTGAACTGCAAACTGAACTGTCAGTTGAGTTTAATTAAGTTTACAATCGATCAGAAGTATTTTTTGAAATTATGGGTTCTTTTAGACAATACAATTATTTGCAGACTTCATTAATCTGCTTCTTTTAACAAATAAAACACGGAAAACTTTTAAAAGAAACCTTCAAAGTAACAAAACTATCCATGTTCCCAATTTATTCTCACATTTCCATCGCTCTTTTGAAAACTGCTTGTCTATTGGAAATCCAAATTGTACGTGTTATACACTAATAATTTGGTTCAGTTTCGTGGTATTTCACTGCCTCATTCTCGATTTAAAATCCCTTTTCCGCGTTTCAGTTGCAGGGATTGCATTGATTTTTTTGTTACTTCAGTGTTGTGATCATGCAATCACCTTTCTAGACGCAAAAATTCTATATTTGTATAATAACTTTTGCTATAAACCGTTCATGAACATCTATTATGAGCAAACTATACCTCGATAAACTCAATTTTGATCACCATTTCGATGTTAGTTCAATCTGTTGAAATACGAACTGTAGCAATCGCTACATAATAACCACAACGAGTTGGTGGACAGCATAATTTGAATTTATGTTTCAAAACCACCACTTGCTCTCCGGAAACACCATTCCAGAGGTCACGCCGTTGGACATATTTTCGAAATAAAAATATAAAACCCCTCCAAACCTAACCACCGAACGTAAACGACAATAGAGTGGGATAGAGTGAGGCTCAGAACAGAATGGCGGATCCAGGAAAATCCAATCAATTGAACGTTGCATCCTAGGCGATCGGAACCGGCCGTGACCTATTAGCTTCCGCTAGAAGCCAGACCACACCAACTGACCGAGCAGTTCGGGCACCTCATGTGTCCCCGGTGTGGTCCGGTTTGTGGTTGGCCGATTAAACATCACCAGCAGCCCAAAGCAGGATAACGAGAAGCGATTGAGACCATTTTTTCGCAAACCCACCATCGACCGCGATCGCGTGTTGGAGTTGATGGTTTTTCATTGGAAGCCCACCATCAACCATCGGTGGCTGGAGCTGGAAATTAATTGATGGATTAGGGATTCATTCCGATGAGCGATCGATGGGATGCTGTGCGTGTCTGACAGCCCAGTAACATGCCAGGCCAGGCGTACCAGGAGTAACTCTTTATGAGGGTATTTAGCTGGAATCGATTCGATCAATCACATCTGCATGCGGTGGGTGTTGTTGATGGCCCTTTTTTGCCCCTCTTCCTCCTGCAATCTGTGGCACTGATTGACACCTTGTCCGTTGGCGGTCGTAATCATCGGTTATGGCATCGAAAGGCACCGGCAAGCTTGATGGAGGTGTGTATGGCATATGTTTGGCCGCAGGATATCGATCAATTCCGATTGGATTCGATGAAGGAAATAATAAACTCGATTTTGCAAAATGTCATAATCATCATTTCGAACCAGTAATAACATGGGATGTACCAGGGAAACCAATCCAGTTTTCCACCTATATTTTCTCCAAACTTTACTCGTACTACACCAGGTCTCAAGGGTCTCAAGCTCATATTTGCATGCCGGCTGCAGTTTAAAATATCAACAAGTCCGCGAGCCATTTCATTCACATAATTTTACAGGTGTATGGCTTTATAAGATTTGATTTTTTTGGTGCCGGTGTGTTTGTGGCCAGAGAGGCAAAGGAAATTCCAAAACTGGACTCCGCACCGCGAAAATGAACAACTCCGTTGCCGAAACCCGATGATGGAGGCGCCAGGTAACCGGTAAAATTGCATACTGTCATGCGTTAGAGATTGGAATTGATTTTTTTTCTTGCTCTAATTTGATCATCGTCGCCTGGTATATTTTACAGTGATCACAAAATCAGTTTTTATTTTTTTACTTCCACCAAACCAAAGAGCCAAAAAAAAAGAACCAAAGATTGGTTGATTCGATGATTCGTCAAGTGAATTAAGTTTGGCAATTATTTAGATTTGAATAAAAACTACGGCGAGTACATCAAGAACTAATTGTGGTAAAAAGAAAATTTCCTGATTTTAGCTGAGCCATTTCATAGACAGAGAAAATGCCTTCAATCAGATGATCGAGTAAAGGAGTGCTCAGTCGAAATTCAAAAAGACTGGCACTAATCTGTAGAAATCAGACCTCTGAGGAACGGGATCAAGCATGTTTTCAGCTTCAATTGCATATGTCTGAAAATCGAAATCATGATCTCAAGAACAACGAGAAAGGATGATAATGATAGCGAAAGACGAAGGCAGCAATGAAATCAGGGTCGTATATGTGGAACAAATGCGAATCATCCCGTGGTTCATTTACTTCGAGCCGCATTCCTATATGGTTCTACAATCCCCCACCATGAAATATCGTGTGTTGTTATAGGGAAGATGGATAAGGTGTGTTAACATAGCACAAAAATGCACCAAAAAATTTATGCACCAGACAAAAAACAAAAAATATAGAACACCAAAAAGCTTCCGAATTTAAAAAATTACATTGAAATCCCGTTTCCGTTTTTATGTTGCATTTAAAATTATACATTCAACATCTTAAATATACTCGACTTTCCGAGTGGCAGAACGAAGTTTGCCGGGAATGACTAGCCCCAGAATAAAATTGCATAGAACGAACAATTAATAAATAAACTTATCATAAATATACACCGCGGACGAAGCCGTGAGTTTAATATCTCTGTCATAGACCATGGAACGAGAGTAATGCGCTTTGGCGTTAGGCAATTCCATACGAAAATAAAGCTGCGATGTGTTTCCCGCAGAAAAGTGTGAAATTGTTTAACAAGACGAGCATGATAAACTCCAGCCCATTGACCTTTCGGTATCAGATGGCGATAATCTTATGCCGCATCCCGCACACATACACGCTCTTGAAGAAAGGCTCACGGCCGTAGCACGTCCCTAATGCCTTGGTTCACTCGGATGATGGATTGACCCACAAACCACACTCGACACACTTTATCTCCTTTTCGCCAATGGCTTGGGACTGCAAGGTGGTAGTATTAGTAGTGGCAGTAATGCGATTATTGGGGAGTTGATCATGGCAAAAAAGTGTAATAAAATGTCCTTCATCAGGCGAGACAAACAAGACACGCAGCAGCAGCACCAGCACCAGGACCAGCAGGAGCAGTAGCATGGCAATAAATTGTGACCACTTTTCCACATCATTTATCTCCCATTTTTATGCCAACCGCCTTGTAGGCCGTTGTCGTTGGGATGTACCCCCTTCCACCCCCTGGGGGGGTGGGTTATCCCGGAGCAATCGGTTGGGCGTGTGAAGCGTTGGGCGACACCGTGACGGGTGCCTTGAAAAGGTGCTCACATAAAGAGCACGGGAGCATGATGAACATGACACCATTTATCATGCGAAGGATACCCCCTTCAGCCCGCACCACCGGCGTACCCGAAAACCAAACTGGCATACACACTTACGCACACATTCTTTCATCCTTCGATAACGGGCATTATCTTTGGGAATTTCGAGGATGACGCCTACCAGAGGGCGGTTGGCAGTGACGAAAGCCCGAAAGTGTCATTCAATTACACCACAAAACCGAAAATTCACTCCCACTCAAGCCATTCCTTCTTCCGCAACGATCCTTCTCCGGTGAATCACTTGGTCGGCCGTCAAGTCAGTTGGCCAAGTGTCTGGGGACTGGGTGGAAGTTGTCGGAGGTGATAACTACTACTGGCCAAGTTTTGAACCCTTTTTGGGTTCTTCTCAATCGAGGAGAGGTTGTCCGCGTAAGGGGCATGCTGCTCAACACGCAGCTTCCTTTTTCCGGTGATGTCCCCTGATTATGCTGCTTTTTCAGTACCGGTCCAATGTAAAAAACTCGGAAGCCTTGAGCATTTTTCCCGAGTGGACCTGAGTGACAGAGCACCTCCGTCACTTCGCAGCAGCTTTTCAATTTTCCATCATATCGGGCGCTTCGAGCGGGGGTGATTTGAAAGAATGCTCAAATGATGAATGGTTTCTCGATCGGTAGGGGTGAGGAATTGGGACAACCTTAGGGTGAAAGATGGCTAGTGATGGTGTCAATATGTTTTGTTCTTTTCTTCCAACAGAGATGTTGTTCTTTTCTTCCAACAGAAAAGAAAAGAAAACAATATCGATAAAGGACTGTCGGGCGGATTATCGTTCGTTGTTTGGTGACTCAGAAAGATACTGAGATGGTTTGACCATTGGATGGAGATCGGAAATTTGTATTCTATTTCGTAGAAATTGATAAATAGATAAATAGATCGTAGCTAAAAGTCTTATTGAACTAGCAAAAAAGTGGTTGAACTGAAAGTCCAATAGAACTCGACCTGGTTGATGGATGATAAATGACGTCTTCCTGTTTACTTTCTTATTAGACGTTTCATTTTTGTATTGTTTTGTGTACCGAATCAGTCGAGACATTTCATGTTATTTTTTTTATAAAATTGATTTTGAGGCGTTGAAGTACAAATGATGGCCTAAATTATCGACGAACCAAAGAAGTTCTTTTAAATATTTGGTGAACCGTTGATTTGATGTCGTGAGTTGTCCCTTGCATGCTTCGAGGTGCACTGAATTACATACTTACAAGTTACGTTTCTTTGACCGGTCTTTTGAAAAACCACATACTCGAATCTTAAATTTTCAGCGTATCATCGATTATGATAGCTTCCTACGAAAAAAATTCCTTCATTTTACCTGCCACTTCTAAACATATTTGCAAGTTTCCTACAAGATGCGGTGCTGGAATGGTAACAGGTGGTCATCCTGAAGCTGTTGGTAGTAAAACTACCAAAACTAGTGATTGAGATATCCTTCTAAACATCACTTTAGTAAGACTTTCCGTTTTGCCCGACTGAAATTCATATTTGAAATTGGCGGCATAGAAATGTTTTACAATTTATGTACCAGTGCTCCTTTTCAAAGTTAAGACCTAAAAAAAACCAAAAAAAAAACGGTGGTAGAAAATTATAAATTCATCGCACAGCTGTTTCTAAGTAGTTTTGTTCCGCTCCGAAAAACCTGCCAACTATCTCGCCCGACAAGAGCACCGAAAAGTCCAAGCCACACCAGCCTCGCAGTGGACGGATATGTCTCGAGAGAGAGAGAGATCCCGGCTGCCTTCATCGAGCAGACCTACTGGGGCTGCTCCAAGGCTGCTACTGTGCTGCGTCATGTAGAAAAAGAAAGCTGACACTCCAGCACACACACCCCTCACGCTCACTTAATGCCAATTTGTTTGAATTGCCTCACTTTGCATGGCCAAACTATTTGCCTTTTGGTGCGCCCTTCCCTTCGACAACCATCGGAAACAGATGACGCTCGCTCAGGTAGCGTCGTGGAGGAGCTAGGAGCCACGCCACGCCACGCCACGTAACCGAACCGAACCAAAACGTCGCTTACATCGCCATCGCCTTTTGGAGCCCGGCACCCGAAAGGGAGATCCAAGATGAGCTTGTAATTAAGAAAAATAATCTCTCCCTAGCACCCGGGCTCTTCCACACCGGCTACCAGAGGCAGAGCCGGAAATTGGGCATTTCCGAGTGGCGTAGAGATTTGCGCATTAAGCGTGAGACCCTCTGCCAAAGACCGGCCCGCCGGGAAGCTCGAGGAAAACTTTCCTGTACGGCCAAAAACCGTCGAGTGGAGTGGTTTTCAGGCCAGTGCACGCAACAGCTTTGAGGACGAAAAGAAGACAGAGAGATGAGACGATGGGAGGAAGAGATGGAGGTGAAATGATAAAAATGAAGGCAGCCTCAATTTGGCAGATTTGACAGAAGAAGAAGCAGCTGCAGCAGCAGCAGCAGCAGCAGTAGGTGACGATGTGTCTTCGCGGTGGAAAAGTTGAAAGTTTTTCATTTGAAAAATCAACGGATTTCGTCGTTACGTGCTCCGTGACGACGGGCGGAACAAGAACATCCTTTCCGTAGTGGCCCTTCCTGACTTGGACTTTTTGCTACTACGCGATGATGGCGGTGATCACGTACGGACGCGGAGGATGTACGTAATGAAGCAATAAGCATTTGCGGTAAGGTACCTCGTTGCACACCGCTCGTGGGCGATACTCTCACCAGTTTCTTTTTGGGGTTTTTTTTACTAAGCTGCTGCTGGTCAAAAGTTTCGTTCATTAGCTTTTCTTAAATTTCAAATTCGGTCAACGGTTTAAACTTAAAAAAAAAACTCCTACTCTTTCGTTTCGACAGCTCACTGGCTTTGGTGAAAGTTTGAAAGTTGAACTCCGGTCCTAATAGCCGATTAGAACGATAACTGCTTGCACTAGCGCCTTCGCCTCAAATGATTGATAGTCTCAAAAGTAAGCCATTTAAAGATGCTGCAGGGCAGGGAAAGTTGTTCCAACAGCTTGTACAAACGGCGACGGCAACAACGACGGCACGACTGTTGTTGGTCCTTCTTTGCTCTGCTTCCAAGAATCCGATCGCCTCGTAAATGATCGCTAAACATAATTAAAATATTCATTACCCCCACCGGAATGCCGTTGCTGTAAGGTCATTTCCCGTGGTTCGAGGTGCTCTACAGCAGACAGTCCAGAGCGGCCCCAGAGCGAGGAGAGCAGAAGTCGGGCAACAAATTAAAAATACTTGAGCTTAAAATTAATTCCACTTCCGGAACGACCGGTTCTGGTCGTGGTCCATGATGGTGTAAGGTAGCGTTGGAATCGTCCACCATCCACCATCCACCGCTTCTTCGGTCGGTCGGTTGGTGCTCGACCCCACTTTCACGTGCTGCCGCCTGGTGAGTGTTCTGCAGCACGTTGGCATTTCCTGTTTCTGCTAATCGGAATTAATTAAAAATAGACGAAAAATGCGTTACCGGGCACGGGCACGGGTGGCGATGGTTTTGGGGACTAGAGGATGGTGTTCACCACGAGAACTCCGGGCGAGTTGGGCTTGAACCACTAACAGCCACCTAAATCCGTACTCGCAAATCGTCGGAATTCAAAACAATCCGCATCGTTGCCCACGGCGGCTTGCTAGCTGGCAAATATTACTCCAACAAATAGACGTGCCTGAGGTTAGGTCGAGCGCTGTCGTTCGTACGCACCACGAACGAGAAATTCCAAGATTTACTACCTTGTTCGCGGTGTCAAGCGGTGACAGCTTTCGGGGAAGATTTGTGCCCTTGTGCGCCTGTGTGTGCATCGCAAAGCGATTGAACATTCGTGAATCGGTGCGGCCACCGTAAGCTGATAGGCACTCGAATCGATTACGAAAGTTAGATAAAAGCGGTTCGGCTGGTTGTATATGCTTTGTGACACCGAGAACGGGAAGGTTTCCTCGACAAAGTTTGCACAAAGTTTTAGTTAGCTTTTGAGCAGGTTGTTATCGAGCAGCAGAATTAGGGGTTTAGCTATTTACAGAAGGGCACTTTAGATGTGGTTTGTTGTTTGAATTCGTTGGAAGTTTATGATGAATTGCTTCGCTCTCTCGAAAGTATTTATAGGGAATCTGGAAAGGAAGCCATCGAGAAGCTCCCCAAAGAAACATAAATGATGGTCGTGAGGTCACACTGGTAATGATACTCCTTGTACCTTGAACTGCCTTGAACTACATGAAACTTGTTACATGAAAGTGATACTCATCCTAGTTATTTGCAAACTATCCAACTTTTGATCCGAGCTGCCGGGTCACAGTTGCAGTCCTGTCCAGTTCATCGAGACAGGCATCGAGTTTCCGACAACGTGGCCCCTTTTCAATCGCTACCAAAAAGCAGGAACTCTCTCCTCTGCTAACAAAGTACAATGCCGGGCGTTTGGCTATAATTTGAATATCGGTTCATCTGCTCACCGAAGCATAAAATGGTCCACCTTTCTGCCAGAGGCGCTTGCGGCTGCCCGAATGCCAAGACCTCAGCCAACTCAGCTAGTCGGCCACTCCACTGATAACGAGTGCAGAAGGTGCAGGCCATGGTCCAAAAGGCATGGTCACGGCCCCTGGATAGCAAACTCAATCCACAAAGGTTTGTGGCACAAACACATGGACAAGGATTCTCGCATTTTATTCCCACAGAAAAGCCTCGAAAGGTGAAAGAGTCAGAGTGCAAGCAGGAGGTCGTTGCTAAAGCTGAAGCCAAAGCCGTTGGCTTCTTGGAATCGACCATCGCCGGATGTTGTCTCGTCCTCCCGCCCAACACCACCCAGGGGTGGATGTTGGGTGGTTAGTGTATTACAACGGCGTCATGGAGCGTTCGAGCGTTAGCGGTACGATCTCTTCCCTTCCGGGGGCTTCTTTATCTGTTTGCTAACTGTATTTGCGTGCCTGTCTCTGTGCACTGTGGATAGAAACCATTGGCCAGCACCCTTGCATGTAAATAACAATTGTCATAAATTGTGCATCATCGTTTCTTCCTTCCAGCCTTCAAGATGAATCGTTTCATTCCTTTTTCTTCTCGAACACAAGAGTTCTACTGAGAGAGAGAGAGAGAGAGAGCCCATAGGTCAAGCCGACCGATGATTGGTGGTGCTGGTAGTGGTGGTAATGGGCACATCCGACCGAGCGGAACCGACCGGTTGTCATCGCCGGAGCGCCGGTGGCCAAAGGAAACGCTCTTCCTGAACCCGAACCAGGAGTGGTCAG
Source organism: Anopheles aquasalis (assembly GCF_943734665.1). Classification (NCBI taxonomy): domain Eukaryota; kingdom Metazoa; phylum Arthropoda; class Insecta; order Diptera; family Culicidae; genus Anopheles; species Anopheles aquasalis. The sequence goes on along the minus strand of NC_064878.1, from coordinate 27,877,278 downwards.
CCATTGTGGACAGGGTCTGTCTTGGGCCCTGCATGCCTTTTGATTTATGGACCGGAATCGAAGGTAGTCGCGCTGCTCGCAAACCCCTTGCTGCACACAGATAAAAAGGTGAAAAGGGAAGGTTTTCCAAGGGTTCCTCGGGCCATCATGAATAAGTGATGGATGAGTTTATAGAATTGTTCCCAAAAAGGGGATGTTTATGGGTTTTTGCGGTAAGTGTTGGTCGGTTAGAGTCCCAGGGAGAGAAACAGAGAGAGAGAGAGAGAGAGAGTGTTGAGGATGCCCTCCTAATGGATGTGACCGCTGGAACGTGCGATTCAATTTTTAACCAACTAATCCACCGACCGATGGCTGATCGTGTGGCTTTGATGAACCTTTCCATCGACTGATTCATATCCAGAAAGTCCAGAAGCACCTCACGTCCACGTTGGAAATGCTTCTGTTCCACGGCAGTGCCAATCAATCCACCAGCTCACGGAATAGACTGGACTGGGTCCCCAAAATTAGATGAACAACACAACCGCAATCACTGGCCCTTTCTGTTAATTACAAGCTCGTTGGATGAAAGGTGTCCATGCTGATGATGCCCGGTTGCAATGTCAATGTTTACGACCTGTACTCCCGGTACTCCCGATGGCGATGGTGTTTCGGAATCCGGAACGCTCTCTCGCGAAACGAAAGGCCACCTCCTCCATCCCGGTTTTGTAGCACATCTCAATCAAGCAGGAAGTGGCCGAAAGTTTTCGATTAGTTTTTAATATATTCCTAATGAAGTAATTTAAATGCAGGCCGGGCCACGCCATGCCCAGTATGTCGGGGGGTGGGTGCATCCCGAAATTTTCGCTTCATGTTACGTCGAAGCTTCGGGAGGTTCGGCGTGGCGAAGGATTTCTTTTCCGATGGAGACGGGGTGGCCTATGGTTGGAAAGTGTGACATTGCTCGACACAATCCGAAATCCATGACCAGGATCGCCGGATCAGAGGGGCGGGATGAACCTTGGGGGGATGGACTAGTACAGTTCGAGTCGATCCGGTAATGGTTATGGCTTCTCACATTCAGCGGTGGATGGTTACTAAGGGGTCGTCTCGTGTCACCATGGAAGGGACGGGAACAAGAGAGGAAAAAAGGGGCTGGCAGAAAATACATTAGCTCTATCAGATCGTTTTTCGTCGTGTTTCGAAGCACTTCGAATGGCAATTCGGGAAGACAGCAGCCAACACAATGGGTTTGTTTCATCTCTCCTCCCACAAAAACACAGACGGTAGTCCCTCAGTTGGGGGCTAGAAGGTAAGCTGGAAGGCAAGGTAACCGAAAAGTTCATTCAAACCGATTTCAGCCTCGATGCTGTAGCTGTCGAGAGGTTATCTCGACTGTTCCCTGGGAAGGGCTGGAGAATTTAAATGTAAACGAACTAACATATGAGCGGATTGAGGATGTTGAGGATGGAGTAAGGAGTGGCGACCGGGACCAGTGACAGGCCAAATCGGGTATAATGTTGTTGCAAGTGTGCAAAAGTTTACGATGGTAAATACTGTTCTGCCTGCTCTCACCTGCTCAATCCGGTACGCTTGCCTTATCGGAGGAGCTTCAGATTTGATCTCGGCTCCTGGTGCTTTTCCCTGTAATTGTTATTTCGTTTCGGATGTTCGCCTCGCCTCACCTCGGGGCCCGGGTCCACAATGCATTAGCAGGTCATTGCAAACTTCGCTCTTAATCTTTAATCCCACCCCGTTTTGGACCTTGAGACCTTGACAGTTGTTGCTAACTAACTGAACGATGCTTTTTCGGTTCTCTTCTCCGAAAAGTGATGCTTGTGAGTGGTTTTCCCATCGTCTTGCTCATCCTTTACCTATCGAGCATGCATCTGCAACGGAAAGCAAACGAACGTTCAACGCTCTGTACGTGGGGAAATTAAGTTTTCATAAGCACTGTGTGCCAGAGTTTTGAACTGTCTAAAAATTTCCCCCCAAAAACACCTCGATGACACCGAGCGCTGGCTGTTTGGTGGTTGACGACCGGACGGGATCGAGCAGAATTTAATTATCCAACTCATTTGCATCGCCTTTGCAAGATAAACACTTTCTTCCCATGCCCAATCTGCACCGGATGCCACGAAGAAGCCCGGCTAATGTGTAATGCGCTTGCAATTGTTGGGATTGTTGTGGAGGAGCACCAGCAACAGCAGCGCACTATCGCCGTTTGCGAGAAATGCGCCCGGAAGGTAGGCAGACCATTATCAGCACGGCGCAGCCACCATCTTTGCAGAGCGAACCCGAGCGTACGAGCCAGAGGGTTTGTTGATCGCGTTTGCAGCACACCGTTCGTTCGCACCGTTCGTGGTCCTAGGCGAGGGTCGTAATTAGCTACACCGAGGAGAGGGCGAGTGGGTTGTGCATGCAAATCTATGAAGCGCCGGTGCACCGAGGTTTTGCTCGCCATGTTTGGTAGGAGCAAACAGGAAATGGAGTTCCTTCGCTTCCCGGGAGGACGCCGGTTGTGTGTTCCAAGCTGCTTCTCGTTGTTTACTTCACATCGAGGAAGGCGATACGGTTGCTGGCTGATCGAAGCAACCTAAATTGTAACACCACCACCACTGGGCTACTGTGTTTGAAGTTTGAAGAGAGCAGCCTAGGCGATGTGCTCGAATGCAAGTTGGTAAGTAGCTAGAAATGGGTGTTTATTTTTCATTAGTCTAGTGTAATTGTTATCGTTCTCTCGATTGGAACTCAAATAAATAACGCCAACACAACGGCGAGCTGCTGCACCGGAGATGAAAGATATTTTCAAAATTAATCTAAATCCAAGTGCTGCCGTGTGACCGCCTGGCAGCTGCATAAGCACGCAGCACACTACACAGCCTGTGGTGTCGTTGCACCAGAACCAATCTTGGCCACACTTAATAGAGCGGTCGGCCGGTCAGCCGTTTCGATACTGGCCGTTCCAATCCAGCACCGAGTGCGGCTGTGAGTGTGGCGTCTATGCGTCTTAATTAGTCCGCAAGATGGTGACCAAAAGGTGATGATGGCATTGGTGCCAAGGCTAGCACCGGAGTTGGTACAAAAGCACACAACCTCACAGCGTGTGCTCGATACTCGTACTCTCGTCTCGAGGAGCCGTTCGAGAAGCAATTTAAAAGCTTAGAGTGAAACTGATTAGTCCTTCTGTGGCTCGCTCTTCTCCTACCGAGGTCAATTGAGTAAATTGAGCTTCAGCTCTGCGACGACGGCAATAAACCGAAGCAGCTAAACAGCTAAACAAACGACCGATTTGGAAATGGATTTGCCGTGCTCAGGGATTAGATTGCAGACTAGCAGAGGGGCAGCGTGCAAGGAATACACATCGTCAATTGATAGTGCGAGCAACCGGCTAGATACGATGCTTTTCCAGTTTATCACGAACCACCAAATGAAGTCATCTTCAACATTTATGGGCGAACCGCGTGATGAGTCGCGCATCCGCGTCCGTCACCGCAAAAGTGACATCGACGACCGCGAAATCTTGCCAATAAATCAGCGTAATGCTGTTTACTCGCTCATTACGACATAATTATTTCATCCATTAATGAAGCGACCGGGATGGGTCTGGGTGATGGATTTCGTTGCTTTTCCCCACGCCCGGACCCCGGACAACACAGTCTTACCAGCGTTCGTGCTCGCTTCCGGTACCAGCAGCAGCAGCAGCAACGGCGAGTGTGCTGGTTGCTATGAGTGAGAAGAGCGGAGAAGAGCGGTGAAGAGCGGAGGAAACGGCATGTCATTCCATGGCGCCAGTGCGCCATCGCGAAGCGCCACGAAAATCGAATTCGAGGCCACCGTGTGGTGGCTTCGATGAAAAGTTGAGTAATTAAACTGATTATCAAAAGTTTTTATCACATTATCGAACGTACAGCGGCGTACGAGGGCGCACGGCCTGGATATGCTGGCTGCCAGGTCGTCGACTGGTACTGTCATCGCTTCGTTTCGATCGGGAATGGATGCCGCAGAGCACCGGTGATGGCGCACCGAGGGGACAGGCTTCCGTCATTCCGATAAGAGCCTGATGACAACGATGAGCCTGACGCTTCTTCTAGGCAGAAAAGAAAATCTTGTTCCTTCGCTGACATGCCCAACATGCTAGGTGGTGCCGTACAAGGAAAAAGGGAAAACCTTTCATCCTTGCTGTCCTTGTAGCTTGTGCAAGGAACAGGAAACAAGGGGCGACAGGGGCACTAGAAGAGAAGGAGGCTTGTATGCAAACACAGTCCATTAAATAAATGGATTAACTTTTCCGATCATCACACTCATCGAATGAGGGCACATACTGGCCCCCTTCTTTACGCTCGTTTACCAAGGAAGCTTCATGACTTCCGGTCATGTGTGGTGGAGGTTCATTCTAAGCACAACAGTTTAAACATCACCAAGGTCGATAAAGCACGATATCGAAAGCATCAGGAGCCCGTGGGTTGTAAAATGGTGATTTTATGGTGACCTTTTTTTGTTTTAGATTTCATTTATGATTTCCTTTCCAATATGTGTGACAAACAACGCTCTACTTCCCATTGGCTTGTCGTTACCTGCGCGAATGAAAGCGAATCATAATCGCATTTCCATGTGAAATGCTCGTGATCGTGGCCGCGTGGCACATCTGCTACAGGACCGGTCGCCATTTCAGGGGGCATTCGGTGACAGTGCGCCAGCTAGTCCCGTTACCGTTGATGCTTCTTCAAACGAAGCTAAGAATGACAGGAGTCGTGCAGAACACGCACCTTGCCCGTGTTTCGCCCGAGCACTTGGAAGTTGGATCAACTTTTCAAACTAAATTAATTTAATTTAGCTTGCCCGCTTTATGCGTCTATAAGAGATAGAGAGAGAGAGAGGGAGTGGAATTGCAAGAATGTTTAGATTATTATTATTACTCTAAGCTACAGCGAGCAGCGAGGAAATCGTGCAACACCGCACCGTACAAAATACCTGATCGGCTAGCTGGCTGGATGGCTGGAAATTGCACGAAATGGAGAACGCGACGAACGCGCTCGCCAGCCAGCGTCTCGCGCAATGATTCGCGGATGCAAAAGCAGAATGTTTGTTACGTTACCCACCGACCGTCCGTCCTGTGGCACCGACATCCAGCTGCTGAGGGGAGGAAACGTTGATGAGATTTTGATTATGCTACCTTATGCTTCACTGCACCATGGGCTGGCTGGCTATGGGTGGTCAAAATGGAATTAAATATCATTTTATCCAGCCTTGCGTTCTGTGCTTTTCCAACGATACTTCCTTAAGATGCTCCATGCAGACCAAGTACTAGTTGATTGCACAATTTCCCCAATAAATTCCCCATTTTGTCGCAACCACTGTGACATGTGGCACGACGTTGTTATACATGTAATTACGAAACGCACAACATAACGCAAAACGATGAACGCCGAGCGACCAAGCGAAAGCATCAGCATCCTGGACACCATCCACCTCACCTTCCGCGACCTTCGGCCGTCGCCCGGCGAAGATTAGATATGCGGGATGGAGATTTGGCAACATAAAATTACTCCGGGAAATGCCGACCACCCCACAGAAAACAAGACGAAATATGAAAATCGCTTTGGAACAATTTATGTTCTTCGAACGAACGAATGCAGCAGATCGCGGAAGATGATCACAAGACGTCTGTCAACTTCTTTATTTTTCGCTTATTTTCCTGTTTCTCTGGTCCATGTGGACTGACGTGTTTGAAGATGAAATTGGCCAGCCGAATGTTCGGAAGCGAGACGGAAACAATCGAGCACAAAAAAAAGGCAGGAAGTTACTGTCACCCATGCCGGCCAATGACAATCCGGTGCCGTAGGCTCCATAATTGAATCATAAGCTCGTAGCTCATTCGCTCACCTGCGTACCGGGCGAGCGCCCCTATTTTATGCTCCAGTGAGTGCGCTTGGACAGGCGAATCATCTAAACAACCCTCCCGGCTAGGGACACCGGGCACGTACGCACCGGCACCGGAAATGGGGACATCCTCTGCGATGTTTTGTGGCCGATTGCGTGTTACACGCATAAACCAGAGGGGCAGAGAGAGAGAGGGCTTTGTGGTGCCCTTGGTGGATCATAAATTTGTGGATCGCGAGCGAGATAAAGCTGCAGCAGGATGAAGACAGCTTCCCAGTGGGAGCAGGTTGTAAAGGTGGCCCACGACGGCTGCGTAGAAAATTCTTATCAATTTTATGATTTCTACCCAGAAATATGCCAGCGCCTAGGGACCCCACAGGGTGTAGGTCCCTGTATCTCGGAAGTAATAATTGAGCTTCCGAAGTGCAGCGCCAGCGAACGCGCTGGATCCCTTGTGCGAAACTCTATTACCTGCATATAAAACAGCTTAAGCAGCTGGCCAAAGCACCAGGAAAAGGTGATTGTCAAGGAAGGTACTTCCGTGGAGTGGATTAAACCTTTTTTTCTCCCCCTGCGCTCGCAGTTGTTCCATTTCGCTCTTGTTCTTCACATTCAGGACTTCTCACGAGGACTCAAGAGCTTCCAGGGTTTCCTCGTGGCTACGCTGGTACGCAGGAGCACAAGCAGAAGAGACCAGGGCAGTACAAAGTTATTACCACGTACCCGGAAGCGTGACCTGAGTTGACTGAAGCTTCGTAACAGCAGCAGTAGCTCGAGGGAAATAAAAAAAAAAGGAGGGATGAGAAGCGCTCGCGAATTACACACTTCTCGGCAGACAAGCACCTATACTTGAGGTGCTTCGGTTGATAACGCTATAATCAAATTGCTATCCCTCCAGCACACACACCAAGCACGCACGCTCGCACAGTTTGTTTGCTTTCACCGTTGTCTGATTTGACGGCATTTCCATTTAACGTCCTCCGGTGGATGATGGATCCCCGGAAGTACTACGTAAACCAACGTAAGTAGCCAACCTCGGGTTTAGGGTTGGTGAGCACGTATCACCGCATCAGCAGCAGCATCAGCGCTCAGTGATACAGTGAAGATGAACGGGCTGAAATGCGCAACAGGAGCAGGAACGAGAAGCGGTCCGAAATTGCATCCGAGGTAGTATAGCTCCCGCAGGAGGGGTAAAGGACAAGGTAACGTATGCTTGTTTGTGATGAGCTTTTCTCCATTCCCATGAACGAACCGCGTTCTCGGTTCTTTGTGGATTTTTTTTTGCCTTTTAACTACGTGGGAAATTTTGTCAGAAGAGTCGACTTGCGACTTCAAGGCAAGGAACGGAATAGAACGGTCACTAAAATATGATATCTCATCATATGATACGCCGCTCGTGGATGGTTGAAGCATCTTCTCGCACACCAGAGACACACAGGAGATCCAGGGAAAAATGGGTTATGGAGCAGTAACAGTGTCTTAAGAGTGTGCGCCCGCCACCACGCGGTTGCTGTAGGTCAAAACTATTCCAAACCCTTGTCCCCTGTTGCGTCGCCCGTCCCTTGCATAAATAATAAATAATGTAATGCTTGCGTTGAATTGCGTTTTGGTTCGCTCACCTTCACTGCTCACTGATGGATTGTTGGGCGAGATGGGTCATGGTGTAAAATACCATCCTTTGCCATCCCTCGAGAGTCCAACCAGCTCGAGAGCGGAGCGCCATGCACGCGCGAGTCAGCCGGTGTGGCGTGAAATTATGCGCCGGTGTACAAGGAATAGAGATAAATTGGAACGGAAAATCGCAATCATCGCAAGTCATCAACTTCATGTGTCGGCTCTCTGCTCTGCTTACCTTTTTGCTTATCTTTCCCTCGGTGGCGCTGGTATCAGAGTTTTTTTTCCCCACCTGAATCCTGGACCTGCCATATTTCAGACGGCCGAGCATTAGCGAGCTCATCGGAATGGGAATGCACGAAATGGGATGCCATTTATTCGTTCGTGTTTCTTCGACCTTCGCCACCTTCGCTAGCACGATTGGCGGTGCTTAGAATGCTGCTCTGTCAGTAGCAGACGGTGAAGACGGAGAAACCGAGAATGAGAACGTGAGAGAACATGGATCTTCGACTTGGTTTTGGGATAGATAATTAATACCGGGGGTAAAGAGGACATTGACACAACCGTGACCTGTAAGGAATGGGTTTACTTGCAGGATCGATTGATAAATCGAATGTTTGTGGTGAACCTGTATCGTGACTCATTAGCTGCAGTCTTTGTGCATGGTTTGACCAGTTTTGTCATCTAGTCACTTTATTTGACGATTGACAAGTGACGTCATAATTGGCCTAATTTGTGTTACAACTGCTTGGAAAATTTATATTTTTTTAATGTTTTGGGCAGTTGTTAAACTTTCCTTTGATAGTCTTCAAATAATCCAGAAAGTAGCCAAATTCTTAAAGAAAATCATGGCTACAGTTTTTATAATACGTAGCCAATAACACGAATGTTGAAGATCTCTCAACGCTACGTCCAATTTCATAACTGTCTGATCGTTACCACCGATTCGTCTATTGATTCCAAACTCCAGTTGCCACTCTCATCCTTTCAAATCCAGTCTGCCAGCCAGCGACGAAATGTCAAATTATTTTTATTATTTATTTTTATTGCATTGCTCGACTGCCAGCGCCGCGCCGGTGGAAGGAGAAAGGGAGTAAGTTCGATTTCACTTTGCCAATCTTCTTCTCTAATGGCCCCATTCGCGGTGACTTGAGAAAGTTTCCAATACCCCTTGCTCTCCCTTGCGCCGCCGCTCCCGTTTACCATAAACTGAAAAAGCCTTCCAGCCTGGCCAGACCACCATGGGAACACCATGGACCACCACTATGGTCGCCATTCCTTTAAAAAAGGCGATGGTTTCGATCGTTCGCTCTCCATTTGTCCCGCGGCTCAGGATTTATAAGCTTCGCCTGAGCTTCGCCTGGGATGTGCCCGGTGCCTCCGTATTATGTGTGACAAAAAGCCCCCAAAGAAAATCGTGCAACTTTCTTCTTTATAGCACCGGCGCTCGTAAAAGAAGCTGATTATGTGGCCAGTGCCAGTGCCACATTCAATGGAATACGGATCGAACCGACGGAGTCGTCGTCGCCGAGCAGCAAAAGGTTGCAATTCATTCACATTCAATAAGGTTTTGCACCGTTCGGGATTTCTATGTTTCCCCTGGCTATGTGCTTTGTTTTGCCAGCGACTCAAAGCGAGGGGGTGCGCCCTGGGTTGGGAAAGGGATTGATTGAATGTGGCCGGATCCGGAAATCGATCACCGTCACCTCCCCCCCCGTGTTAGCGCGGAACAAAGCGGCAGCGCGTCACCGGCTCAATGTCCGAATTGATTGGCGCACTTTGCGACGATACGATGACTGGAGAGGAGGCCAGGAGACATCATTCAACGGACTATAACGGTTGCACGAGTCAGACGTCGAAGACGCGAGAAGACGCTTTGATTTTGAACCGCTCGCTCGCGATTCAATGGCTTGGAAGCGACGGCATCGGTGGCATAAAGATACTTTCACCACAAAGGCTCCCTGTCCCGTGCTGGTACCACCGGACACAAGTTGGAATGTGGTTGCAAGTTGTTGGAAGCGAGCCAACAGGCGACTTGTAACATTTCGAGCGTCCACAACGGCCACGATGGACTGTCCGTCTTAGCCAACCACAATGCACACACACTCGGGCACACACTGGGACACACAGACAGTGGAATTGGTCCAACAAATACCCCCGGGACCATCCTTTCCTGTCCGGAAGCAATCGAAGCGGTCGAGCGGTGCAGGAAACGCTCGTGGAAAAACCCGTGGCAGCCTGACAGCCATTCACATATTTCACATTTCCGGACGACGGACCCTCAACCCCGTTCCCTTCTTCCCTTCCCGCCATCTCGGGAAGGATGCAATTTTGATGCCTTGCAGTTGCAGCGTTTGCAACGCTCCTCCGGTCCTCCAGCGCGGACGACGGAGCAAAAATGAATTTATTACGGTGTGTAATCTGATTTATCGCTCGATGGTCCGGTCCGTCCGAAGAATTTTCGTGAGCATTCCTGGGGATTTCTTCTTTTTTGCATTTGTCTGCCATCCGTCCCGCAGTGGGGATGCTGTTGCCGCCGTTGGCAGTCATGGAACGCGCGTGCCGCTAGAAGGCGAAGATGCTCTCGTCAGTCGTCGTCGTTTTTAGCGCTGGAACGCCGGAACGGGTGTCGTGCATGTGCATGTTGTGGTTGCCTAGTGATGGTATATGGAATCATCGTTATCATTGTGCGCTCGAACGAGCGATGATGGACATTTGAGAGTCCGTTGCGTAGTGCGCGCACGGGTTTGCCGCAGTAAATGGATGGCCAGCAGCGTTATGAAGAAAAATATCAATATTTATCCCACCGTCGGAACCGAAACATGTGGTTCGGTCCGGTCCGGTCCGTTTATGATTCCATGGCCCCGTCTTCTGTTTCTTCATGTGGTGAGACTGCATCACTTTAAATTGCTTTTCTGCAAACGGATCAAACACAAACCACAGGACGTGGTGCTGGTCCCATGCTGGTGGATGGTGATAAAAGTCACCTGCAGCGATGACAGCCAAGTACTGCTTCGTAGTTTTCGGACGACAACAGTTCCAGGGAATGTGCTTATGTAGGAGAAGACGCAGGAGAAGAAGGGTGGGTTATAAGGGACACTCTTATGGGAATCGCATTGCTTCGATGGCAAAGAATGCAGTGCTGCACGGTGTCCGTTTGTGCATTATTTCGAATAAAACGAAGGTGGGTCGAAGAGTGTTGGCAACAGCAACAGCGGATTATCGATTCAATGGAGTATTACTGCGGGGTGCCGTTGATGATACGGGGTGGTTGGGGTGCGAGTGCACATGTAGAGAGAGAAAATGGTTCTTTAGTGGTTCGTTGAAAACATGTTATTGCTATGAAAGATATGTTTGGAAATCGATAGAGGCTATTGTAGCAAACTGAGTAAACTGTTGGTGAGTTTTGAGCTGATGACTATGTTAATTTCTAATTATAATTTATTATTGTTTTAGGAAGCAATTGTAAAGCAAGAGTAATATGCAAGAAATTATAAAGCAATTTGGCAAACAGGTGATCGAACATTTATATGGATCATTTGATTTTGAATACTTGAATTGAGAATCAAGATGGAACAACAATTTGAAAGTCTACAAAAATTTTGAGGGAAGAGATTGTTTTGCTTCGCTTTTATATTTTAAGGCCTTTCTGCTGAGATGAATAATTCATTATAATAGACAGTTTGAGAAGCTATAAAAATGAATAAAATCCATATACTCAGCAGCACCCTTTTTACTGGTAATTCTTGCGTAGAAAATAGAATGACAGTTACACGCTGAGATGTTGCTTAGGCTTCATGATACTGTTTTTGCACAGACTTTAGATTGATCATTTAGTTTTGCAAATCATTTGTCCATAAGAACTATTAATCTAAAGTAGGTTATCAAGAAATAAAATTATTATGAACGATAGTCTCTTGTAGATTGATCAACCAATCAACAATATATGTTTTACAATCAGCCACCATTTCTGTAAAATTCTCTTACGCCAGCGGCTCGTCGATGGCTCAAAATGTGATCGGGCTCATAATGTTTGTAGAATGAAAACAAGTCAGTACAATATTTTAATAGATGTGCTGCTTTTATGTGACATAAAACTCTAGTCCTTTACAAGAATCAAACGACGACAATATAATTATTTGTACAATCTTTCCCTGAACCACCCTTTTTGAACAACAGAATCAACGATCACCAGCATCATTCTCCGCACGCACTCAGCCAGCCCGGCGGTACAACATCCTCACCTAATCTCTCCAGATTTGCTGGCGTCGACGAATCTGGGCCACCCTGATGGGCCCGGGCTGTTGGTGTTTGCCACCAAGGAAGCAACAAACGGTAAAACCCCTTTCGCCTGTCAGGTCGCCATTGTTGTTGCTGTTGTTGACACTGCGCATTCCACTGGCAGCTTATCTTTGGTCGCGCTGTGTGGCCCGTTTTGTTTGCTGTACGCTTCTTGATGACTCCAATAATCTCATCATCCTCATCATCTTGCACATCTTATCACGCTTATCGGTGCCACCTCAGGGTAGGCCAAATGGCCAAACAAAAGAATGCCCACCCCTTCGTACTCCACTCACCCCGCGTAAAGGCCTCCCGCCCCCCCCCCCTTTTTCTCTTCGCCAAATAAGCAAATCACGCGAGGTTGTCTCGTTTCAGTTTTATGGCCACGAAAGCCTGGCCTGTCCGAAAGGAATGCCGTCTGTCAACAAGCGACCACATCGAACAACCACGGTGGTGATGATGTGTCAACCCGCGGGGGCAGTCACGGCGGGGTGGTCAATAAAAAAGTCCCCTCCGGAGGGAATTTTGGTTGCGGGAAATCCCCGTGCGCCCCTTTTATCGTCCAATCATTTGCAGCTTCATTTCCCTCCCGCTTGTTCAGCGGAAGTCATCTCTGGCTGCTCAATTGCTCCAGCACCATTTGGCACCAAACGGCGCTGGCATCCGTTTGTGTTGTTGTTTTTCCTGATCTTCCGGGGGTTTACTTATCGGGTGCCTTATCGCAGGTCTTGCAAATGTGTGCATTCCAGATAACAGTTCGTCAGGGCAACTGGAGGCGCCAGATTGTTAAAGCACGGTGGAGTGATAAGAAAGTCGGCCATTCGGATGATGCCAAGCGGAATCCATAATGTTTCGACCGTGTTTTGCGGTGGCCAGGCCACTGCATGTTGCAATTGAGGGTGGCCGGTGTGTGAGTTGTATGCATTGGAATGCTGTGCTGCTTCTTGTTGGTCGGTGAGAAGCTCGTCTTAAGTCTAAGCCTTTCCTCCAAGGTGACGATTATTTATGATGATAATACCTCGCGTGGTACCGCTCGCTTGACGGTTCTCATTCTGTCCATCTAGAATGTAAACCAGCCTAGTGAGCTGGACATGGAAGACATGTTCTAATGAATAGCTGATTCGCCGCTTTTGTCAGTTCAGAGCCGATCCGCAAGCTAATGAATCATGTATCGCAGGCTCGCGTCGCATTTTCAGAAAGCGAGGGGAGCTTATACCATTCCAGAATTACCAATCTGTGTTGTGAGGGACCACGGAACCCTTGTGTGATGATTAATAAATGAATTATATTCGCTAACGCGCGCGAACCAATTCCAATAATTAACAAACGGTGCACCCAGGGCTCCACTCCATGTTTCTGAGTTCCGGTACTCCATCTTCTAATGCTGCTGCTGCTGCTGCTGTCAAAGCAAATACACGAACCGCACACAACGAGGCTTGTGTTTATTAATCGAATCGTCCACCGGCTGTCAAATTTGTCACCCAATTAGACGAGGAACTGAGGTGCTGTGGCAGTCCTTACGGCAACATGGTCACTCCAATCCGATTGAAGATCTACAGTGCCGACCGTTGGTCGCTAATCTGATCGGCCGGATGATTATGATGTATGCGCGGTGGCAGCTGATAAACCACGGGCTACACTAAATTAACCAACACATTTCGATGACGGCATTATGACACCGAGGCTTGAGATTAGCCCGCAGGAATGGAGACCAAAGACGCTGCTCCGGGCACAATCCAGACCAGCATCTCGCGAGCCATTTAATTTTGCCAAATCAGTAAATTACTAATTGCTTTCCAACTCGGCAGTGATGGCATGGTATGCTGCTCGACGGATTAAGTACAGATTGGGGATCGACAGCGAAAGAGAGAGAGAGAGAGGAAGGTTTGGGTGAGCTGATGGTCATTTTATTGATTTATGATTGTTGATGTAGCTGAGCCTGGTACAGTGTGATTGTGGCAGGGAGAGACAGAGAGAGTGTAAGGATGGCATCTGTGAGAAGCCATGACCAGTTCGCACAGCTGTCATTATGCGCTTAACAAGCCCTCGAGCATTGGATTGGATTGGACGTTGATGTTTCATTGGAGTTAACCGCTTGAACTCCTGGCCCTCCCATGCGGGCTGAATTCCATGTGAGTAGAACCGAGTGTTCGCTCAAGTATGCATATTCATCGACAATTCCTAGAAACAGGAACGCCCCGACCCTAGACTCCATCACAATTAGACTGTTTACCATCGGCCTTGACTCCACCCCGCTCCGGGATCTTTCGCTCCGGATCTTCTGAATATTGATGCAAGGCTGCAGCATTTAGACGCAAACGCACCTCCGGAATGCTGCGTTGTGAGTAGGTGTTGTCGGTGATGACACTGAGAGCCAGTGCCAGGAAGCGACGGCTTGCGCTTATGACGCAAAGGAATTATGACCAAGACACACCCGGGTCTTGCGGTCTGTCAAAGACAGGCTTCCGTATCGTCTACCATTCCTGCCAGTTCCTCATCGGCAGCAAACCATAATCGAACGGCATTCCATCTCGGCAGACGGAGACGGAATGTAGGGACCATTGTTCCGTCAACACGGGCCCAGGACATGAGCCCTGGAGTGTGTGTACTCCAGCGCTCCGGAATGAAATCTTAATAAGCCGCAGAGGTTAACGCAGAGAAAACGGAGCACGGCGTGGCTCTGATTGGCGGAGGTTTGCTCGATAACGAGACGCAGACTTCCGATCTGCTGCAAAACGTATGCGGACAGTAACGATTGGACTGTCTGCTGATGATGTTTGGTTGGTTTGAGGTTTCTCCGGTCTCCGGGAGCTAACACAGGCTGGATCGGCTGGATTGTTGATTTGTTCAACAGAGCGAACGGTTTCCACTAGCCAATCACTTAAAGTTGTTCGAAGTGCATGCATGCAACTGTGGGTGGAGTAACGTTGACGTTTGTTGAAGACAATAGGAATCTCCGGTCTTTTATGGCCAGAGGTATAATGTTCTGGGATGGGCACTGTTTGGCCCTTGGCTGAGTAAAAGGATTCCTGTTTATTGAGGCAGCAAACCAACTTGTTAAATCTTTCAGAAATGGGATTGGTTAGGCGTCATTCATGCGTATAATATATTGAAGGGAAATTGTTAACGTGAGCACAGTCGTTGTAGAAGATTTGTGCGTTGCTTAGACATCAGGAATCGTTCAGTTTGTAAGGCATCTAACTGTTCCATCCAATGGAGCGCGCCTGAATTAAAATGTGGATATTTCTGTGATAAGCTTATGTTAATAGCATTCAAAAATGGCACGGCTTAAGGCTTTCAAACGTTGTAATGGTGTAAAGTTATTCACTTTTGTATCGCAGCACCTTCCAGGAGAATTAAACTTTTCCAAGACATTTCACAACTAACGGAGCATCGATAAAGGGCTGCCATGTGCTCACCCTACTGATGCTACCTCTGCTATTCACAATGGAGCGTTGTAAACGAAGAACAGAATGACGAATTCATCCCACTGCATACGAGGACTGGTCCCGGGGTTCCACGACGGTTCTTTCAAGCATTTCACCAAACAAGAACGCTTCCACTCTCCTATCTGTCTGCTGCTCTATCGCGCTCTGTGAACAGAACCCAAGTGCACATCGTCAAGGACCCAAAACTAACTCTAGTTATGCACATTGTCCCGCTAGTACTGCGAACTGTCTTCTACTTGAGGCCCCTCCCCGACAGGCACCACAGCAAAGATAGTTGTTCCGGCGGAAAGAATAATAACTGAAATGTGGTGAAAGTTGCTCCTGCCAGTCAGTCAGGACGAACCGAACCATCAAATGGCGAGCGAAATGAAGGATACACAAATCGGACCGGACGGATGCGGATGCGGGCTGAAGAGCGGGCTCTTCAGCGACCGGCAGGTTCGAAACTTGCATTCTGCTTCGCCCAGTCCACCCACTGGCCGCCCGGGTAGTTGTTTGTTCGAAACAAACAGAGAGTTACAGCGTCACTTTTGTGCCACCAACTTCATTCCATTTGCTCCTAGCATCATCATCATCATCATCATCAACACCAGCAGTAACAGTAGCAGACAACGGACGAGCTCATTGAGCGGTGATTGTTGAGATTCTGGTTCGGTTTTACGCAAAGAAACCATTTTCTGACTTAACAATGGATGGAATGAATATTACAAAACAACAATCTGATTTCTTGGGAGTTGCGAGAGGCAGAGCAGTAGGCGTTGTCCAGTGATGGCAAAGTGTGCCAGCCACCCGCCAGCTAAATTGTCATTGATTGAAACAATTATTTTAAATCTACTTAGCATGATTGTTACAATAATTTGTAGAACAAATTGTGTTTTCTGCTTGTTAGAAACGACAATTATGTTGATGACTGTGCAGCATCGCTACTTCAAAATTGTTACAAATAGTTCCAATTAGTCTAATGAAATGTTGGAGCCGCATTAACCGGCGAAAGGCTAGCCATCGCTGCCACCAAGATGATAATGAGCAGCAGCAGCCAGCAGCCAGCACCGGGACCGCGGCCTTGGCCATACTTGCCGCATACTTTTCGACGTTATTGTTTTAACTTTGGTCAGCCAGCAAAAGATACTTGGGGATGCGGCGCACTTTGGCCAAGGCACTCTCTCTCTCCAGTGTCCGCTCCTCGGCGCCCCGTTCTGCTCCCCCTCGCCGGGAGTCACACCACAAAAAGGTTCCCGCAAAAACGGGAGCCCAACATTCTTCTGCCCGCGATAGATTCTTCTCCGGCCGGTCTTTACTTTCCAGCCTTTGGCTTCACCAAAGACTTACAGCAACGGTTGCATTCCGAACGTGCGGTGTTGTGCCAGGAGTGGAGGGTTGCCGTACCGCATTCCGTTTCTAACACGTACCCGTACCCGTTCCCCGGGAACCATTTTGTTGTTGTCGGAGCTGGAAAATGGAAATGGACATACTTTTGTGGGGCGCGGCAAGTTTTCCACCGGAATCGTTATCAAACGGACGTGTAAATGCCTCCCCGTGCCATACCGTGGCGTACAGCGCATCACGGCCACCGCACAACTCCGACACGTTCACTCCTTTCCTTCCTCGGGCCGCCGGGAATGGAAGTGAAACATTTTTATTAACGAGAAAACTGGACGCCAAAAAAAACAAAGGCAACAAAACATTTCGGTGCATTTTTGGTGGTTTTACTGCAGCCTCATTCCATTCCAGGCAAAGTGCGTTGCTTATGTTGTTGCTGCTAGTGCTGCTGCGGCTGCAATTTTATGCTAATGACGGGTACGTGCCAGTGCGCGAAAGATTATTTCCAATACACTTTTCTCGGAGCCAGGAACGAACCACAGCGGACGTTTGTATTCCCGCCTTGCTTCGAATGGAAGTACGCTAAACTGTAGCAAACCGCAGACGGCTTTCAAAAGCCACTACTGACCTACCAAAGGCCCTCACCAAGCACCATTACGCGAGTGCCCGGCTATACCTTTTTTTGTTCTCGCAAATTCTTCCACCGCACGCGCCAGTCGTGAATGTGAATTTGTCACAACCAACGGGCCAACATTCCCGCGCAATCGCCATCCATCGTCGCTGGGTTAAAAATGGGACAAAACACGCACCCCCCCCCCCCCCCCCCCCGCGGCACCCTGGAGAAGTGTAAGCATTGTCCTCGATTTCGTATTTGTGGCCAAAAACCGACCAGTTTTTCAGTGGACGCAGTGGAAAGCATTGGGAAACAAAGTTTTATTATGGGAGTTTCATGAACTGAAACGGACGAAAAGCACTCGAAAGGGTGCCGCTCGAAATTCATTTTTCGACATGATTTAGCGCTCGTATTTTGTGGTATTTGTTGGTGAGCAAATTACGTGGCATGGTGTAAGTGGTGTTTTCCGTTGAATATGCGTTGAACACGCCGCTTCCGGGCACGTATCCGGCTTCGAGGAATAACTGGGGCTGTGACTACTCTCCAGTACACAATAGGCGTACCAATGGGTTGAGTCAACCGATATGAGGAATGTTTAGAATTGAATTACTGTTGTGGAAGTAATCAAGCTTCATGGTGTTCGTCCCACGGTTTGAAATAAACTTACGCAGTAGAGGTGAAAACCACTTTATTAATTAAATTTAACAATTCTAATATTGACGTCAGCAACACTCAGGTACTTAGAAGACAAGTTCAAGTTAGTCAACACGTCCTTAGACAGTCTACTGGGAATAGTGAAGTGCAAATGGAAATGGATTCCATTTTAGAATAATCCCAGTAGTTGCACACTAACCATGTCTTTCCTTCCACAAAGTTATATCCGTGGGTGGTTCTTCGCTCCTTTCTCTGTTCTTTAATCCAGGTTAGCTGAGAGATTCCCGGCAGTCAAACAGCATGAGGCTTCCCACGTTGTTTTTCAAAGGCATAGCACAGTGCAGAAGCACAGTGATTGAGCTCTATTCATTGTCCTCTCCGTCCATTCCCCGGAAGAAATTGATGCTGTTTGGTTTATTTTTGCTCCGATTGTGCCCTAGTATTTCCCTTGAAAGCAAAGGAGTCGGATTATGTAATCAGTTTCCTGTTAAAATGGCATTTGCTAGTTGAAAAAGGGAGCAGTCTTTGACGCAATAGAGATTGATGTAGTTTTATTCAAAGAAAAAACAATCCCGGAACGCCCGAAGGTCTGAATCAATCGGATCTGCCCTTTCTTATGCGCATAGGAACAGCGCAAACAAACTCTGGCAAACTCCTGGCAAGTGGAAGCAATAGAAAACATCTCGCTAATTAGAAAGCAACCGGTTGTAAGCGGTTCAAACATCGAAAAACAATGATCTCTTTCAACGAGTGGCACTGAAATCAAATTAAAAAACGAAAGGTGTTCTCACTGACCTCCCACTTGGCCCAGGATGTCCACCGACGACGAAATGATGATGATGGTGGTGGTCGATGATCATCCCGTATCGCTGTCGATTAACTTTCCCCGGCAAACGATAACGGCCGGCAATAGTAATAGAAGGGGCTTCCCGTTCGGAACCTACGGTCCGAAGTTAAGCGAACCTATTATAACGGCGTCTACATCATCTCATCCGGTCCGTGTGTTGGTAAAGCGCTAGCCCTTTCAAGGTGGCAGCCACAGAATCCAAGCGATATGGTTCTATCCAACGTACCATCCAAACTCCACTCCTAGCCGGCCACAATTCACAATTGAATTAAATTGCAACGAATCCCGACATCGACTCCGAACGTATTCGCTTCCATCGGGAGTGTTCTGCTGGTGCTGCTGCTGCTGCTGCTACTGCTACTGCTCCTGCTTGAGGCAGTTAAGTCATTCCCTTTGCCAGGATGTGCCCACCGCATGCAGGCAGGCAACTAGGCTACTAGCGCTAGCAGATGGTGAGCCATTTGGTTTGGTCAGTCCGGTCCGATCCGGAAGCCGCCAGTGCCCAGCACGCGAAACGCGTGCTTCGATATCCAAGGCCGTGATGATGGTCGTAATTGAAGACCTAATGGACTGACATGATTCGAACTAGCTGACCGCAGCCACCATTCCCGGTAGCCACACGGTAGCCACTCTCCATTCCATCACGCATGCTGGTGGCCCAACAGGTCCAACCAGGGCTGCGTTGAGTTGAGCTGCGGGGTTCCGTGGGCGATCATTCGGCAGGAAGTTGGCTGGAAATTACTGAAGCATCCTTTGTTAAGTGCCGCGAGTGGTGTACCGGTGGGCGGTAGATCTGCGCCAGACCTCTCGTTGATTGTTTTCTGAACAATCTGCCACGAGCACGGTACTATCATCATTAGCGGCCTCCCAGTGGACGCGTCCCGTCACTAGTCGGTGGTGATGAGGTACCGTCTGTGGTACCGCAGTTGCAGGCGAGGATCTATTTTCAGCCAGCTTCCGGATGACGCAGAATTCTAAAAGGGGGGGCGTTCCAGGGAGCTATGATACCCGGGAAAGAGGAATAAACCTTGAGCAGAGTCAGTGAGACTAAACAGAAATCGTGCGATCCGGCCTTCCATCGACCGGATTGTGTCTTTCCGGCTTCAAAAAGAATAATTTTAATGAAGAAAGCCTTGACCTAGCCAGCTCGCAGCTTATCCTTTTTTTTCTTTTTCGGAGCCGGTAAATCGAATAGGCAAAGGGTAGCCGGATGACCATTAATGGATTTGCGTGAGTAGAATTGGGCCAAACGGCACGACACCAGGCCGTCTTTCTTGCTTTCTTCTTGACTTCTCGACAGCCTCACCAAAGCATCCGAAGCCGGCTGGAGAAAAGCACTTGAAGCTTGAAACGCAACCCGAGAAGAAGAGGTCTCGAAAAGGAAACCCTTTTTGGCACTTTATTATGGTCGACCCCACGCTTCCCTTTCTCAACCAACGGTGTCGGGGTTTGATCATGAGTGGCTCAGCATCCGCTCAGCATCGACAGCGCCTAGCGAGCGCCTTGAAGCCAAGGCGTGAAAGTTTCATTTGCATTAAAGGTCGGTCGAGTTGGGTCGGTGTCTAGTCGATAAGCTTACCCCCACGTGTACGTGTGTAAAGAGGGCGTACCGCACCCCCCAAAAACCGTGTCATGATTTCACGGCCAAGTGCCGATGATAATAATCACATGGATCACACTGCCGGTCGGGCCTTTCGGGTCGGATCGGAGTAGCTGAGCTTGAGAAAGGCAAATCGGAGAAAAAGACCCAAATCAGACAAGGGAGAGGAAGGGAAGGAAAATGCATTAGAGCTGAGAAGGCGAAAGGATAATGAAAAAGGTCTACAATCCTTCTTGCCGTCAGTTTTCTGTATCATCTCGTGCCATGTCAGGAATGCATTCCACCGGCAATGGCATGGTGGATGGATTGGTTGGGTTGGAAATGGACGTACGGGCGAGCTCTGTGCCAGATTGAGGATTACGCATTACGCCGATATGACTTTTACGAAATCCTTTTTAGAAAATCCTCTCTCACAGCACCTTCACGGTGCTTGATTTCGGAATCCATTCCACTGTATGTGCCTCCAATCAAAGCAACCAACGCTCGTCCGCTCGCTCGTTTAAAGTATGCTCTCAACTGCTCGAAGTGACTTTATTAATTTTAATTCCTCCATCAATCATCGCGCTTTATGTTTGCCGGTGCGAATCGTTTAGCTTTTCACATCAACATGCTGCTGCAGCAGCAGCAGGAGTAGCAGAGACCGACAACGACACCAGGACACCAACGACGACGAGGACGAATTGTGCAAGGACCACCCTAGGCACACTCCCCTCAAACGGATTCTCATCCTTCTTGGTACCGGCATTCCTTTCCAGCGCCGGCGCACACCATCTTCGTTCTCTCTTTCTCAACTTCCCTTATTGTCCCTTTCCAATACCCCAGGCTTCCACCGGAATGCAACAAATGAGTGACAGTCGGACTTCCAGCGAACTCCAACCGAACCGAGGGCACTCCCAATCCCCGAACGGCACTCACGTTGGTGTTTCCCCCCCTCGAAACTGATGTCCCCGATCCGGAATTTCCTTTTCTCTCAAAGGCCGACGCCTCGCACTCGGCATCAAAATATTTGTCAAGTCCTGCCGGGGGTCCTGGTACGCTACCGGGATCACGAGAGATCCTCCCCAGCGTCAGTTATGTAAAGCGTGCCGTTGCGTACGGATCGCCAAGATCGCCGTGCTGTCGCCGTAGTGTCGCGGTTTTCCTCCCGGTCAATGGTTTAACGGGAAGAAAAATCGGTTACCGAACATCGACAACAGGCCATTCTGTGTCGTGCGAGAAATCGTCATCGTCGCGTTGTCCCACGGGTTCGCGTCGAGTCCGTGTCTGTTCAAATCGAAGCGCCCAGCATGACGGTGAGGTGCCCTGTGCCCTGACCGTGGGATTTCCACGGTGGTTGGTTTGTGGCGTGAATCTACGACAACATTCCACGGTCCCACGAGTGTGTGCGCGTGTGTGTTTTCTCGTGTGTATTTTTGGGGCAAGCCAGCAGTGTGCCAGTGTGAACCAAGGGTCTGCCTGCCTGCCTGTCTGTGAAGTGGTGCTTGAAACGGAGTCCCAGCAAGGGGTGCCACTTCACAGGGGGTTTTTTTTTGGGTTTGTTGTTTGGAGTTTGTTGGAAAAGTCAAGCTCCAAAGTGTGCTGTTAGAGTGTTGGTGTTTGTTGGTGCGTGCCGGTATCGCTGCGTGCGCTGCTGTGCTCACAAGACGTGACTGTCCTCGCCTCACTGTACCACCCGGGGTGTTAGTAAGAGGGATACCGGGGTCTTTACCCGCGCTTTACTTGCCAAGTGACTTGAACATCAACCACCGACGCTACACCCCGAAAAAAAGCGACGTGAAAACAAGGTAAAGCAAAAAAAAAACTGCAAAACTAGCTTCAAAAGAATTCCACAAAAAAAACCGATTCGCGGTCTGACGGAAAGGACTTTTGGGGAACGACTGAGAGAGCGGGATTATTTGGTCGAAAAGTCCGGATTCCAGGCCGGGCGCGTTCACTCGCTTGACCACACCGACCAACCGGGCACCTCATGCAGGGAACGATGGGGATTTGTTTGCTTCCTTTTGTGGACAGAAGTGGTTTGAGACGCACACACCGAGCAGCAGCAGCAGCAGCAGCAGCAGCTGGCTCCGAGGGCTAGTGCTCGTTCGGGTGTCGTTATTTATGCCCGCAATGCAGTCCACCAGAAGGGAGCATCGTAGGAGCAGTGTCACGGTACACACTCTAGGGGATCGTTTTGCAACAAGCAAACCCGTTGCTGCTAGAGCTCCGGTGTCCAGTTCGGGACGTGCCAGGATTTGGAACTCCCTCCGGTGCTTCACGTTCTACTCGTGATCGTGCTTTGGGGCGATTCTTTCTAGGGTTCGGAATGTATAAGCAAATGAAAAGTTAATCGAAGACTCTGGTGGTGGATTCAAGGTGGTGCGTTTAGTAACTGGTATTAGTTGTAGAGCAGGGCACAAACAATTGAATTATCTTTGTTTATTTCAGGTCTGTTTGTTTTTCATTTAATGATTTGTTTAAGAAGACTCGACGTAATATCATTTACGAAAGAGTGATCAAGAATTGGAATTAAAAATGAAGTTTTTAGATCTGGAACTAACTGAAAATAGAAGAGCTAACGTTCTCTAAACTGACTGGAAATACAAGATGTTCCATCGTAAGGCCATTAAAGCGGAACTTTACCTCCAGGAATCGCTTCGGATTGTCTGTTTCAATCTGACTCCAAATATTCGTCCAGAGTCTGTCGCACCCCACTCCTTATCTCATCGGGGACCAAGGGACAATACTATCCTGGGAGGCGTTAACAACCTTTCCGGCCCTTTTCCCCCCTTTCTCCGGACACACAATCTTTGCGTGAGCTGACGTCGTCTACCATTAAACGTCGTCCCCGAATCCCTCGGCCTACTTCCAGCTCACCGACTAATGTGTCACCGAGGAGGGTCCCCCGGGAGGTTAAAATCGTGTTAAACTTGACACAAGATTTGCCGATCCATGTAACGCTTCGTTGGCTGCCATTCGTGATGGTGCTCGGTTGTCATACAACTCCTCCGTTTCTAGTTCGTGCTCCGTAGACCGTCCACTACCGGAGGGATACTGTCTTTGTTGCTGCGGCAGGGACACGCACCTTAGCTGAGCACTAATGGAACCTGGCACAAACTTGGTCAGTCCAGACGCCAGCCAGTGTACGTGCCAGTTCCTTGGTTCATGTCTTGGTACTGTCTTGAAGCTCCGGACAGTCTCAAAAAGTTTGTCGTCTTTTAGGCCGGGTAAAAGTTTGTCCCGCACCCCAAATAGAGGGACGAGCGACTACCACTTAGCGTATACCGGCAATTTGCACTTTTGTTTGCGTTTTGCCGAGTAATTAAATGGATTCGTGGTAGTTCAAACTGTACACAAGGTTTGTGGTGCTTTGTACAGTCGTGGTCGGTAGCAGAACTTGCATTGGTAATGAGAAATTCAATCGTTGCCTTCGTTCGGACTTTGGGGATATGGATACGGAACGAAAGGTTCTGTTCTGTACACAATGGGAATGCAATTCCCGTTTGCTCAAGTGGTCGGTGCCAGGTCGGTTGCAATTCAGCAAAGCTCGACGTAAGCAGAAGTGCTGCTTTTTCAGGAGAATCGCTTCCCTTAACCGGCTGCTTAAGTGGATTCGATGTGATTCGATTTCGTTGGAATTGAAAGCATAGTTTTTTGGATAGGTCAGCAGCTCCTAGTCCCTAGTGCCTCCGGGGGTTCTAATAAAAGAAGCCACCACCCAGGCAGTTGCTTTCGATTGCTTTGGAGAAACGATTAAGGTTCCATGATAACCTCAGGCCCTTTGGCCAGCTTCTTCTACTGCTAATCTTTTTAATTAGATCGCCTCCGAGATCAGTGGTCCAGGGGTTCTGCAAGTCATGTATGCCCATGTGAGCGTGTCCTTATCGTAGCCATTGTCATGCTGCAACGCCCAGAGATAGAGAGGGAGAGGGAGAGACGTAGCCCATCTCCAAGACACTGTTTGCCGGTTACATCGACCAAGCGCCTGCCGAGTCGAGTGCTCCGAACGACCGAACGACCGAACTTTGGCACGTGCATTGGCTTCAAATGAAACGCTCGTTCGCTCGCTGGATAAAAGTTGTCACACTGCGTGCTTCCGGAAGACGTCTGGTGCCTGGTCTGGTGTGCCTCTGGCCAGCTCGAGGACGACGACGACGATATCAATTTAACGAGCATCACCGACGACAATCTAACACCATCCGGATTAGCGCACGCCAGCCACCTTGACGTGGGAGTGAAGGTTGAGCAGCTGAACAATTTGGACGAACTGCTCGCCATCTCGTCACGCACCAGGCCACGGCAACGTACCTACGTTCCTCTTCTTCCGGGAAACTTTCCAAAAACTGGAACCGTTTAGAGCTAATTAATTAATTTGGCTTAACAACGATGGTGATGCCTAAGAGGTCGACGAGGAGCACAATGAAGACGACATTTTGATGCCTTCTTAGAACGGAATGCGTGGATGGAATATCGCATAGAGCAGGAGACTCTAACTCGCGGCGCGCGGCCACATCCACGATTTATTTGTATGTTCAGTTTGGCCATTAATTTTATGTTCTATGTAGTTTTGTTCTGGAATGTATGTTGGAATTGAAAATCGTTAATATATTTGCAATGACAGTAATGTTCGTAAAATTGAATGAAAAAACATTTTCCAACGTTTGAACATTAACAGCATCATAAAGTTTGAGATCCCTGCGTTAATTAGCGATTTCTATAAATAAAACCCTGAAAGTATGCAATTTGACCGGTTACCTGGCGCCTCCATCATTGGGGTTTTGGCAGCGGAGCTACATAATTTCGTTTTTCCGACGCGGTGACCAGTTTTGGAATTACCTTTACCTCTCTGGCCACGAACATCACCGGCACCAGTTTGGCTTTGATGGGAAAAAGCAAATTTAATAAATTCATGTATCTCTACATTATGTGAGGCCGCGGATTGGCTGTCACTTAGTTTTGCTGTCGAATGGTAATGTGAGTTTGCAAAACACGGTGCATCGATTGGTATGCTGTGGTATGTCCTCAAAAGATGATCCATAATCAAGATCACCAAAAACCGGAAGTTGGCACAAATTGGATCTTGCTGCTGTGCTTCGCTTGCCCGTTGTTTGGTCAGCCCATCGCGTGGTCTTGAGGGTATTCCTTCGTGGATGGCGACCTATTTTGGAAGCTAGTGTGACCGGCGCGAACGCTTGCCACCATCATCCATCATCCTGATGTTCGAGGTCTGATCTGATTTACGATGATGAATCGGACGAAATGGCGCGTTCGGCGCGTTATCGGCCAAGTGGCCCTTGGAGTGGACCACTATCTTTGTTTCGGTTGCTCGTTTCGGGTGTGATTTGTCTTGTGCAGCGACACGCGCGGGCGTCCAAGCCACCCTTGGGTGAGAGTTGCCCCCGGAAAGCGAATCCGTGCATCGAATAGAATAGAATGCTGGCCGGGAGGAGCGAACGGGAGAGAGAGAGAGAGAGAGAGAGAGAGAGAGAGAGAGAGAGAGAGTGTATGGTGTCGGCTTGAAAGAAACATAATTTCGTGATAACCCCTTGGTCTCGAGCTTCCTTTCGCATCAGGATCAACTCATCCACCAGCAGGCCATGGAGACGGCATTTTAAGGTTATGGTGCCCGGTTGCCCATTTCGCTTCCATTTCCGATTAGTTCTCGGTCCCCGGGAACCGTCGATTACCTCGCCGCCCACAGGGACGCCCCCGGTAAGCGGAAGAAGGCTGAAGACCGGCTTGTCAATGTCTTAACAGCGTAGCACATATCTCCTCCGCATGCCGCATGAATCACTGGGTACGTTGCGTCGCCGGCCTGATAAGCCGGTACCGTTGCCGGTCCGGAAGTTTCCGTTTTCGAAAGCGAAAAAAGGGGCAGCCTCCAGTCAGCCAGCGTCATGTGCCGTCATGGTTCGACACGATGTGCTAGAGGCAGCCCGCGCCTGTCGGTGTTGCCATTCCATCTATCACACTGGAGCGAGTTCTTTTTCTTTCTCCCCGGGACCGATGATCTCGGTGTATCGACGTGGGCAGAATGTATGCCGATGGTGCTCGTTGAATTATTTCCATCTACATCACATTCGCTTTCACTGTTTTTTGTTGCTGTTGTTGTTGTTGTTGTTACGCTGCCTTGACTATGCTCTGCTATGCCCTCGCCATGGTCTTGATGATGTTCTTTTCATGCTTCATGCTTCGATGTTGCTCCAGAGGGCCCTCGAGTGTAATATGTTGCCTGATGCTGGGCTCAATCTTGAAGAAGAACACACTGATTGGGTGTACTGGTGTGTGTGCGTGGAGGAGAATGAAAGAAAACTCATCAGGAGCATGATTTGCTCGCGGTTGAACGCGCCTCTATGCTCATACCTTTCAGAGTGAAATTAAGAATAGCTCGTCGTCGTCGGAGTCAACTTGTATTGTAACTTTTTAAAGCACTTTTCCCCCTCCCGCCCGGGGGGTGGGCCAATATGTCGGTTTCGGTTTCCATGACAAGGTATCGACTTATGTACGGTTCGATGAGCGAAATGCGGCTTTTCTCGCTAGGTAAATCGAATCGGCTCTCGAGCCCTCCTGGTAAGCTTCACGGTGGGCTAGGTGTGTGCGAGCATATCACGGATTTTTCACGATTCATCCCGACCATCACCACCATCACAGCACCCCACCCCTCTCATCATCATCATCATCATCATGAGCACCATCAGGGCAATCAAACGTGATACTCATCGCTTTGGGTTCGTTCTTGCTTCATTGGGCCGTTCCGCGTTCCGCTTCTCGGTGTGCGGATTTGCTGGCAGATCCTTCACTGTCGTCAATTTGCCTGCTACAAATATTGACAAACAATCGCTCTAAGCTCATCAATTCACGTCATGGTGTGGGGAGTGGGTGGGGGAAAAGCGTGCGTTGTACACACTTCTTGGCTCCATCGCTTGGTGCTTGCTTCGGTGGCTTGACAACAAAAGTGTTTGTTTGTTGAAAATAGGCGCCCTTTTCAGTTGAATGGAAGAAGGATGGTTTTACGGAAGACGCTTATGAATAACATTTCCCAACACTTTGCTCATTTGGTTTGAAAAGCCATTGTGTGTCTATTTACCTTGTCGTTAAGTAGAACAATTGATATTTTTTTAAAGATTTTGTTGTTAGTATCGTAATTACTACCGTTGTAATTTACCATAAATTTAGAAATAATTTAGGAGCATTGTCAGGTTTCAAACGATCATTGCACCGTGCTTTCCTTGCCAAGCACATATCCACTTGTTCTTCAAATAAAGCGAATAGTATTTATTTGATTATAGCTGCTATTATTGATCCAGCTTATGTTCTGGAAAAATTATTCTTGTTTGAATCGCGATAGCATGTAATAAAATTTTGTTCATAATTTTCTTCTGAACTAACGAAGCAGTCAATGAAGCAGTCTAGGAATTAGCAAACGGTTCATAGATTTCAATGTCAGTACTTGTGTATCATTCGTAGGGGTTCATACCACAATTTATCCACATCCACGGTTTTGTACGATTTATTTATTAAAAACAGCATTTCTTACAAATACGAATCAGAATGAATTCAAAGAAACATGCAAAAGGGTAATTTAGATACTTTTTTCATTCGAATATTCGTTGCATAGTATTTAAATCTAAAAATAAACAGAAAACAAAAAATCAATCTAGAAATCAAAGACGTTTGAATAATGCTTGAGACATCAAAAGCATTAAAACATTTCTATCTTTATAAAATACAGTTTGCATTTCAGGCTGTTTAGCATATTCCAGAATGCCATTAGAAACAATGTCTTTAAAGTTGATCCCCAGAAATGCTGCATCGCAAACCACCTTCCTCATGCTTCGATACACCTGAAACCACACGCAAAGCCACCACCATTCCCGGGCCAGGCTGCATTGCTGGTATGCATTTTGAATAATAAAACCATCCACCGCTATGCCCGCTGATGCGGAGTCCTCATCGCGTTTTTTTTTGTCCTCCAAGGGATTTAGCGCTGGTATGGAAATCATCCTACGATTTGTGTGGTTGTGGTCGCGCTTCTACCCGGGAGTGAATTCCATCGAATCCGTACCAAACCATTTCGCTGGCTTCACTCGTCCCGGTCTATTTTTTTTGTCCCGTCACAATTTTCCGGGAAACATATTTTTTCCGTCCCTGAAGGCTTGGCCCAATCCCACTGTATCACGCTAATAAAAGCGAGATCGTACACCGTATCGCTGTGACTGCAAAACCGCAACAAGGGTAAAGCCACCGCACCAAAAGAGTGGAGGCGGATCGACGCTGGAGGATTAGAAGTAAATGAATACGAATGGATACCATCCGCGTCACCGCCCGGTGAACAGATTGTGTGCGCAGCAGCTGCTGGAGTCAGGGGGAGAAAAAAAATCGGAAAAAGGACGCTTTCCAATCTACCTAACCGTACACCGTGCTGCTCGGTACACGGGCAGACATTCAAATTCCAATCGCAATCGCAGTCATTGTTCTGCATTTCTCGATGCCCACAAAAAATCACCAAGCGAACAACTCTGTCGAAGGTCAGCAATCGATCGGGGATGAGCTACTGTTAATTCCTTGTGACAATGCCCACAGCCCAATTTATGTTACCATCTGGCACGGGATATGCTGGCTGGACAAACGGAAACGGAAAGCAAAACAGCCAACCTTTCCTTTTTCGGGACGCTGATGATGACCAGATGGCAGCCAATTATTAGCAAACCAAATCCCTCCAACCAAGAAGGGACGCTTGAGCACTCAACAAGTTGGACAAATCCGAGCGAAATGTCAAATCGGATTGAAGGAACAGAAGTGTAAATGGGCGAAGAAGAAAGCGAAAACCCAACAAAATCTATTCCGTGTTCCTAGTAGCATCCATTGCTGCTTGGGAGCTTCTGTTGCTGCTGCTGCTGCTGCTGCTCCTACCTATTATCATCTTCATTATTCTTATTGTTTTCATTATTACTGCTTTTGACATTTCATTTCACATTTTTTTCCCTCCCCTTGGGGCTAAGTTCAAGGCGATTCCCTTTCATTCGTCCGGTTTTTTATTTCATTTCCGTGTTCCTTCTCTCTTTCTCTTTATTTTATTTACATTAAATCCCTGTCGTGGTCCTTGTTGTCGTCGTTGTCGTTGTCGTCGCTGTTGTTGTTATGCCCATTATGAGCACCCGGCCCGGTGCGCCTCAGTGAAAGGCACCGCTCGCGCCGCGAAGGGAATAAATTTTAATCCCCGGCTTAGTTCCTGCTTCGGTCACACCTTGGCGAACCTCTCGACATCGTCACCGCCCTATGGTGGTCAGACAGGAGCATTCACTCAACACGACGCCGTCTTGTGGCGTCCACTCCAATTCGTCCCACCTGGCCGCGGTTGATGGTGGTTTCTTCATTTAAATTTTGCGCTCCAGCGACGCTCTCCAAGAGCGATGTCATTATAAGGGTTCAGTGTTTCCCTTGGTTTGAAGCGGAGCGGTGGGGGGAAGGGGAGGGGGTGGTTGAAAAGAATGTCATACCAGACGACGGCAGCAAATGAAAAGCAACATCAAAAGGTGCCGCACACACATACCGTGCCCCCTCTTGGTGGCCTTCCTTTTGAAGGAAACGTTGTAAGGCAAAAGCCATTTCCAGCGGCATCGGTCGGCTTGTTGGGGTTGGGGTACGTGATGTTTACCGTCCACGTGGCAACCATATTCTCGCTTCCGAAGGGCCCACTGTACTCGTGACGATGTGACGGGTTTTGTGAGCTTCACTTTCGCTTCTTTTCATCCCTTTGTGTCTCCGGCAGCGCCATGAGGTGTGGTGGGAAAGAGATGACCTGCCCCCTGGGTCCCCTGGTAACAGCTTTGAGCCCTCTCCAATGCGCTCAGCTGGCATACCTGGTGTATCATTTAATTAATACTGCCATTGGCCAAGGACTCGCTCAGCTCAGAAAAAAGAAACGGTCCGGGGGGGGGGGGGGGGGGGGGAGTCAATGGAGGAATGGAGAAAGTTTTGTTTGTCATCGTGTGCGCTGATGTGTGTTCCACAGAGGAAGGAAGGGAGGGAATTCATTAGCAACACCCACGGTCTCCTCTTATGACACTCCAAAAAAAACCCCGTGGGCTGTCCTGGGGCCGGTTGGGGGGTGAGTCGCCTCCGGACGTGTAATTACTGCAAAAAGGCACGATCACGATGGATCCTGCGCCCTCGGATCAGATAAGTAGTTTCGTGTTTCACAACCTGATCCCCACGTTCCTTTTTCCGTCTTCTCCTGCTTCTTCTTCTGGGGGGGATGACGCATTCCGTTCGTTGCCGGTGACGAGGGTAACGAACTGACTCGACCGGCGTTATTGGAGAGCACAGCTGGTAGGTTCTGGTCTGGGCTTTTGTAATCATCGGCGGCGTGTAATGGCCATAAACCTATCTTCATCCCTCGCCACACATCATCATCATCCCCCGTTCCACCAGATCGTAGGATTCACTTCTGGTTCACGGCCACTGGGGACAAGCCGACAATTGATCAAACGAAACTTTCCCAATTTTCCGTTCCAAACAGCATAGACAGAGGGGAAAAGGTGGGAAAAAGAAGTGGAAAACGATCATATTCGAACATTTTCGGTACGGGTGTTGGGGTCATTGGGCTTTGGCAGTTGTTCCGAAGCAATTTATTAAAAAAAAAAAAACAAAACCGTGTGGTCATCGTGTCCTCGACATTCCCCGGTCTCATCATCGCCCAATATATCGCTTTTACGGTGGGAAAGAGTTTTTTTCCCCGAACCTACCGGAAAAGAAAAGCTCAAGACGTTTCGAAGTTAACCCTTCCTCCGGAGGTGAAGCCCAGGACGGTGTGTGACGCAGCACGAAAACCTCGAACTGGAACTCGGCAGCTGTGGTGTGCCGCTTGGTATGGCTTTGCCGGGTCAAATTCCTGGACACCCCTCCCGACGGTCCCCGGAAGCGACATGCGTGAGGCACGTTCCATGCGTGAGTGGTCTCTTTCTCCCGCCATTGTCCCGGAATCTTGGGTTCCTGGGGTCCAATCCGAACGAAAGTTGGAGCATTCCAACGAGAAAAAAGAAAAAAGAAAACTTCAGTGGTGCAAAAAGGACGATTGGTTGCTGGGAAAAAGGGGGAAAAGGAGGAAAATCGAGGATCGCGAGGATGAAACTATTACTGTAAAGCGATATGATGAACCTTCCGTGCGTGTTCCGGGTAAGGAAGGTCACGGAAAAAAAGGTCTAAAAGACCCTAGAAGAGAGAGAGAGAGCGAGAGCACGAGAGAGAGAGAGAGAGAATCGATAAAGGAAAACTTCGACACGATGTGATTCGTGGGAAGAAAAAAACTTTAATCTCTTGAAGGAAGCCAGAATCGATCGGCGCTTCCGTTAGCTGTTTGTCGAGGCCATTCTGTCCATACCGTGCCCATCCTCTCTTTCTGAGGAATGCACTCCGCAATCGATCGAATGTTTGTCGATTTAGGGGTGGCTGGTTTTGGTTTCGATTCCCGGGGCATGAGGGACCGAAAAACCGATCCCAAAACCCGGTCCTAAATAGACAATAGATGACAAATGATGAGGATAGCAATTGAGGGGGCACCTCTGGCACATTCCTCCACTCCCGGTCACATTCTTCCATTCCCTTCTCGGCACGAATTACACATGGTGTTTGGTGATTGTTTGCGCTTGCGAGCAACACGAGAATGGAAGGGAAAGGGCTGGTCGACAGCTGGAGCACAAGCACGAAATCGATCGATAGCGGTTGGGTTTTCGGGAGAGATAGTTTGTAGTTTCACCTCGGATCGTTTCACGGACTGCCACTTAATCAGAATGGACCAGAACTCCACCAAGAAGGTGGTGAAGGTTTTCCCCGGAACCAATCAATTTGTTTTTCTCGATTTCCCGAGTCGATTTGCAGATAAGGTCAGTCGGTTTTTGCGTTGGTTTCGGTTGACCGTTACGTAGTCGTTTCAGAAAAGCGTTTGAGCTTCCTCCTTCCGGAACAAGATATCATTCGAGAAATGGGGCGTTTGTTAGGGGAGCAAAGAAGCTCCCGAAGGCTGTCCGGAGGTCTTGGCTATCCCCAGTTCTAATAGAGCTACACGATATCTTTGACCTTCTGCTTC
The DNA here is from genome assembly GCF_943734665.1 of Anopheles aquasalis. Taxonomy (NCBI): domain Eukaryota; kingdom Metazoa; phylum Arthropoda; class Insecta; order Diptera; family Culicidae; genus Anopheles; species Anopheles aquasalis. The sequence continues at coordinate 27,844,974 of NC_064878.1, read as the reverse complement.
TGGTAGATGGGCCGGAGCTCCGGGAACGGATTCAGGTTCACTCTCAGCGTCATTTTCAACAAATTAATATAATAGCAGGATAATCCAGCTCTCTTCACGCTCTCTCTCTCTCTCTCTCTCTCTCTCTCTTTCTCTCTCTCTCTCTCTCTTTTGCACGCTCTCCAGTCAGTGATTACTCTACCCTTTTCTTACAATAATGATGACGACCGGGATTTTGCGGTTGAAAAACTTAAAACCCCACTCCATACGAGATATCCATGCTCCTTGGGGTCCCTGGGGGTTGCGGGATGCTTTCTTCTCTTCCACATTAATCCTCGGGTGAACTGTTAACCACACCGACCCACGGCACACGGCATAAGTAGGATAAGAAAGTGTAAAACACTGGCGCCTCCATCCATCCTTTCGCCATGAATAAATCATTCGCCATTAGACGGGATTAAGCGGGGGGCCGGCAGGAGTGGAACGAAGTGGACATTTTAATCTTCCCTTTAATTATCCACCCTGTACTCCCTTTTTCTCTCCACCCCTAAAAAGCCACCACGGCCGTGGATTGAATTGTTTTCTCATCCGCATCCGGCGCCCTCCGGTCCGTCCGGTCCGTCCGGTTCGAAGACACACCGCAAGGCCACTTGGCCACTTGTCCGGCAATTATCGTCACGTGCCGAGCGTTGGTTTATGATAAATAGCATCCGGACAGCACCGGTCAGCCGAAATTCGAGATCGGGGCTCCTTGCGGTGTCATTGCGCGCGCACGGTGAAGTAGAAGCATTAAAACAAAACATTAAAAAAGGGAGGGAAAAGAGAGAGAAGCAAAGCAAGAAAAAAATCAATATTCTCCTGACTTCCTACGCAGGAAGGTGGTTGAAAAAATAATGCTGG
>NC_064878.1:27819095-27839095 GCF_943734665.1 Anopheles aquasalis | reverse complement strand
CTGGCCGCTCAAGAGGCTGCAAGTCACTGCTGGTAACGTTACGGCACGGACTGTTTGCTGACCAAAAACCATAGAACGCACACATACCCACATATAGATTTGTCTACGCAGAATCCATTTTGGGGAAAGGAAAAAGTTTGGCACAAAAAGCGACTCTTCGGAGTGGGAGAGGAACGATGATGCTAATGTTGCTGACGCATGACGCTGGACGGGGTCAGTTTTGGTTCGGACCAACCGGACGCTCGGACGCCGAATCGTTTACAAGTTTGTTGTTCACTGGATTCCTCCTGTTCCTGCTCCTGCTGCTGCGGCTGCTGCTGAAACCAATGTGCTTAAGGCAATTCGTGAAACACGCTCAATGTTCAGTGATCACAGCATAACCACCCTCCTGATATCGGTACTTTTTTTTGTATGTGTGGCCGGAACTTTCTTCCAACGCCACTCCTGCCAACTGACTTCTTATCTTTCTGACTTGAGCGCGGAGCTCCTTATCTGTCGTGACTAAGGCCTAAGGGTGAAGTAAAAATCTTTTCCCAGAAACTTTGCGGTCCTTCTGATGCTGGAACCGAACCAAACTGAACGCGAATTAGCATAATATGAGAGCCCAGTAACTTTTACTTCGTTCACAAATGGCGACCGTCAGTAGCAGTAGCACCACCAGCACCGGTCATCTTGAGGGTCAGCTCCCGGGGTCATGATATGACATGTTGCACATCAGCACACACAGTTTATTTGTCGAGTTCGCGTGCTTCGGGAGAGGCCTGTTCCAATTTATGGACCCGTGGATTATGCCTCGGTTTTGGGGCTGTGTCGTCCGGTGACATACTTCTTGGAATGGAACTTCTTTGAGTTGGATGCGTGGTTTGAACATGAGCACGGTAAATGATGGTTGAAGTGAAGGAAATACGCGGAAAAATGCCAAGATGCTAACGAGACAACACTCCCAGAAAATGGAACCCGATGGTTGTGGGCGCTACGAATGATTTCACTTCGGGGAATCGACTTTTTGGGGCAAGGGACCGTAGGGAGCGAGAACGAAGGTACTGGGGGGCGGTTGTGGATTAGGAGTAGCGGCAGGGGCGTTTGGTTTGGCTTTAACTTCATAGCGCCTTAAACAGCAACGAAGTAATGGGAATGCCAGCATTAAAGTGATCGACTTCGTCTATAATTTGGTGTCGGTGTCAGCTCGTTTGTGTAGAGAGTTAATTCAAGAAGCAAATATTTCCACCTAACACTTGAGCAGCCAGACTGTCGAGCAAGCTAAGCTGTCTAAGGATAGTGCGTCGATTTGGTTCTTAGAATTTTATCTCAGAAACATGTCGCCTAATAAATAAATGTCTGGATGTAATATCACTTTACTTTACACTTTACAACCTGTTACTAATCCTTTTCTCCTTCTGTAAATTGTAGTCAGAATCTAATGCTAGTAGAGAAAGTTCCGGATTTTGTTCTATGCATATGTTGGAATTGAAGATTGGTGCTTTATTTCCAGTGACAGTAGCTTTGAATGAAGAAACATATTTACAACATTTTAACATTAACAACATCATGAAATTTGAGATCCTTACATTAACTAGCTATTTTTATTTTAAAAAAAACGGAAAGCATGCAATTTTACCGGTTACCTGGCGCCTCCATCATTGGATTTCGGCCACGGAGCTACATCATTTCGTTTTCCCAGCGTGGCGAGCAGTTTTGAAATTGCCTCTACCTCACTTGCCACCAAAAACCGGGCCACCGATTGGGCTTAGGTGGGAAAAGGCAAATTTCATAGAGCGATGCACTTCCAAACTATGGGGCTCACGGGCTGGCAGTTACATTCTTCTGCGGCCCGCATTCTGAAATGAGTTTACGAGGTCTAAAGACATAAGAAAATCAATAAAAAAGCATATTGAACCCTTCCTATACACTCACAAATTCTTTGCAAGTATTCATGTTAGTGTTCAGGTTCATGATATTGATTTCATAATTCAATTCACTAAGCAACACTAAACCTAATGCACAACTCTCTCCATGGAGTCCCCCGAATGGCCACCAAAATTGCCTGACGAACCAAACGAACTGAACGTCCGTGAACAACAAATGACGTGGAAATACAGCAACAGCCAATCCTCGCAATCCCCTGTGTCGGTATCGTCCCAGCGTAATGACCCCGCTGAAGTACTCATAAATGTCACTTGCCACGCTACCATCGAAATCCCTTTCTACCCCACCCGAAAACGGGGCATGTGTATCGGCTTGTGAACTACAAGCCATAAATTAGCCGCTTTATCGCCTCACGGTGTTCACCCCAAACAGGAGCGCGCGCGCTCTTCACAGTCATTGTGAAGGTGGTCGAAGCGTAAAACAGGTTCCCTAGCCTTGCGCCGACGGTCGATGCTGTGCTGCTCAAATTTATATCTTCCAAATAGTGCAATTAACACCGCCCATTCGAGCTCCAGCAGTGCTACGGTATGTCGTGTGCCGGCCTACCTGCCTTCCCTGAAATCCTTGAACACTAATTTATGGCAGCTTGGCGTGTGAAGCGACCATTTTCGGAAAATCAGAACCACCGAGCACCGAAGCGAGTTTCAGGATGGGCGGTAATCGACCGACCGGGCGGTGGGAGCGAGCGGTGAGACCACGACTCGAATCGATTCCTTCATCAGCAGCTGCCCAGTACAACCGCGGGCGGTACGCTAATTATCCCTCTGCCACCACCAACAGGTCTAAGGTACTATTCAGCGACCTCTTCCAGAACACCAAACTGAAATGTTGAAATGGTGGCTAAAAAATGGCACAAAAAGGGCTGCCTCATTAGCCGAAAAACCCGGCCTGGCGACTGGCCTGGCAAATGGTTTCGAGCATGAATCCAAAATGGCCACTTCTCACGCCTTGCCGCACTGCTTTGCCGGGAGAGGGGCAGCCAAATGGCGCTCCTTGAGCTTAGAATTCCGTTACTATTTTACACGAAAGACCACCGTAAAAGTTGCAGCGAGTTGCTTTGGAGGAAATCTTTAGAGAATCCTAAATCCGAAACCCTACGCTACCCTTGACTACCGCTACCCTCTCCTGGGCTCCTGGTTCTAAAGGAATTAGAAAGGAGTCGCTCACCTCCACCGAAGCTAAACGCTGGCAGCGAGCTGGCCGAGTCGAGGTGCGATTTCATTTGCATGCGAGCACTCGTGACCGTTCGTGGCGTAACGATTACGTCCAAAAGGGATGCCACGGGGTTTGCCACGGGGTGGCGGTGGTGCGGTTTGGTGTCCAACAAATGTTTTGCTGCCCATTTCAGGTGTTTTTTCTCCTTCGCCTTCTTCTTCTTCTTCTGCCACGTTGCCACCAACTTTACCTGTCCCTTGATTCAATCCACCTGGGAGGAACCGGTGCGAAGGTTCAAAGTTCGCCAGGATCGCCCTCCTTCTCCTTTCCGAGACCCTTTCGCTGGCGAGGGTGAAAGTTTTTTCCCCGTTTTTTTTTCTTCTTTTCTTTCATTTGCATCAGGCACGTGCGAGCGCGTGTGGGTGAGTGTGTGGGAGGTTACGGTCGACGGCAAAATCACGACACGAACGATGAATATTCAACGGAATGGAAGCGGACGCAAGACCAAAACTCCCCCTGGTCGGTGTTGTCGAGGGTTGAACTATGAGTTCTTCGTTGGTCCCACGTGGTATCCCCCGCTGAGCTGAGCGAGCTGAAGAGCAGAGGGGGGTGGTCCGTCGGCCGGTCCGTCGTCGTGGAACATAGAAAAACGGTGCTGATTATTTGCTGATAGTAAAACTCTCGCCAATTTTTTTTGCTCGCTGGTCAGCTGCAGACTGTTGAGACGGAGCGACGGAGTCGGCTGTTAGGTGGAAGGGTCTGAACTTTTCAACACGCTCGGCTCCGTGGGGACTCCGTGCGGACCGTGGTGTACAGCTGGAAGAAGCGAAGCGAGTCAAGCGCTGCCTAGTCGTCGAAATGGAGGGATCATCATTGAAGTGACTCGTTTTTTTGGTGCCTGTCAAAGCCTCCAACTTTGGCGCCGAGTCCCCTTTTTTTCTCCTTCTCTCTCTCTCTCTGGTGAATCCCAAATACGAAAAAGGACTCTATGCAAGACCTTCGAGGTGACACCATACGCTGGGGGAACTGCGGTAGTTCTGGCAAGCTGGCAATTGCTTGACCATTTGTCGGGTAAGTCCGGGTGCCCGGTTGCTACTATTAGTTGGGGCTACTAGTTGGGCCAGGAATTGTTTTATTGCGAGGGTGCGAAGGAAAAGTGCTGCTGTTTTCCTCTCCGTACTGCAGCCAATGAACTGGAGTGCCGGCTGTACTGATGATCTGGAATAAACCCTCCTCGTAGTCGATTATGGTGTTTGTTGGGAGGAACAGTCGTGGCTGTTGCTGGTGGACGGTGGATGGCTTGGGTTTCGTAGAACTAGTGAAGCCATTAAAGCGTGTGAAAAGGGTCCACGTTCACGATGCTGTTGGTCCAGTGACGGCGATGATGCGATGGTAGATGATTAAAAACTTATCGTTGCACATTAAGCTTAGCAGGTGTTAGAGATCGAGGTCGTAGGGGTTATTTTTTGAGTGGTTTCTATTAAATATTTAGTAACCCAGGGGGCTGTGATTACCAACAATTGAGTATTTTAAAATTCCACAATTGGAATAATCGAAAATAATTTGAGGTTGTTTATTCACATTTTTAAAAGATGACATAAAACGCAATTAGAAAATAGGACTCAAATTCCCCCAAATTCGAATTAACTTGAGTTAAAGTAAATTTGCTAGGAGACAAGTTGTTTAATTTGTTATTTTATTTAACATCGTAAGAGCTCGCTTAGTATAAAGCTCTCTACTATTTTTTTTCATTTGAAGTCACAAAATGAAAAGTCAACACGTGATGTGGTGTTACGTATCTGTTCCTGTTCTATTTAAATATTTATTCATGAAGTTCTTTAATTGGCCATTAATACATCGTAATATTCTTCATTATACTCAAAAAATGGTGACGGCAAAAATGAGAAACAACCTAGAATACGAACAACACAGAAAAATGGCTGTACTGCTACAGATAATCCTGCTCAACATGGCCCTGTTTTTTGTTATTCCACAAATTGCTACGAGAGTCCCCGCAAGCAAGCAGCCCATACCGGCCCAGGTACAATTAGCACTCCATTCCGCGCATTAACACACAGATGCACACGTATTGGGGCGAATGGACGAAAGAACAAACTTTTCCCATTCGCAATAAAGTGTTCACCTGCATCGAATGAGACTCATTACGCCATCGCCACCGTGCCGTGCGCGACCGGTTGCCGATGGTGATGCACAATTCCCGAAACTGTTGTGTTGTGAGCAGCAAAGCAGAGAAGAAAAAAAACAAACAAAAAAATCCTTGGAAAAAAATACTCCTCTACACTAAACTGTGGGAAAGTTGTTTTACAGGACGCCCGCTCGCTCGCCAATGCTACCAGCCCCCTGGATCGACAATCATTTTCCACCGACTGCTTTCACCCCACACCCCGTCAACATAACCATAAAAACGTTGCGTCAGCGCGGTCGATGGCGATGGTCGTGGGCCTGGGGTTGATTGTTAAATTTTATATCCTTTCGCCCATAATCGCCACTCGACGAGTCCATTGTTGGATGAATTATTTTGCAACTAACGGTCCGCTACTCCCCCACCCCCCCTCACAGGACATTCCGCCATGCTGTTTTCTCTTCCGCATCCAAGCGAGGGTTTTCCTCCTTTTTTCCTAACCTACGTTTTCAAAAACTAACGCTCTTTCTCTTTTTCCTTTTTTCTCTCTCTCTTTGTGTTTTTTTTTTGTTTTTCCCCTCTTTTAATGTCCACCATCTCTGAACAGGTGCTGCAAAGTGTGTGCCAGGACGGTCGGTGAGGCGTGCGGTGGCCCCGGTGGCTTTTCCGGGACCTGCGAACCACCGCTTAGCTGCGTTTCCAAGCCACCGGTCGGTGGTTCCGGTGTGTGCATGGGTAAGTAGTCAAACAGGGAACGAAGGTGGGGGAAGATGAGGAAAGGTCAGCTACCGCCAACATCTCCTGCAGCCGATGCCAGCTTTTTATCATTCAGCGACCAACGGTCACTCGGTGTCGTTGATATTTTCCGTTCGCTGCAACAACCGCCTGGGGGTGGCGCATGATTTTTGCCCGTTTTTGCTGCCACATCATTGTGGCAATGAATGGCCATGCCAAGCGGTGGTCAAGCTGACTGATGATGCCCGGCGGTCAACTTTTCGACGGTGATGGCTGCCAAAAGCCATCGATGGCCTTCAGCTAATGGTAGGGGATGGTTTTTGGAGGGGGAGTTGTTAGTGTTATTCGGACATGATTTGTGATTATAGAACACCAGCAGCACGGGGGGTGTGAGGAAGGTCACTTGTATGCCTAGCTGCGGGCCATTTAAATGTCATAAATTGTTCGTCATCGAGTGCGTGATGAAAGCCCTCGATGGGGGTGGAAAAAAGGGAGGGAGAGGGATGAATACGGGGCACCAGGACTCTCGCGAATGCCAGCAACTCACCATTAAACACGTGCCACTCACATTGCTGATGTGCAATCAATAAATTACACTGATGAGTGTTTACAACCATTTCCGCTTGACATGCAGTGACCCCAACATAAGGAAAAAAACTCTCGGCGGGGATCGTCCACCCACCAGAGGCCGCGGGTGCCAGGTGTCAAGTGTAACCAATCATTTCAATAATTACAGCTTAATCGAATCACCGACGGCGATCGGTATTGATATATTAAATTACGTTTTGAAATATGAATGACAGGCCAGGGATCTGGTCATTGACACTGATGCCCATGGTGCATTCCGGTGGAAAATGGTTGCAATATGGAAAACCAAGCAGAAGCATCGAATAATAAACGTGAAAGGATTGCTGACAAACTATATTTGCCCTTTGGTGTGGCCACTAATTCAGCTTCAGTTCTACGAACGCTCTACCAAAACTAAGTCCAAAAATTTGGAGGAAACGTACCAGAAAATCCTGGCAAAACCCCGGGACGGAAATTAAGCACACGGCTCGAGTCTTCGTTCTACAATTTTTTTGTGTTTGACCAAGCTAAGAAACGGGTGCAAGCCGAAAAACCGCTACCGGAACCGGACGAAAAGAGATTCGACCAGATCGTGCAGACGGCGTAAAGCAAACACGATTACCCTGGCTAATCCCTGAAGATGGAAAATCCTGGCCATCCTCGGATCGCCTCGACGAAACCGGAAACTCAAGCCCAACCGATGAACAGCAGGCAGCGAGCTGGGTTTTGCAGCAAGTTTGATGTTTGTTGAATAAATATTTCCTCATTTAAAAATGTGTAGCCAAGGCCACGGGACAGCAGTACTTGGTACGTGCTGGTTCGTCCATCCACCGGATCGTAGCAGTACCAAGCAACCGCTCCGAGGAACTGCTGCCTGCTCCAGGAATCAGTGGCGCCCAGTTACGCCCTGGTGCATCCGTGGAAGTCATTATACTGGCGAGCATCCGTGCTGGCAAGGATTTAAGAAAGGATCGCGTGGAATGTTTCATTTTTAAAAACAATTTCCCCGACCCAACGACCCAATGACAGTGCGATGACGGCAGAAGTGGGACCAACTCCAGCACAAGCAGACAGAATCGAATTTAAACTTGACAGTTGAACGCCATCCAAGCGTCTGGCGACCATGGCTCTTGGAATTTGTACCACAGTTTACCGAAAAGCCCGGCAGCGGCAGCACAGGGACCGGATGCCCGGCACCGGAAGACTGTGAAAAACAACAACAACTGAAGCAGCAGCCGGGTGAAGAAAGAAAAAAAAAAGAATCCTGGAAAAAGCGAAAGGAAAACATAGCGATAGCAGACGAGCGCAAACATCGGCAAAGTCAATATTAGCTTCGCTATGCCGGCACCAGCAGTGAGCAGTGAGGGCCCCTCGGAAGTTTCCACTGCCCACGCTGCGTGCTGCGCAGGAGATGATTTCCCTGGGAAAGTGGGAAGAGTACCCAGTAGGTACTGTGGAAACGGTGACCAACCAACCGAGCAAGCGTGAACGATGAAGTAAACGCACTGAGGATGGTGGGAGTGCTGGCGGTGGATTTAATTAAAATGAAATTAAATCTGTTCGAAAGTAATTCCTGCCACCGTGCCACCGGTCCGCTTGCTCCTGCTCCGAGCGCGCCAGAGAGGAAGCGAGCCGGTCCAGGGCCGGTCCAGTCGGTAGGACGGTCGGTCGACAGTTTATTAATAATCAGTTACGGACGGCATGAGTGGTGGTTGTGTGCTGGCCGGGATGAGGACAAGTAATTCGATCATAATCGTGTTGCGCCTTGTCTACTCCGATTGACGGCAGCTGTCAGTTGGTGCTGACTGACTCAAAGTGTCATCCGCTGGAGTTGCGGCGTGTCGAAGCTAATCAAAGTAACCGTACGATTGTTTGAGGTTATGTGGTATGCTCTCCCTCCAGATGATGATGATGATGGTGATGGGAGGGTAATAAATTACGAGCCATGGAGCTCTGTGCAAGAGGTATGTTCCACTCGCCCGCTGGCCACCGGGTAATGGCATGCAAACAAATCTCAACCGACCACCCTTAGGGGTGGGGGTCACTGGGGACAACATGCCAGCGCGCTGTTTGCCAGAGAAGACACGGAACACAAGAAGGATCGCGTATAAATCTCGGCTCCTCCTCGGCGTCTGCACACACGGACCTCTGAGGATGACTGTTGCAAATTATCTTCTCAGTTTACACTCTACATGGACGCCAGGACACCCCCCCAGGGGGGCTGGTGGCCACCACAGCCCGGCATCGTTCGTCCGTCGTTTTGTTGTTGTCCCGGTGGCGCTCTTCTTTTGTGGCCTCGGTTCCCTACGTACGGTGGTGCGGACCTTCATTATAGTTCATTGCCTGAGATGCCCGGCTAGCACATCCGGGAAGCTGGACCGAGCGCCCATGGTTTTTATTTATTACAACCAGAACCGGCGAGAAGGTCCTCCGTACCAGACGACCTCACCTCGTAGGATATGGGATCGGCCTGGAGGTTTGCTGTTGGCCCGTCCGGACCGTCCGTCGCATGTGGTTTCACCTTTCAGGATAGATTAACCCATCCTGACGTGTGTATGTATGTGTGCCGGTGGCTCTTAAGCGGACATTCCCATCGCAAACCCCTACGGTCGCACGGGTAACGGGGACAACGGGTGTTTGCTACGGTACTTAAGGGTACAGTCAAGTCAGGTTCCAGGTCGTCTCATTGTTACCACCGGTTACAACGGTCACCGTGCTGGCGTGCAAAAGAAGGACGAGATGCAAACGAACTCACGTCCACTCTCTCGCTTTCCACGTTTTTCTCGTCCCGAAATTGTCGGCTACCGGGAATACCGGGGCCTGGTCTGTGTCTGGCGCCGTCGTTTCAAGTGAGTCCGAGCACTCTTGGGATCCTTTTTTTTCTTTTTTGCTCGCCTCGAGTCGACCTCGAGCTGCAATTGTCGATCCCAAATCAGCCTCATCGTTCATAAATTGAAGGTATTGGATACCTATGGGCCAACGGTATACTCCGGATGGTCCGGATGGCCAACGGTATACTCCTGACTTTGTGGTCCATTCGGTGCAGTCTGCTACTGGCACGGTTTCCGGGGAACTTCAGGAGTAAGGTCGACGATAGAAACGAAACTCTTCTACTGATGCTGTTCGCGAGTTTTCGTGCTTGCTTTGCTGAAGCAAACCAGTGACGCACCGGTAGAAGCAAGCGGCAAGTTCCTTCCGACTACAGATTTTCTACGATATTTTTGTTTCATCCTCCAGCCAACGTAGCGACGTAGGTAGATGAATGGTTCCTTCGGGGCACCGGTACCAGTGGGTGGGTGCTGCATGATAGACGCTTGAGAAAATTGGTCACTTTCTATCTCTTCTCTCTTTCGCTCTCTCTTGCGTGTGGATCCATGGAGACCAGGCGACGGTGCGATGCAAGCGACAGAAGTCAAAATTGGATTTCTGTGGTCACCGCTGTGAAGTGGCTCTCGAGGCTCAAGCTGCACATGACCTGCGTGGCCTGGAGGGAGCCAAAGCAGTACAAAGCCACACAGCCACAGGCGGTATAGGGGAAGATGGGATGGGATGGGATGTGAAAATGAAATCTGCCCACAAGGCCAATTCATAATCATATGTTCCCGTGCATTACGCTCTTCTGCACAATGCTGGGGAGGTCTGGTCACCCATTTGGTTAACGCAACGAACGCAATATGAAAGTTGTTGAGGTTAGGATTTTCCATTCATTCAGTTCACAATTTAGCTTCAAAGTTTCACAATCAACAATCATGGTGAAACGTCTGCACTGAAGAAAGAGCAACATTCAAGCAGTTCTATCTATGGACGGTTCCTCTTTATTCTGCTTCAAAACACAGAAAACCAATTTCTCCCGTGTGCCTTTGCATGAATCACAGAGTTCCATTATCGTGCATTGATACACGCGCACACATAAACACACATGATGGTTCACTGGAATCTGAACGGTGCTGATGCGACCGTCACTGGCATTCAGTTTAAATAATTTGTCACGCAACGAAGGATACTTGATGGATGAGATAGGAATGACAGCTCCGTGAGCTGCTTCTGCTGCATATGCTGCTACGAACAGCTTTTGACTGTTGGTGACAGCTGGTGTTCGGGGCTGTGCTCTCGGTGGAAAGAATGTCATCGCAGTAGACTGTGGGAGAAGTATTTTATGAAGTGAAATGGCATCTTCTTCGAGATGAATACCAATCGTGCCACAACGATTTTAATGGTATTTGAATTGTTTTCACATGGAATGGGCCCTTCGGTACGATGCTTTATAAGAGTGAGGGTTAGTGGAGATTACTATCTTCTATGCATGGCTTTCGATGGCACTCTTTATGAAATTGATGCTTTATAAAATTGACTTTTTCCCATCAAAGCCCAATCGGTGGCCCGGTGTTCGTAGCACGAGCGGTAAAGGTAATTTCAAAACTGCTCGCCACGCCGGGAAAACGAAATTATGTAGCTCCGTTGTCGAAACCCCCGATGATGGAGGCGCCAGGTAACCGGTAAAATTGCATGCTGTCAGGGGTTTGTAATAGAAATTTGAATCGCAAAAAACCCAAGGATCTCAAACTCCATTATGGGATGAATGTTGAAATGATGAAAAAATGTTTCTTCATTCAGTTTTTAGAAAACTACTGTCACTGCAAATATACCACAAATCTTCAATTCCAACATATGCATAGAATAAAATTTCATACAATTAATGACCAAACTTAAAAAATACACAACCGGCACCGAGTCGCGAGTCTGAGACGCCTGTTCTGTACAATACAGGTACTGGAATTTCACATTGGAAAGTTCTATTTGACGCTTGTGAGTGAAGTCTATAGAACCTGAGTCTCGCTCTCTCTCTTTTATGATGTAATGGTCTTCATTGGAATCAAACATCATTCCCATTAACTTCATCAATCGATGCAATACAGAATTAATAGGCAGTACTGCATCACATATCCAAGAATTTTGATAACTCTATCCATTCCCCCCTAACCATGGGTGGCAAAATATAATACCTCACTAAGTGATACATAGTTACACTTCTGATAGACGCTATTGATATAAAGCATGTTCCGAGAGGTGTTGGCACTAGCATTTCCCAGCAATGGCTTCATCTTTCCCAGAGTAACTGGAAAACGATGCATTTCGTTCGATGAAACCACCGCCTGTTACGGATTCCCCATTCCATCGTTTCCATTTTCTCGGAATTACGACGGGAACGAGGAATGAGATCTCTGCAGCACCATCGCCAACACCCGTTCCACGAAGTGAGAGCCTGAGCCTGCTTAAAGCGATGGCTTCATCCTTTCCATGGGATAAGCGCGTGGCAGCCACACGCGCGATCTGAACTTTAACATTGTTGCTCATGAATAATTCCTACGCCGGAGACTGGGAGCTGATGCCGACCATCCTTAAGCCATCCGCAGGATCGAGAACTGCTCCAGCCCTGCTCCACCAGTAGACGAGCGGTTTCGCAGAATTGCGAGAGAAAAATGAAGTGTTTTATATGTTAATGCATGTGCACCAGCTCGGACTTGGGGCCCGTCAGTCGCGCTCCGCCGGCATTCCTTGCTTTGCTAGCAAACTCCGCGGTAGGTTGTTGGGTTCTAATCCCTGAGCTGTAAGCGTTTGCTGAAATCGAAAGATTACCAGCCATTATTGGAGGATTTACTGGCCAAAAAAAAAGGAAACCATGACTCAGATTCTCCTGTAGCCCAGCTGACAGAAAATATCGTAAACAGCAACAGGGCAGGTCCTTCAATGGCACATCGATCACGCTCGCCGACAGTTCTCACATGAAATGCGGATGCGTGCGCCCCATCGGCACCTTTACCTTCGCCAGAGTGTGTCAAGATGTCAATCAAAACGCCAATGGAGTGGCCTATGTCCCCGCGGAGACCGCTATCACGTGGTAACGCGTTCACTAGCCACCAAATTTTCCAATTTTTCGCTCCAAATTTCCACTGCCCCGCTGATAGTTCTACTGCTCTGTCATCCCAGGGCCCCTTTTGGATGGTTGAAATCGAATTCTTGGAATTTCTTCGTCCATTCGAGCCTATCTCACGTCGATTCCAGATGACGGCGCCGTGTCATCAATAGGCCCCCCCGGGCCCTAGCAGCCGCCGGTGGCGATGATAATCCTGATCCGGAAGGCGGAAAGTCTCGCCTATCCAACTCACCAATACCACTACACTGCCACCTTCCTGGGGGTTGGAAGGCCAATTGGAAGTTTCATCAAAATTCCAGCGCAGTCCACGACGCGCACGCCTTCAATTCGCCATCTCCGGAGTTTCCCCATCATCACCTCCATCAAGCCTCGACCTCCCGGAGGCACTAAACTGTTGAAAAGCCAATGTCGACCATGTGCTCGGCTGTGGAGTGCGCGAATTCAATCGTCTGTCCGCCGGTCCGTCCGTCCATTCGTTCACTGTGTAAAGAAATCGTTGAGAAGAAGGTTATCGTTCCGGATAGTGACTTTGGCGAAGCAGAAGAAAGCAGCAGAATCCTCTTCCGGAAGGCGTACGTCGCCGCGTGCCCGAGGCTTCTCCAATGGGTTTTTTTTTTCTGTTGCCACAGTCACAGCTTCTTCGTTCGGTTGTTGCCTTTACCCGGCTCGCTCACCCGGCCCGTCAACACCTCTCCCTCGGAGGTGTCGCTGAAAATTTGTTGGAAAAATCTCCCTTTTCCCCGCGAGGCTACCCATATTTTCCCATTTCGCGCGCTCGATCCACGGTGGATTGAATGGCGTGCGTGCGTACGCAATCCGGCCAAGAAACGAAACGGAAAAGAGAGTAAGCAAGAGAAGGAGAGGCCACAGGCAGCGGAAAGCCGCATTACCAGCAGCTATTAGCTTCAGCTCGCGGACACCGAGGAAGGCATTTATTAGATTTCGAAATAAATTTATTCCATCCAGCGCACGTGGCCGCTAGGCAGAAGGCACCAAGCAAGAAGGACTCCTTACGGCTTGTATGTGTGCGTGCGCTGGTGCTGGAGCTGGATCCATCTGGAGAGCTTAATGTGTGGCAGACCATTTTGTCCATTTCCGTTCCGTTCTTCTTTTCTTTCTTTCTCTCTCTCTCTCTCTCTCTCTCTCTCTCTCTCTCTCTCTCTCTCCTAATCCCTTTCTTTTCCTCTTGTTGCTCGAGCAGCATACAATCCCACGGCTTGAAAACAAAGCCACGCGTACAAATTGACTTCCTGGAACCATCGGCGCCGAACGCGTCGCTAGCCCGAAAATGTGCTTTACGGTTATGCTCATGGTTATGATGGTGACCTGGGAGCTTTACCCACCCATTTCGGGTTGCTAGAGCGTGTCTGTGAGTCTATGTATGCGTCTGAAGGACACACGTGTCACAGTTGAGTGGAAAAGTTGTGAGTTTAGCTTTGATAAGCCCACGAATTGATCAGCGTTGCGAGGTGGTCCTTGCTTCCATTAATACCAATACGATTAACCAACCAACACGTCACGGGAAATTGCAATCCATGTTGCTCTGTTCTTTCCATTGGTTGCTATGTTTGATTGCTAAATGATTTAGCGCCGAGTGCGCGCTAGAATCGATTATCGGATCGGCGCTAGAGACAAATTCAATCGCCGCGAAACTCGCCCGCAAATTGAGTTTCCACAACTGCAACCCTGCAGCCGATCGCATGCCTGCAGCTCATGCTCAATTATGGAAAATGCATAACGGAGCATGCATTGGGTGGTCCGGCCCGCTGGTGGCGTTTTACCAATGGTAATGTAACCATAAAATCGAGTTCCATTGCACCCAAAGAATCAAAGTGCATTAATCAATTAGTCATATTGACGGCACCCCCAACAATCCCCTCCACAACAATTAGTGAGGGTGTGGAATCCATTTGACGTCATTAAATAATAAAATGTCTGGAACAAAAACAGCCCACCAACCATTTTGCCCACCGACCATCGCCACTCTCAACCATTGTTCATTTGCATGTGTGTGAAGGGTAAGGGTGGAAAGGGAATGGAAAAACTCAATTTCCCCTCTTTTGGCGAAACGAAACTGATCCCCTCGAAAGACCAAAGGGTGGCCCCCCGGTCCGGGCCTTATTAAATGTTCATTCTGGCGCGCAATCAAATCAAGGGGGATTGACCCAATAGGGACCCAAGTCCACTCCCCAAAAATGTGGTTCTGGTTGCCGGTCCCGTCCCGTTGTGATGCGATTTCAATTCCTAATGTGCGGCTGCTGCCCCAGCGTCAACAGCAACGGTAACGGGCGGGGGGTTGAACCGGAGCAATCATAAATATGTAAAATGTGGCAAACATGGTGCTCGTTTAATGGGAATATGTTTTCGGGGCTATCTCACCCCCTTTTCGGTATTATGGCAGGCACGGGGCACTGTGGTGGTGGTGGATCAGGAGGTTTAGATCAGTGCCGTTTGTCCTGTATGCAGGATCAACCTGCTGCCATCTGCGGACATCACTAATCCATCGCACATTTGGGGCTGAGGACCTCGTGAGGAAGTCATCAGACCATTGTTGAGAGAGGGATGATGGGTTTTGGCTGTAAGATTGTTATGTTTTATTGGTTTCGCCGAACACAGCCACCTCGTCCGGACATTGGACTCCGTCAGGTGCCGTAGCCGTAGCCGGAGCTTACCGGATATGCAAAGCCATCCAGGATCTAGGTCAATCTCGGGCGCATCGTACCATCGCCGGTTGTGGCCGGTGTTTTGTAATTTTCCATTTAGAACCTCATGTGAATGTGATGGCAGCTCCGGAGTTGGTCAGAAATCGATTTTCCTTTCCAACTTCCGGGCAACAGAACAAGGCCCAAAGAGTGAGGGACGTTTGCTTAACTTTGCTGCAAGAAACCGGAGATGACGTTGTTTGGTTATGGGAAGGGATGGACACAGTTTCAGCGTCACGATTTTTCGTACGGTTTCCCCCGCCATTCCCGCTGCCCCATTCCAATCTCTCGGCTCTTAAAAAACAATCGAAAATGGGGCGCACTATGCAGGCAATCAAAAGGTATCCGATATGAAGACAAGACGGTTCGGCTTGATAGAGGAAAATCACCGAAAGTCTGGAGGTCAAAACAGAAGAGAGGTAAAATGGAGGGGGGGGGGGGAACCCTTAAACCCTTCGATGATTGGGTGATTTTCCATCATCGTTTGCATATTTTCGGTCGTCGGTCGGCGGCGTACGCCACACTCATTTTCCCTATTCCTCTACGATCCTACAACACGCCAGGTGAGGCGCAGTGCGAGAGCGTCCAGGACGGTCCGGAGAAAGGGAAAAGCGATCCCCGGAACCGGTCGCTTTTGGTTGCAAAGTAGCGCACAGGGGACAATAAATTTGCATTAGATCGAAACCGTTTTGACCCTTCTCGACGTTGTTCCGCATCCGGTGAAAGGGATGGTCCGGAAGTCAACAGACCTACGGTTCGGAAGGTTCTTGCCGTCGGATTTTTATTTTACGAAAACCGGAAAAATCTGTGACGACAAGCTAACTCGACGCAGATCGTCAGTGGCCTTCGTTTGCGCTCCTCTCAATTTCAATTGTTCCTTGAAATTGTTTCCTGTTCCTCAATTGCTCTGGTGTGATTTGTTGCGGTGCGTAGTCTGTGTTTGGTGGTAGAAGAGAATAAAATATCTTCTGGAGGGGCCTTGCCAAACCATGTTAGCTGCAATGTCCAAGATTGATTTATATCTTTCAGTTGTTTTATTATTTAAAAAAAAGGAAAACAAGAAGAGATAGAAAGAAAAAGAGGAAAATAAATAGATAGACTGAGACGAAGAGAGAAAAAAGCGAGTGAAAAATTGAAAGGAAGAGAGAGTTAAATTTCAATGTCTCCTGCGACAAGTAGAACATTAGACAATGCCCACGTCATATCTGCGTATTTTATCCACCATTATGCCAGTCACAAACGCCCACAATGACCACAATGCAAGGATACGAGCATTTTTCTTCCAAAATATTTGGTCATCATGTTGTCTTCCAAACACAATTGACATTTCCATCCAAATCGATGAAAATCGGTCGTGGGTTGATGGATCGATCCCTTTATCAAGCCGGTTCTCCTCCGCTGCACACGCCGCCCTCGGCCATCCGGCCAACCGGAGATGGATCCATTGTTTGCGCACCGGAATCTTCCAAATAGCAAATACAAAAAGGCTGCGTACGACTGTGGCGCTCTTTTGTTGATTTGTCTTGATTTGTTTAACCGGAACCGGCCAGGAAGGGTTGGCAAAGCGTGCGTAGGATGTCTAGCGTTTCTGTTGGAGAATTTTGTTTTGTCTATTGGCCTTTTTTTTCTTCTTTTCGTCTGGCTTTCCTGTTTTGCCAAAAAATATCAATCAACCCATGACCGGTAAATTGCCATCGGGGACACTTTATGTCAATCAAAGGGGTTATTTTATGGAGGGGAGGGGAGGTGGAAGTTGGATTGATTGTGAACGTCCTTGGCAACAGGATCGGTTGGTGAGTAACTCCACCCATTCTTATTCCTTGGAATTGCTTTTATTAAAAGTTAAATACAAAGTGACGCCGATCCTTCTTGCAATTCAGGATTTTCGTGGAAATCACTTCTTTTAAAACAAGTCAAAATGGCGCCAGTGCACCCTCATTTGCATCGAAGCAACCCTTGGGACTCGTGTGCGCTTCTGTGCTAGAAACAGTTTAAATTGTTTCGCTTTTCCCACTTCACCCATTTACTGATCCAAGCAAGCTGGTTCCTGCTGCAGCATCCGCAACGTTGACGCCGGAAATCCCACTCCAGGAAGCTCGTCACCGTACGGGCGTTTGCGTTTGTGTTGTTCTCTCCGTTGCGCTCTTCTTGTATGCTTTGGATGCTGGTTGCTTGCAATGATGCTGGTTCCTGTTCTGTTCCTGCCAGTGTTTGTAGCAAACCAAACAATCCTCAACAGCGGGATGAGTTGCAGGGTAGGGGTTTGAACTGGAAGAAGACCCTTACTGACGATGCTTCGGTCTCTGGAGGCTCCAATTAAATCGGGAGCCCCGCGTTTCCAGAGAAGTTTCCTGTTTATGAATGCCGCAATCCGGAGTAAAGGGTCCCGGATAACCATTAGTTTCGTTTGCGTTTCGTTCCTGCCACTGTCTTTCTCTAATATTCATCATCCTTTCTTTTTTGCCTCCTTTTTCCATTTTCCAGACGTTCCGGCGAACAGCTACGATGGTGATCGGACGGACGGTCCGGACAGTGACTGCCCGGACACGGTGCTCATCGAACCGGGCTGCGAAATTGTCAATCGGAAGTGCAAATGCTGGGACCGGATACGGCTCTGCCGGAGTAAAGCCATCAGCAAGTGGGACTTTAAAAACATGGAGGTAACGTAGAGCGTGTGCAAGGTGTCGTTGCGCTCACGGATGACTGATGGTTCGCTCTATTTTTCCACACTCTTTTTTCCCAGGAGTGTCAGCTCAATATCGAGAATCTAGTAAAGACGGAGCTAGAGTTCGATGAAGACTACACGGCACCGCCGAGGATTAGTTTCGGTAAGTCTGCAAGGCGTGCTTGGGATTATAGTGTATGCTGAATGCACAATCTGAGTTGCTATTGCTTCATTTTATGGATTATTCGTTTCAATTCTCGTCGTTAAAATGGAGATATAAAGGATCACTTCAATTTAATCAAGGAAACATACTTGTTGGTACCAAAAATAATATACAAAATCGAAAAAGGATCCACAGCATAGTCAGATACCTTGAAAACGTGCAGCACAGATCGACCGTGTACAGCACAGCGTAAAATGAGGCCAGTAAATACCTCAGAAGGTCCCGCGGTTAATCACGCAGAAGCCAAGGCAGCCAGATAGGACCTTTGCACCACTAAGTAAGAGATACGAGGTTGAAAACCATAAAAATGGTACCCACACTGGCTCGCCCCGCCACCGTTCACTCACTCGCGATCATGAACCACCGGAGCCGGCGGATGGTTTAATTAAAATCCGAGCCACGGGATTCACTTAGCCAGAAGCCGCTAAGCGACCTCCCCCGAAAAGGCAGAAAGTTCATCGACATTGGGCAGCCTCTGTGGCTGTCGCGGACATCGTGCTCTCTCTCTGCGGATCCTGTGGGTCCAGCAGTACGATAGCGATATCGAGATGGTGAAATGGTTTCGGTGGTTTCACTCTGTCCGCACAGGCACCGAGCTTGCTGGTGGTGATAGTTGATGAGGATAGCCTAGAAGAGAGGCTACATTAAATGCTGCCCAATGCTGGTGCGTGGAATGTATTGTATTACGTTATCATCATCTTTACGACTAGAGGAGTCCCTTTTTGGGGGGAAATGCACGCGAATTTCATTAGATAACTCTACGGTTGGCAAGAGAAGGGTCTGTATTCGGACCAAAAATGAGTTTAAGTTTCCGTAACGCGGTTAAACGCGGAAATAATATATTATAGAAGATTATTGTATTGCCCTTTCTTCTCCATTACGTAACCTTTTGAGAAATTATATCAATCTAACTCAAGGGTCTCAAACTCGTGGCCTGCAAAATTATTTTGTGACTGATTGATACTTTGAACTGTGCGCCACTGACTGGCTGTTACTGTCTTTTACGGCCCGCATGCTAATATGAGATTGAACATCGTTCCTTGGATGGTTAAACTTCAAAAGGTTTTGTAGTATTTTTTTAATGAATAGCAGTCAAACTGTCTAAGATTCAGTAGATAAAGAATAAAACGATTTTCATTTCGAATAATTAAATCTATCCAGTAACAACAACATAAATTGCCAGATAGAACCGTAAGATCTTTAATCAGATTCATCGGCAATGGTTTCTAGAAGTACGAGTATTACTTTCAATATAAAATTCTACAATCATTCTGCTCCCTGCAGCCGAAGAAGTCGGATGCGCTTACGTTCCTCTGCTCTCGGCCTGTTTACGGTGTCGCGTGGTGCCAGTGTTAGTGAGTGTTGTGCCATTGTGCTACTGTGCCGTCGACGATCCCAGCACGGTTTCTCACGATCGTGTTGTTATCTGGTGGTCTCCGTAAGTGTTTTGTGCCAGTGAACTACCGTGTATCCCGTTTGTAGCGTAAAACCTACGCTAGGCGGGTCCCGTTAGTTTCCTGGCAGTGTCGGTGTGTGTGTGGTACGTAGCGTCAGGAGCTAGCGCGTAATCGTATTACGCTCTGCTCCTGCTTCGTTGCGTACGAGTAGTTTGGGGGCATCGTGCGCGGAGATTTGGCCTTGATCGCCGATCGTCGCACAGGGTGACCCATTTTTGTTCGTAGTTTGTCTTTGTTTTTTTATAATTTTTAGTGTAGTTTTTGATTTTTGTTTTTGTTGCTCGCCTTGTCATCTCACGCCTTCCCCGCCATGGAGTCTGACTCCGGGCCTGCTTGCAGCCCGGATGATGGCTTCACCGTGGTGTCGGGGAAGAGGAAGATCGGCGAGCCTTCGTCGCCCCCTCCCGCTGCAAAGAAAACGGCTACGTCCGCTCCGTCGGCGCAGCCAATGATGAGCAACCGTGTGCGAGCGTACCCGGCGTCCGGTTCGGG
>NC_064878.1:27796595-27814095 GCF_943734665.1 Anopheles aquasalis | reverse complement strand
ACCGTTGGCACCCCGAACAACGTTGCAGCCGAATGATACCCGTCACACGCACCGCACCAGGGAGTAGAAGACCGGCGCCAGAGTGCCTCTGCGCGTCGGACCCCAACATCGCTGGCAAAATCTAACACACTGACCATCTCTCACGTCACAGGTCTCATTAACTGCAACGGGATCAGCGTACCCTACGATGTTGGGGCCTCAAGGCGATGCATGCCACCTCAACTATGCGGAGCCAAAACCCGTGGAGCGAGGTCCACGACCACGGAGGAATCGGGCCCAATAGATGCTGCACCAAGCTGCCCGCACCCGAGCCTGCGCTCGAATGTGATGCTGATGAACCAGGCTTGCTGGTCTGGCGCGATACTAGGCTTAAGTCATTAGGTTTAAACACCGAGCACCCCCGGTATAAGGGTTCCTGGGGCAGGAGGAAATGCCTGTTCCCTCTACTGTTTATACTCTATCTTCCTCTATCTTTCTAATATATACGGCTCCGTCCGTAAGTTACCAACTAAAAAAAAAATAAAATTCTACAATAAACTGAAAAAAACAAGTTGGTTTAATATAACGTTCGTCGAAGAAGAGAGATTGATGGTTTCGTTGAAACTAAATCCTTACATTTGAACAATTCACACGTTGAACTGCCAAGCAGTTGTTCGTGAGTCCAAAATTGCTTGCGAGAGCATCAAAACATTTGAAAATCCATGGTTCACAGTTTGATAACAAAAACAAAATCAATTGAGTGCTGTATTCGGTTAAAAATGAGAAAGAGGATTAAATAAACACGGCGTACAGAAAGCTTGACTTGGAAGCCCTTATTATGTTTCCGGCACAATCCTCTGTTCATCCTTTAGAATGGATGAAAACAATCAACCTGCAATTGATTAGCTATGATTTTCATTCAAAATTCCTAATTTAATTTCCATTTAAATCCATTCAATTACTCGCCACTCTGAATTCCCTGTGGCAGCGCGAAACTATGTTGTTTAGCTTAAATCAGCTGCATCGACCCTCAAACATCCGGAGCCCCCTGAGGGGCGCTGGAATGTGGCCGATCCTTGTGTGCTTATCCACCAGCGAGCTCAGCTCTGATAATGAACCAACCATACCGATGGATTCGATGTTGCTGGTTCGATGAACCTGATGAGCGCATCAGAAGCTCACTCAAGCTCGATACCGTCCGATAAGCGCCATCCTGTCAGCACCGCTCTCTCCCACTCTCTCTGTCCATCTCTCTCCATCCCGGTGGCGGTTGTTGTGGT
Organism: Anopheles aquasalis; assembly: GCF_943734665.1. Taxonomy (NCBI): domain Eukaryota; kingdom Metazoa; phylum Arthropoda; class Insecta; order Diptera; family Culicidae; genus Anopheles; species Anopheles aquasalis. The sequence continues at coordinate 27,812,836 of NC_064878.1, read as the reverse complement.
ATTTTCAACTTCATTAGCCAACATTGTGCCACCCTGCGGCGTGTTTAATGAATTTTAATATACTTCATTTGATCCGTTCAGTTCAGGTTCGGTTTGAATTGGGTGGACCACATGGAGCTTCCGGGCTTCCGTTTTTCAAACATTCCGTTTCCGTCTCTGTGCGTGTCTTTGCAGAGTCCGTCAGCAGTCACCGGCAGGGTGGAAGGCGAAGGAAAAAGCTTTTCCAGGTGAGTACCGATCACCGATGCTGTCGGCCCGCTGTTGTTCCCATCGAACATCGATCGATCTGATGAACATCGATAGTGCATTTATGGTGTCCATTGTCCGAGAGTGCGTATGTATCTGTATGTGTGCCACAGAGTAATCAAACAGTTTCATCATCATCATCATCATCAGTGCCGTGTGGGTAGCATGTGGGATTTCGCACGAGCTTCAGTTCCTTGTTTTTGTTTTCCCGGTAATTTTAATGTGCCGAAGTGGCCAACGAAAATGAACAAACACTCTCGATAGTAGCAACAGCAGTAGCACCATCATCACCGTGTCGAGTCCATTGTCCTTGCCGTTGACAGACGAGTAGCTGCATGAAGGAGACGGAAAAGAGAGACCGAAACGCCGAGAAGGGGTTGTGTTGTAAAAACAGTTTTATCGCTTCGATGGACGTGATGGAGCACCGGATCACACATGCACCGGGGCCTTCACATTCATCCTGGTCCACCTACAACAATGTTCCAATCCGATGGGACAATGGATGGTGCTCGAATTACCCGACCATCAGCATCAGGATCGGGGCCCACGTGTCTCGGTATCGATGGCCATAATTGATGTTCCATCTTCGTTCGTCTCACCGAACCCAGGTTCGGTCCCTTCTCCACCTACGCCTTGTGGCCTTGTCGGACCATGAGGAGCTGAGGAGCTGGTTTGGAACTACAGGACGACCATTCCGCTCTTCTCTTCGCCATTGGTCATCAAAGTACTTAGTAGCCGAGTGTTGCTCATCATCACCATCACCAGCTCCATTACCTTCCATTACCACCTTGTGGACGTTCACACTAAATGGCATGGCATGTCCTGCTGTGCCACTGTGACCGGTTTCGAACGCTTTACAAGAGAAGCCAATGGAATCGATGGGGCCACTAGGGCGATACGTGTAGTTTGTTTGGCAAACTGTAATAACGGTAGACTCTGACTTGATGGTGATCGAAAAGCGGGGGTTTGGAGGAGAATTTTATGTTTTTTGGGACTTGGGGAGTTTGATTTGAGGTGCCCTGGGTTGTGCCTTTTTGCTTGAATTGTTGGCAGAGGTTGCCAAAGTCATTAACAGATGTACAAACTGAACCTACGCCGCAGAGGATGACGAATCACGGAATTCAATTTCAAATATTTGCCCGAGAGCTACTCGCCTCTTAATTGGTTAGTGCGCAACAGGGGAGTTTATATTAATTTTTATTGGAATTCCAACGTAATGAACTATTCCATTTATTTCCCTTCCAGGATTCCACTGTAGAGAACTTATATGAAAACCTTTTCTTCAAAATTACTGGAAAAGTGAATTCTGTAAAGTTTGTATTGGATGTTTTTCAAGGAACACCTTAAGATCAAATACAACTGTCCTCTTGACTCTTTTCACTTAAGGGGGGACTTCGGTATTTTCGGGCCAAAAAAGGCCCTTTTTTGACGATTTTTTGTGACGTAACCATTCAATTTTATTTATGCAAATAAATGGCATATTCATCTGCAACTTTAAAAAAATATTTGGTAATGTTTTGAGCAATATTCATTGAAAAATTAATTCATGGCATTAAATTTTGGTAAACATATCTTCGAAAAGATACTTTTTCTGGCGCCCATCGTAGCTGCCTGATGGGTCACTAGAAAAATACAAACCGATACTCGTTTGAAAGATTATAAGTTTATCTAGGTAGCCCCGGAGAGTTTTTGTTGAATTTATTATTTTTCGATTTTTATCAGATTTTTTAAGTTGAAAAAGTTATGCTTTTTGCGATTCTGCCAAAAAAACGGGCTTTACATAATTATTTAAAAAAAAACGCATCAACTACTTTTATGAAATCTCGACGGTGCTACCTGTAAAAATGTGTACGGATTATTTGTTAAACATTTCAAATCGATTGGCCCAGTAGTTTTTACGGTACGATGGGCACCGACTTTGAAAACGTTGGTTTATGGAAACGCTCTTCAAAGTTGCGAGCTGCATGGATCCTTGTATGAAACGCGGATTTTCAAAAATCTATAACTTTGTCAGTTTAGCCTCGATTGTCCCAAAAAAATTACATAATACTCTTGAAAAGATCACCATTCAGGGAAAAATGTTACAAATATGTGTCACAAATAAAAATGAAATACCAAAGTACCCCTTAAAATCACAATTTCCATCCTAGTGCTACGAAGTATTCTTCAACTGATTACTGTCAATTCACCGTTGTAGAGCGTTAAATAGCAGATCATACTCAAATCAGTTGAATCCACTCGCAGAACGCTCGCTAAAAAATCATGAAACTTGATTTGCCCACTTAAAAGAGCCGGCTGCCTGCGTCGAGCACCATCGGTGCCACCAGTGTCCTAGAAACAACAAAAACCTTAATTCGCATTTCGCACTGTCCGACTCTCCCTCTCTCTCTCTCTCTCTCTCTCTCTCTCTCTCTCTCTCTCTCGATTCTCGGTGTTCTCTAGTCTTGTCTTTGCCTAATTGACTCCAATCATCCTTACAACATGATGATTCCTCACCGACCTCGCCTGGTCTGGTCTGGTGCACCAGCCCGGAGATGCTGTTCCTTGTGCTAATGAGGTCCATGGCGCACCACTTCTCCCACTTCTTGTTCTTCTTCTTCTCTGCTCAGTGTGCCGAGCAAATTGCTTTCTGGACGTCCTGGCTAGCCGGCCAACCGGTGAACGATGCGAAGTGAAGAAAAATTCATTAATATTCCTCATCGTCCGGGGCTGCAGCACCAGGTCCACGGTGAACTCGGTGGTCCTTCAATTCGGTACGCTGCAGCGGAGAACGTTGCGTCAAAATTGCACCATTCCTACCCGACAGAGTAGCCTGCAAGCTGGCAGCTTCCTTCGAGCTATTACTTGCCCGTCGACGCAGGATGATGTCGACGAGCGGTACGCCCGGTATCCGTGGATTGCTTTCATTGGCTCCGTGTCGGAGGAACCGGGACGTTTACCTTCAAGCTAAGCAACGAGCTCGAACCACGGCTCCTAGGACTTAGGACGTTCTGGCCGAGGCATTTGATAAAATCAAAACACCATCCCTTCACCGGGCAACTATCACAAACTTCCCTCCACGGTTATCACGTAGACGGGACCAGGGCCATGAGCTGAGGCACTACTGGCAGTAGTATCTTGAGACTCGAGCACCCCGGCACTATCATGTTCTCCATTAGGGCACTCTAGGCCGAGCTGCTGGTCCTCCGTGGTCCGTGTTGTCGGTTCGGCTCGAGTTCAAAATGGACTTCCACGACCACGACGTCCAAGAGTCGCCAAAGTATCCCGTACCATAGTCAGTACCCAGTACCCTAATAACAAAAGTTTTGGCCTCTTTTGTTGTCCGGCGTAGCATGGGCGCTTCCGGATTCTTTCCGGGTACTCGATGGCCTTTTTTCCTCTCGAGTTGAACCAGTTCAAGTATGAGCAATAGATGACGCAGGTACGAGAGGCGGCCAAGAGGAAAGGTGCGGAAGGAAGGAGAAGTAAATTTATGGAAGAAAAGTAAATTCCTTACCCTTGGTACAGGGCGATTCTGGGAAATTTTGAGGTCCTCACGTTGCATCTTCACCGTCTGCCGACCCAACGATGGCCATCATCATCATCGTCGTCGTCGTCGTCGTTCTCAGGAGCAACCGTAGCAGCCGAGGAGCCGTCGTCGTCGTACCTTCGTACTAGTGCCCTTAGCCCTCAGCCCGGTCTCAAGCACGTCTCTGCACCATCGATTCACTATCGAGATTAATTTCAAGATTCGCCTCCAGCCCTCAACGCCGTTCTCTTCCGTCACTGGAATGCCGCTTGCCGTGAGCGAAGAGCACTGTTGAGGTTAGGGAAAATTGAAATAAGTTGAAAGATTACGACCACCACCGGCGACCGCTCCACCCAGCGGCACACTTTTTGAGGGGGGGGGGGGGGGGGAAGCTTTGTCGGATCCCAGCCCTGAACGGAACACCAGAACACCAGAAAGTTAGTCACGATACCGTCACCGTCTTACGGGTGTCGGTGTGTTTGCACAAGAACTATCAAAATGTCCAAGGAGAAACCAAGACAGGGGGGAGGCATCGATTAAGCGAGATCTGATCGATTATGGGGAAGATTTATGGTTTTGTTTGGAGCCGCCGGAGGGTAATCGTCGTTATCTTCCGACGTGCGGGGCCCCTTGAGTCCTTGAGTGTCAACCACGCCGAATCCAAGCTTGCGAGCTGCGTTGTAATGCTGTTGGAGCGTGACTTTCACGAGAGTCGGACGGTGAACTGAGAAGCTTGGCCAAGCAAAAGCTGCCGCTTTGGAGCTTCTGCGAAGGAGGATTTAATTTGAAGTTGCGGGTTTGCGTTTTATCGCAAACTATGGCCGGCCAGCCACCCCTCTCCGGGGGCTATTTATCTCGTCACGGCACCAACAACACGCAGCAGCAGCAGCAGCAGCAGCAGCAGCAGCGAGGATGCGAGCGCCCCGTTAAGGTCTCTGTCAGCGAAGGATGGTCCGGTGATTGTTTTTCTTTTTGGCAAGAGGAGGAATGCCGGGCCAGCGAGTGGGACCTCAATTACTTTGGCGACTTGCGATCGTCTTGCGAGTCGAATGAAAAATGGCACTTAAGCTTAATTGCTTCGTTTGGTCCTGGAGTGCTCGCCCCCACCGTTGTGTTCCGGGTGTTATCTGTGGTGTATAATCCAAGTGACGGTTTTTGGGTGCCAGATACTGAAGTGGCGGGACTATGGCGCTGTCATCTGCTGCCAGTGTTTATTATAAAGTTTATTCATTTGCTGTGCGGTAGGATTTGGACTGCATTCGGTGTTTAGTATCAGTGAGTTGGCGAGTTTGAAATGTTTCAAGTACTTTCAATTGGATATGTAATTAGGTTAACAAAAATTAACGTTTACTGTTCACAGTCTCTCAGTTTTGCTACATTGTGTGACTGAAACTGATTAGAGAAGTTGTTAAGTAAGTTAAATTAGTTAATGTTCTTCCAACTAAACTTGTGTTGCAGCAAATTAATTAAGAAAAACATCAACTAATCTCCGCTTCTACGTCTATCCAACTGAAGATTGGTACCAGCACGAATGGAATGTTGTGGAAGAATGTGTCGACACTTAATCAACGACACTTTCATTTCCCGCCGCAACAACAGCTCCACAGCAGCAGCACGGCAGCTTATTAAACCCATTCCAGGATCACATCCCGGGAGCATACTTTCACATTGTCATCCTTTCACTGCCACCTCAAAGCCTCGTCAACTTTTAATGTGACCCCCCGAAAGTTCTAAAGGTTTTCCCCGGGAACCCAGGACCATATGATCCGGCGAGCGTCTTAAATTAGCTTGTCATTTCATCGCTTCCAAGCGAAAAGCCAAGCCAACAAGCAAACATGCTCCTCGCTGATGATGAAGGTGCAGCTGCAATGCTTTCATCTTGGCAAAGGGCCCTCTCGGTACACTCTCGGCATCTACATTCCAGCTCTCCCCGCCCCGGGAGGGACTCCGTGGTACTTGAAGAGATGAAGAATGCAGCGCTGTACTCTATCGAGTGCGGCCACGATGCAACACGCCCGACTACCAGACTTTCATGTTGCTCCCTGCTAGCCGTCCAAGCGAGGGAGCGAAAAAGCTAATCAACTTCAAAATGTTACTAACAGCGTTCGATGCATGGTTCCCGGTACGTGGCCAAAGGAGTCCTCGAAGACCATGGCGAAAGGATTAAGTTTTGTAATGAGTTGCCATTTGCAGACATGCTGCCGCATGCGCGAGGGTGAAGCGAGGGTAGTTGGATGCCGTTCCCAGAGTCTAGATTGCAAAGTTTTCCCCTTCCAGCGAGAAGGAGAGAGGGAGAGAGAGCGAATGTACAGGGTGAGGCAAAAAAACTGCAACACATTTAAAACGCCATATATTTTTCATTTTTGTTTGGAATTTTTTGAGTAAAACCAAAAAACGTCGGGAATTTCATAAACTTTCAGAATCAGTTCAGTTTTTTATGGTATGTTACTGTTTGGGTGAATTATGATCTTGAGACGGTAGAAGAAACCATCGCTCGTTGCCCGCAGAGTGCTTTGTGGTATTTTGGCTCATTCTTAGAGAAGCGTTTGCATAAACTGTTCAAAACTATGTCATTTTTTAGGTCTAGCCTTGCCCTTCAAAATACCGCAAACGGAGAAGTCCTGCGCTTTTTGGGCCCATAGATATTGACAGCCAATGAGACATGGAAATGAAGTGTGAAATGTTTCTTTACGCTAATTTCATGTCTCGGTTGCATTGAGGGAAGGTACAGAGTCCTTTTAGAATCTCTAGGGATTTCCCATGAATTGTTTGCATTTCTAGGACTGCAATGAACCTTTTAATAGCTTTAGAAACATTAATTTGTTGATTTATATCGGATCCACCGAACGAAAATGTGCGAATAATGTGAAAAATTGCATGTTATCGCATCTCAACCCATTATCAACCCGGTTTATGCGTCGTGGTGGCCAACCGAGAGTGTAAATTATCAGCTGACTTTCCTGGAAACTAAATCCCATATTTTTTTTCGTTTAAAAACTACAGGATAACGAATGGTTTCTCATCAAAGAAAACAAAGTTCAGAATTTCATCATTTGCGGCCAAGCGAAGCAAGGCCTCTTCACGGTCTTAAGACCATAATTCCTCCAAAAAGTAACATACCGTAAAAAAATGAACTGATTCTGAAAGTTTATGAAATTCCCAACATTTTTTGGTTTTATTCAATAAAATCCTAACAAAAATGAAAAATATATGGCGTTTTAAATGTGTTGCAGTTTTTTTGCCTCACCCTGTATGTGTCTTTGGAGCTGAAAAGATGCTTTCTTGTGGGAAAGGAAGGAAAATGTCAAAGATGCTCCGTGATTACCGTGATCTGGGCGGGTGAAAACTTTTATTTTTAGCTTTTTCTTCGACGAAGGCGCTGGTGTGTCGTGGGGGCTGCTGTGTAGTGAACGGGGCGCGGTTTTAGCTCCAGAGTTTTCATTTCAGTTCAGATTTATTTTGTTTTTCATTTTTCAGACCCGTTTCATCTTGTCGTGGTACAAAAAAGGAAAGAAAAAAGAGAGAGAGAGAGTTGAAGTTCTTGGTGATACAGGATCTTAATAGTTTCGCAAAGAGGTTAAAAGGCGGCCCCGCTGTGCTGCAACTAGTGTCATGTGTTTGTGCATTTAAGCGACGCATTCTATGGGAAAAGCTATCACTGTTCTGAAGAAGGTACTTGTTCCATTCCACGCTGTGCTTTGATGGCATTATTTGGCATCTTCTAATGACTTCATATCATTATTGAACTTTGTTCGGTACTTTGAGCACCACAATGAGGACGACGTAGATCATAACAAACACTTGCTCTATGCTTTCAAGTGAATTCAACGGTAATGATCCCCTCACTAACCAGCTGCGTACACTCATAACTAGCTAAAGTATCGACAATCGATAGCTTCCGTCCAAGGAAGAAGAGGTGAACCCATCGTCCCCTTGCGAACCAGTGCTCGAACATCCTCTTAAGATACTCTCTTGAACCCTGAGCCCCGAGTCGACAGTGTCGTCTCTCAGCAGGCGCAGCATTCCACATCAACAAACCACCCACCGCTCACCCACCGGCTGTGGAGCTGGTTAATGAGAAAATGATTTCGGTAAATGGTGCGCCGGATGTCAACCATAAGCCCTTATCGTTAGGCCGTTTGGTGGTGAAAGTACATTTTATTAACTGACGTAAGTAGCAGAGTGGAGAGAAGAGAGCACCAGCTCCTTGCCATGTTCCACAGCACCGAAGTCATTAGGAAGGGATCGCACTCGAGATGATAAGACGGTCTTCGGCGGTTACCCTGTCATCGTCGTCGGTGGTTCGTCAGAAATCGATCACCATTTGTCATCGGAACGCAGACTGGTAGGACATTGTCATCGAATTGAGGGCCAAGATCGCAAAATGCATCAACGAGCCGACGATGACTAGCCGAGAGGAAAGTCTCGCAAAGTCCGATGACCTTGGAAGAAGTTTTCGTGAGCTACATAAAGCACAGCAAATGAAAGCCCCCTCCACCTCGATGGTCTCGATAATAGTCCATGTTTGATAACGATTATGTTTATCGTGACAACGACGGAAAAGCACGAACGAAATTGGCTGCTGATGGTCGTCGCTCTAGGCGCGCGCCTGATGTTGTCGGACGCTAATGTGTATCGGTTATGTACGTGGTAGCCGTCGGGCATTAATGCCGCCTGGGACACATTTGCATGTCCGCGTTGCGGTGGTGCGGTGGTGATGATGATCATCATAATTACGGTATGGGCGGGTGCGAGAGTGGTCGATTTGGGTAAACATAACCAAAGCAAAGTGATAATTAAGGACGCGCGTGGACCGAGGGGATTGTTTGCATTAACGCGCGGTTGGCACGACCATCGAAGGTAAAGCGTGTGTTTCTAGTGTCCGTTTTTGGGGCCATTACCAACCTTTTTGTGTCGGGAGATACACCGCCACGAGGTCAGCCAGGTGCTACTGCCATTGATTACTGGATTGTTCTCTAGATTCCGGTATCGGGATCGATAGATTGCCAGCAAAAACGCGGAATTCCGGCTTTTACCAAGCGGAAAAGCAAAATAAGTCGACAATGGATGGTCGCAAAAAGAGTGGAGCGCGGTGGGAAAATTAAATTTTCATTCAACACAAGCGACAGGTAGAGAAAGAACGTTGCCAAAATACCCCTTCCAGTGCTAGGGAAAGTGCCGTATACGTAAGCGCCTCTCTGCTGCTGTCCACAGTGGGATAACGAAGTTCCAAGAAATGTTTTAAATTCTCCAGATGCCAATCAGGGCCATTTCAGGTGGCCATCGCTCTCGCCGCTACCACCGCCCAAATCAAGGGCAGCCGATCGATCGTTAAATTTGAATGGAATGGAGGCAGCGAAAGCTCCTACCTCGGGGGTGGTGGCGAAAGGTTTTCCACAATTCACCACCCCACCTTGAGCTGGAGGGTTGGTGCTGCTGATTCGATCAATAATTTACAAACGCTTGATTGCCAGGAGGACCTCAGACCCTCAGGATCCTCATTTTTCCGTTGGCTCTCATCCATAATTGAACGCCAAGCGAGCGAACGCTGGGCACGGAGGGGTTGGTTTGTTTTATTTTGTTTTGTTTTGTTTACCCCCAACACACCGGCCACCGGCGGTAGTTCCCATGGCGGTCATTAGGCGGGAAGAGCGGCGCACCTCGAGAGGCGTCGAGGCTCGAGTGGACTTTTCGGTTCGGATGCGAAAAAGGTTCTCCGATCCTGTTGTTTTCTCTCTTTTGTTTCCTTATCCCCCGGTTTTATCCTTCAGGAGCAGCATCCTCTGGGAGCGAACACGGCTTTCCATTTCTTCGCTGATTGTCCAAATACAATGCGAGGTCCTTCCTTATTGCTTTTCTCGCTTGGTGTTCAATGGCGCACCAGGGGGCTGGCGGCCATGGCAGGTCGGGCAGATGGTCGCCACGTATTGGTAAATCATTAAGTGGGGAGGGTGTATGGGTGGTGAAGGATAGCACACACACATACACACAGACAGACACACATACAAAAGATGCTACTCCTGAGAAGCCTGTTTTCAGAGATACTCAGATAGCAGGGAAGCAATGGCAGTTTCTTTTGTCCGATGCTTCCGTTCTGGCAAAGATCCAGGCTCCAGCTACCGGCCAACACCCTCGTTAGCCAATGCCTTAGCACACCGGTGCTCGGTTGAATTTGGCAAATCATTTTCCTTTCATTTATCAACCTGCTCTCTAAAACAGCCGAAACCGCGCACCACACAAAGCGGACCTGAAGTTGTTGGCCCGCCACAATCGCTTGGCTTGACGGAAGGATGCTTCTCAAGCCGTGGAAAGCGCGGGGTGCCGGCTTTAATGGAGTGAAACTGTTTGTTGCTGTTGCTTTTTGGGTGTTTTTTACGTCGCTTCGTGGTGATGATGGTGGTGGAGGCCATCTTTTAGCCCATTTTACGGTGGTCCGGTCTTTGGGTCTCTGTCCCGTTGTCAGTGTCTACGCCTGTCTGGCCCTCCGGGGTGCGGTGTTTTCAGCCGTCACGGGGATTTATTCCGGTTTTCGATTGGTTCTTCGGTTCCATGGTTTTCCAGATGAGGATAAGCAGACCCGATGATAGTGAGTAGAGATGTGGTAAAGTAGTGGACGAGATGTTTCGAGAGTGCTCTCCCTGGGTACTGGGTCTGGTCTTTCTCTGCTGTCTGGTCTAACCAGTCTGGCAAAGTGAGGCCGCAAGCAGCGAAGCCGGAAGTGAACGACGAATGAGCTGAATCGCTTGGAATTGCCCAACCATGGACGTATGGACAGGGGGAACCCCAAGAAACGGTCACGTTCTCGTCATGCTAGGGAAAACCTGTCAGCCGGCATCTGGCTTATTGGTCGCCGAGCAGTTCGTCAACTTCTTTCGTGATGATGGAGTGTTTCAGCTTGATTTCGTGCAATGGTACCATCCTTAGGTTTGTCATTAAACGTTAGGAACTGCTGGCTGCTGATACCGACGATTATAGGATTTTATTTACTTGTTTGTGGAGCAACTCAATGTGTAATAACAGTGAAGTCTATGATAATAACTTCATGAAGTGCATCAGATTGGTGGACGCTAGCTAATCGTGTTACCATCATGGCGATGACCTTCAATATATATTTTTTGTGTGAGAATTATACTAATTGTTCTGGAAACTATTCCTAACTTAGGGTTTTTGAGATCCCTCGGTAATTTTCCAATTTAAATTTAATTACAAAACCCCTGAAATTATGCAATTCTACCGGTAACCTGGCGCCTCCATCATCGGGTTTTGGGCAGCCTCTACCTCTAGCGGTTGAAATTTATTAGGAAAAAGCTAATTTAATAAAGGTATTCACCTCCAAATTATGTGATGAAAAGGCCCTCTGACAGGCTGTTGCTTTCTTCTGCAACCCGCATGCTAATATGAGTTTGAGACCTGCCTGTTGTGGCAAATGTTCTAGAACAGAGAAGATGTAATCGTATTAGAAGCATACTTATAGCGCAAGTAATTAGTAAAGATCACTTACCATCAGAGCTAAAAACCGTGATATCTGGTTAAATCATAGCGAGAACATACTTTAGTCAAAATCAATTGTTCACTGAAGCGCTTGATCCACAAATGCCATTAGCTCACTTACAAAGCGCAGAAAGAGCTGCATCCCACCACAAAATGGCATGTGTTCTATTCCTGCTTTCGGTGGTTCATTAACTTTAACCTTTCCAGCATTTAGTTGAGTGATTGAAACCATGTGCTCATTAGCATAAAAAAACTATCTTTCACTATTGCGCACACAATTACTCTACGGGATCTACTCCAGGTAACTCATTCCAAACACCACTCAGCAACCACGACGCAATCAGCGTTTTCCTATCTTTTGCCACGAAACTGCTGCACCTGCATCTCTACATCCTCATTATGCATATGCTGCAACTGCATCGCCATATTCTGCTCTCGAATAAATACACAAAAAAAACCCCGTCATTTTCCACACCGCACACCGAGACCTCGTGGCAAGTGCTAGCGCGTAGGGGGTGCTGACGCATAAATTAGCATTCGTTTTTTTTTTACAAACAACAAACAATGGCTCCTGTTTGCGTTTCTTCCCTTTTGTTGGGGCCATTTTTAGTTGGTTCTCCATTTTCCTCCACTTTCCCCGGATGGTGAGAGGTTCACGGTGCGCTCGCAATGTTTGATTATGATATCTCGGTGTATGTTGATGTTGCTGGCGAGAGAGAGGAGCGCGCACGCGAAAACAAACGCAAAACAAATTTACTCGCGGCTATCGTTGGCTTTTGTCAATTAATCACAACACGGATGCGAATCAACACCCATGAGCCCATGGGCAGCATGCCGGCAGGGTTGCTGAGTGGGGAAAAATGGCCGAACGTCAATATCGATTTAAAAAATTGAAATCCGGAAAAAAGGTTAACCCCACGGGGCCCCTCTGGTGAGCATAAAATATGCATAATGTTTGCGCTGCAGGATGCATTTTATGCCGAACGCTGCTGCTGCTCGTCAGGCAGGCCGGCAAGGACAGTCAGTGCGCAACAGGCAATGGGACAGAAGTGGCCCACCGTTGTGTCTGTTTGCCCCTGGTATACAACGCGGTTGTTGTAGCAACGAACGCATTTACTTAATTAAAACTTATCAACTTCCACTGCAGATTGTTGGAGCATTAGTGCCAACGCGTAGTAGCGTGAGTATTTTTTCCATATTTTGCCAGCCAGCCAGCAGGCTAAGGCAGCTGTTTTTTCTTCCCCGCGGGTGTCGGTTTGCCCGTTTGCTTTCCATTTAAGCCTGCTCACTCTCTTGTTGCGTTGGAGTTTAAGAATTAGTCAGAAGTCAGACAGCGAAAAACGCAAAGTTCTCCCGGAGGACGACGTCAGTCGAGACCTCTTGCGAACGGACTGTGAATGTTGAGAGACGAGAGAGAGAAAGAGAGGAAAACTTTGCACACCGTGGTCAGCAAAAGCCCGCCGGCAGCATAACATTTCCGCGAACCTTGGAGCGTCGCCGCGAAACCGGAAAATGTGTTTTATCATTCGACGGCGGCAACGGCTGTTACCTTACTCAGTCTACCCAAGCGAACTGCTGCGACTGTGGCCAATAGTTCCGTCCGTTGCTTTTTTTCCATTTCCGTAGCCACGGTTCTGTTTGCTGGCTCAGCAGCACTGCATCGTGGCCACACTGCGCGGCTTATGCACCCCGGTGCATCTCTAATGGATAGCACTCCGGTTGTCAAAGTTTGAAGTTTTGCCGCTCAAAAGTGACTTTCCGCTTCCGACGACGCCGCATGGGACGCCAGCATCCGCTGGTCGATCACGATGCGAACTCCAACTTTTCCAAATTGGAAACAGAAAAATGGCGCGGTATTAAATTTAATTTGGCTCTACCAGCAGCGAACCGAAAGCGAACGAATGTAGGCTATTGCGGGAATGAAATTATTTGAAATTAATTGCCAGGTAAACTTGGACGTTATCGGCGGGATCGCCACGCTGAAATCATTTGGTAATGGGGGCAGTTTGTTGAGGAGTTCTCTAGGCTGATGTAAGAATAAGCCTATCTGGGTGAAATGTCTGGGAATAAGGCTAGACTCTAGTTTCGCTGAACTCATCGCTATTGCTGAATGATGAAGAGCAGATGGAGTGGTAAAGTGTATCTCTGTACAAGTGGTTTATATATTTTCTTCAACATTGCTATTTTTATGTTTTTACATTTATACAAAAATTATTTTATATCTTGATAATCGGACGAAGATAAAAAGAAGATAAAAAACCTGTAATCTCGCGATATCCTGTTATAAGTCCATTTAATACATCAGTTAATAACATTCATGCTCTACAATTTGAAAATAAAAATACTTTACTCAAGTGACGTTTCGCCCGGTTTGGTTAAGAGGATTCACCCGCAACGACTAAGTGCAAAAAAAACAGGATATCGTGCAGTTACATACCACAAATAGGTTCCAGATGTGGTTTCTCGTATTGTAAATGACAAGCAAGCGCTGAAAATTTCGAAAAAAAACCTTTCTTTAAAAAGATAATTTCGTCATTTTCAATCCAATGTTGAAGTAACTGTGGGACACTCGTTAGAATCATCTTAACGAAAAGAGAGACGGTAAACAGCATGCATGTACGACATCAAAATGTAAAATACCATAAATAGTCACCCAACTAATGCCACATGGTGATCTTACAAATGGTCACATGACACTGACTCACACAAAGAACACATTCGTTTCTAAAAATGACGAATCTTTTCCAGCAATTTTCTCCCCGCAACGTCTAGCGAAGAGTTCGCCTAAGGTCCTTCCATCCTTTGACACCCTGACACATTCTGGGTAGATTTCCACTGGCGTAAAAGGATCCGTTCCTTCCACGCGATACACCAGCACATTCGCCATTTGCATTTGCGGGAATTGGATTTCTGTTTCATTTTCTTCGGCGAAAAGCCCACCGTCGTGAATAATCCGTATCCAAGAATCAAGCTCTATTCTGCTCCAGTACGGCACGGCGCGTTGCTTCCGGTTGGCGGCTCAGAGGACGTACGAAAGTAGAAAGCGACGGTGGCGTGGGATGACGCTGCGAAGGAATTAATTAAATTTGCTGCAAAACCGCACGTACCTGCTATTTATTCATTAGCTGGCTAGACAGAATGCGCGACCGGAGCCATGTGGCGTACCAGCCACTTGCATTCTGGGTTTTAATTTTCGAACTCTTGCTGAAATGCTGGCACTTTCCCTTCGGTAACCTAGTTTGAAGTTACGACAGTAATTGCTTAACAAGCTAATTGCATTCCGTGCACCATTTGGCGCCATTCCAGTCGCAGTTAGGAGCAGAAGATGTGTGTTTGTTATTTAAATAATTTAAAAATAATACATTCACTGACCAAATCAAACGCGAGATGCTGGTAGAACACACCCTCGCGCCAGTTCGCGTCGTGAGATCGCAGCATCGCTCGAGATGGCCTCCCCCCAAATCTCCCCCCTTTTTGTCGTTGGCCAGAGAGCGGTATGTTTACCATCGATTGTGCCGGTGTCTGTGTCTGTGTGCTCTTGCTCTTGGCCGCCGTTTTCGTCAACAAGCAAATCGCGGTAGCAAAACAAACGAGTTCATGAAATCAGGATGACTCTCTCATCCCCCTTTTTTGCGCTGTGCGCTTTGACTCTTTGCTTCCTCGCGGTGTTCGGAGGAAGCTGGCTGGCGAAAGAGTGCGTAAATATGCTCCCCGCCACCAGATCGTAGCAAGCAGCGGTTACCCTGGAAGAGAAAGGGCACATTTGAGAGAAGAAATTTGATGAACAGTCCAGCGCCTACTTGGAGCGCTAATTGGTTTGTTAAATCAAATTGAGATTCGTTTTCTGGAAAATTAAAACAAAAATAGGGATGCGTTATGAAGAACAAACGGATCGTTGCTTCATGTGTGGTCTCCTAAACTCTTTGGAAAATGTTAAAAAAGCACCTCCAAATTGTGCACCGCACTGTAGCCTCATTTAGTGGCACATTAAGGCAAAAGAAAGGGGCAACCGGCCATCGATGGGCGCCTACCGAAAGGGTGGTGACGTCCGGGAGGTGGTGAAAACCGGCTTTTTGCATGAGTCCCCCCTAGCACCGGATGTATAATGTATCTCCCGTGACGTTCGCGGAGTGCAAAGCGGAGTCAAAATAAGGGAAAAGCAAAACAAAAAAGGGAAACATAAAACCGGGCCAATCGACTGGGCCAGTTCCGTCACCCCGCACCACCGCTACCATCCCCTTCTCGGGAAAGGTCACCGTTTCCTCTAGCCGCTCCGGCTCATCTGGAATCGAGACAGTTTGACTGTTTGAGTTGATGGCTAGCGAGGAGATCATGCTATAGCATCTGATGTTAGAAAACGAACGGTACACATCCGGTTTGTTGGTACCTTTTGGAGCCACAAAAGGAGTATTGCTATCCGATGTGGACCGTATCTGAGAGAGACTGTTAGCTGTTCGTCAAAATTTGTCCATGGTGGATTAATGAGACCTAGGAGCTTATGTAATTCCTAGTTCTTACCCATATCGCTGGTCTCACGGCTAATTTAATGAAATAATGCACCTGAAATTCTCGTCACCGGCAACACCGAGCTTCGGTTTACTCACTGCTGGAGCCCTTTGAAGTGTTAATTAAGAGTTCTTCAACGTAACCACCACCACCACCACCACTTGGCGGTAATGCAGCTTTCGCCACCGAATCACTGCACTGAGTGCGGATTACAGCCACAGAACGAGCCGTGCTCGACCACCGTTACGCTCGATCGACGCGGAGTAGACGACGCGTAATCCTGGCGGAATCTCATTACAAAACCCGAAACTAATCCAATTTATTTGGCGCCAAATACACGATGAGTTTTGGTTGGTCCGGTATTAGAACCGAGAGTCCGGTGCGCTTCTTATTTAGCGCTCGATGGACGATGTCGTTGAGCCATTATACTGGATATGGAATTTTTCATGGTCGTGATGTGCAGTTCTGGATATGCTGGTAGTTTCCTGTT
>NC_064878.1:27769095-27791595 GCF_943734665.1 Anopheles aquasalis | reverse complement strand
TCGATTTTCATAGCCGGAGCGACGGACGGAGTGCGTTATGGCTTCAAACCCCGTCCGGATCGCCTCGATGGACCCTTCCCCCCCGTCGGTTCGATGGTTCTCTGGACTGCGCACCGACAAGACAGCTTAATCACGGTCATATCCGGTGCGGTGGTGGCGGTGGCACCAGCAAGGAACGCAAATCGTCTGGCCGGCCGGGCTGGGGGTCTGTTTTGTTGGTAAAATTGCGACTGCAAATCTGTGTGTGCACGTTTAACACACAACAACACAATATCAGGGGGGGGGGAGGGGGGGGGTGTCATGATGGTTAGTGGCTACACGGACGTCGGCGGTCCTTTGCCTTCATCATCAAACTCCACATTATAACGTTCGCTAATTTAAAAGCCATAAATTTTAATTTTAATATCATCTCCCCCTGTCTGGGCGACGCGTCGGCCAGTGCTTGGCGTGCGTTTTCTGCTTTGTTGGTGCGATTTGGTGGAACGTGGATGATCATCCGCTCCAGTCCGGTGTCCCAGCCGGTGTGCCATCGTACCGCGCCAGCGCCAGAGCAGAAACGCAATCTGCTCAGCTCAGCTCTAGCAACTTCGACTTCCTGGCCTTCTGGCGGTGGTGTGGGCTGGAGTACGGCCTCATTAGTAGACGGTCCGTGCTGGCTTGGTGGCCGGTTGGTCCCAAGGTGGCCATTCCAATCATCTTGTCTCGTTTATCAAACCACTGCCTTTAGCCACCGTAATGGAAGCAGAAGAACAGAAGAACACCACGATTGCTTGTTCCTTAACCTCAAAATTGTCTATCAGCTCTAAACACAAAGCAGCACCCCCCCCCCCCCCCCCGTAGCCTATAACCTAGAGCACCTAAAGGGGGGTGGGGGGTGGGGGATGGAATCGGTACTTACGTGACGCCAGTGGCGAGAAAGATCCTCTCGTGGCAGACAGCGCGTCGCGCCATGCTCGACACGCTCGTTTACGCAACTGGCGTGACAACTCGGCTGCGGTGCGTCGCTGCCGTTCTGTGGCCAAAGGGGGTGAGGAACGGGGGACGCGCTCGCGTACACACGAGAGAAATCAACCCAACCGCCAAATGATTTTCTTCCGCCGTCGCCGGCCCCACTTGGGTCCCACTTTTCGGGGCGGATGCGCGGTGCTTTGGCGCAAATTAGCTGTGATTTTGCTTTCGATTCGGACGAGATCTTCCAATTTTTTTTTGTCTATCTTTTTTTTGTTTTGGCTCTCTCTCTCCCTCTCTCTCTCTTTCTCTCTGTTGGCTGTTGTTTGACAGTCCGTGTCGCAATCTAATCTCGTGTGTTCTAGTTGGTTGTCCCATTTGTAGTCACGTCAATTTCGCTTCATTTTGCTCATTATTGTCACCTCGTTTAGCTTGGTGTGTTCCGTTCTGGTCACTGCGTTACCACTTTTTCCGTTTTATAATTGCCATTAGTTTTTATCTGTTGTTATTATCGAGTTTACTCGCACTTTTCGAGTTCAGTTTTGTCACTTTCGTGCTTCCATTTAGCTGTGCTTCTTTTGAAGTGCTGCTAAGTAGCTAATGTTTCATGAAAGGTATCAGTTGGTTTACGGTTTGCTTTCTCGGTTTAAAATCGATTTATGTTATTTACTTGATCAAGAAAGCCGTTTCATTGTTCTTCTAACACTGCTGATACGTTAATTCATTTCATTAATCAATTTCATTCTTCATTTCCGGAAGCTTTTCCTCTTGAAGCCGCGTCGAGCAAAAGGGGAAACGTTGGGGATTAGAGCGACCTGATGTTTCCTACTTGACGTGATGATCGCGATGAAACTGATAATGGCCCCGCGGTGGGCAGGGCATGGGGTCCGCGACGCTAGCTGCAGTCACTTAGGGAAATTAAAATGTCACATTTCTTATCTGACACATCCCTTAATCGCCTGGCCCCGGGGGTAGAACGGGTTACATGATGTAGTAGGTGGTCGTTTTCTCGGCGATTTTTTTTGCGCCTCACTCACTCTCGCTCTTTCTCTTTCTTTCTCTGCCATTTCCACCCGACCCACTGCTAGCCTTTGACCCAGTGCGAGCGGCACGGCAGGAAACGCTCCGTCCGTCGGCTTTGATTAATTACCCTACACGGGCACGGCCACTGACTGCCAACCGGCACATCGCGATTGCGTTTACCCATCCAACCCGTTTTTTTTCATCCCCCACCAACCCCCACCGCAGCTGACACACACATATTAGTTGCTTTTTTGTTTGTTTTCGGTGCAATTAGGAGCCACACGGTATCATACGTTGGATAGAATCGCGTATTGTGCGCCGCAGGAAGGAAATGATTTTGAATTTTCCGGGATTCTCCGCAGTACACGGTGTGTAGAGATGGCGCATCGCATCGCGGAAATTGTAGGAAAATCGGGTTAAAGGATTCTTTTATGTATTAGCTGATCGCAACACACCATTTGATAATTAATATTAATAACCACCTTCTTTCGCGTTCTCTAAATTTCTGTCTTATTTCTTTCTTTCCCGTTGCAGCACTTTGATTTCTACTAAAAAAAACAACGGCATCCGTTTCCTTCAACTCTCTCTCTCTCTCTCATCACACTACGAAGCCGGAGAGTGAATCATAATCGCGGCGAATCAATAATAAATAGAACATATTCCAACGGGAGAGCAACCCATTCATCGTATGACGGACGGTTATAGTGGTGCGGATTGCTGCAGCTACGGGCATCCATTCGTCGTACGACCATTTTGCGTCTTGGCCATTGCGTGTGTTATTCTGTGCATAATCTAACCCCCCACATCCCCTCTTAACCGTGTGTAGCAGTAGCGTGTGTACAGTGTGGTGTGTGCCGGTTTGTGTGTTTGCGATCAGAAATCAAACACAGCTGCATCAGCCAGATCGAGTTCGAGTTTGAGTAAACCAGCGCGCACACTCAGCGACGGAAGTTGGCCGACGGTTTTTGTTGTACCAGAAGTTGGCAGACGAGCGTGTGAAGATTTTGAAGTGTTCCCCTGCTCGGCGCACGCAAGTTTGTGCAAAAAGTGTTGGAAAGTTTCAGCGAACCCCGGCGAGAGATCCCGTCAAGAAGTAACGTCGACCGAAAGACCGAAACGAAAACTTCAGGAAATTCGATCGCCCAAGTATTTGCACAAGCGAAAGGAGCGGAGTGTAGGGAGTGCGATGTAAATCGGAACTCGGAAGCAAACAAACAAACAAACAAAAAACAACACGCGGTCTTCACGAGATCAGGTCGGAAGCAACAGAAAAACAGGCAGAGTTCCATCTCAAGACCTCAAAACCGAGAGGTGAACGTCGAAAAGTGGAGCAAAAACCCGGGAAGCTCAAAAGGGAAGGAGTGCAGTAGCTCCAGTGCGACTTGAAGCAGAGGAAAATGAGAAAACAAATTTTGCACCTTCACTAAAGCGTGCCTTGAGTGTTGCGGAAAAAAAGCAGTTACAGCAAGCGAGCGAGGGAAAAAGGAAAGGAAAAGTGAGGGTGCAAGGGTGCAAAAGTGTCAATCCCCCGGAAACCCCGCGGGCCGGAAGGTGAGTTGACGACGAAAGGAAAAGAAAAAAAGGAGAAGAGAAGAAGAGAAGAAGTGAAAAGTCAGATCGCGGAAGATCAATTGATATTCCTGCCCCCCTCTCTCTCTCTCTCTCTCTCTGTCTCTTCTCGACTTGCAGTGTGCGGCGAAGTTGTGCAAAGAGAATAGTCGTTGGTGTTACTCCACTTCGGTGTCAGCAGCCGCGTGCTAGTAGTTTGGGTGGGGGTTGACATCAATTGTTCCGGAAGCAGAAGAAAGAAAAAAGAAGGAAAGTTATTGGCGATAGAGGGTGCAAGAATCCGAAGGGAAGGTGAATAGTGTGAACGTGCTCGCGTTGCTGTCCTTTGTCACTTTGCGTACAGCAAACCATCGTGCAAAATGGCATCGAGAAGTGACGTTCGAAAGTTGGGCACGTTCTGGCCGTTCTGGTGGCTGGTGCCAGTGGTGCTGGTGTTGCTGCTCCTGCCGACCAGCTGCATCGCCCGAGAGGAACCCATAACAGGTGAGTAGTGCGCTGATCGATCGATTGCACCGAAAGTTGATGTAAAAATTATTCACTTAACAGACGTACACCCTCACACCTACTCCGGTGGCTGCATTAGTGGCGTCACAGTTCAATGGTGACACCAGGCGAACGCCAGGTGTTGCCTGATTCCATTTCAATTTCGATCACGTTTCGTCCGCTCCGCAAAGCGGCGATTGTTTGATGTAGTTGAGTGAGGTTGCTGTTGGTGCTGCTATTACTTCCTTGTAGGGGTTTTTTTGTTTGTTTTTATTGTCCTTATCGTCGGCGCATCGTCACTTTCTCCTTTCGATGGCTTTTGTGTTTCATCTTCAGTTTATGGAACACAAGCGGGAGCTGATGTAAGAAGGCGCTATTTATGGCCACCCGATTTCGTTAGCGATTGTCACACCAACACCTTCTTTCTTTAGTAGTTGCATTTTTTTTTGTCTGCTGTTTACAAGATCCCGTTTTTTATTTGTTTTATGTGTTACATGACTACTTCTTGGTGAATTGTTTACTATCCCTTTTCAATTATTGCATTATTTTTTCACTCAAATTTATGGGAGGTTCGAGCACTTTTTTGATAGGAATTACCTTAGTTGGTCGTTTGAACGCCACCTACTACATTATTTCTTAAATTATCTTATTCTGTTAGCTGCTGCTGCTGACCGGTCCGATTGTTGGATAAAACCTCTGGTACTTATAATCCTACAGATAAAAAGATCCCAAACAATACCTTGAAAACAGCGGAACGAGTCGTGCAGTTCTCACACATCTATCCACCACTCCGTTGGATCTCCGATCCAATCATTTCGGAATTAAAACCCGAATCGAAAACGTCACTCCGTTCTGTCCTATAATACCTTGGCCACGAGCACGCGTTGCCGATCCGCTGCGTGTGAGACAGATTACGTTCTACGCTCCAACGACGCCAGCAGCGTCAGGGTCGACATAAACCGTCCAAAAGGGCAGCAGCAGCAGCAGCAGCTAGCAGCCAGCCAGCTAGCGACCATCTTACCAATCAGTATCGCGATCTCCCTTTCCCTCCGGTGCGATCGTTATGCTCTCGTTATGCTGCTTGCCGCCGTGAAGGTGATGTTTGTCACGATTCTCGCTTCCTCTCGCTCGAGCTGGAGCTGACCGGCAAGCGGGTCGGGAAGGTGTGTGTACGCAAGACCGAAGCCCAGGGCCGTCCACGCGTGCACGCGTACGTGTTTCGTATGATGTGGTCCGGCCCTCTCAAGGCTCACGGTAATTTACCTCGATTCCACCTTCGACACCGCTGCGGTATCGCGACAATCAATAACGTTTGATTAGATTAGCTCGGTGTGCTCCGTGGCTGGGGCGACCAGCCGCCCTTTTCCAGAACTGTCTCACCTTCGTCATCTTCGGGCACTTCCGGGAGTTGACCTTCACCGGGCACTGGGCACTTTAGGCGAGCACCTTCTTCTCTCATGCCACGATCATGACATGCGCATGAGCAAAGTCGTTACGTTACGTTGCGAGACCTTGGCACGGAAAAAGGGCAAATGATTCCTTCGGGACGGCGGCCGGTGTCCAGTACCATGGAGAGCAAGCAAGAGGACAACCGTTGGTGCAGATCAAACGATCCGACTGTGCAGGGAATCGGGCGTGCTGTTGCATATCCTGGGGGTCTGCAGATGATGGTGGCCCTATACGCCTTTTGTGTAGAAAGTGTGCAGCAACGTGTCTGTAGGTTCAAGGTTGTGAAAGGAAGGCAGATTCCGTTTTATACCACGTCCTGGGTTATGTGGCTTATGGTATTTCGCTTGAGTCAGAGTTAAAGGAGAGTTTTGTTTGCAATATTTCCTTAAGAAATGCTTCTTTACTCTTTCAAATGAGTTGTACAAACCTCTGGCATCATGGTTTATGAATTATGTTATAAATTATGTGAACTATGTGTAAAAGAATTGTCTTTAGACTTACATCAAAGAATCAAAAAATCAAAGAATGTAGAAAAAATTTAAAAAAATATATATTGGAAGGGAAAGCTTCGTCATTTCGATGTGCCCTAGCTAGGTAGCTGGACTAAACAGACTTCAAAACATTTGCTTAAGCCAAAACCAACGGAATTCGCTTCGGCAATCGTTTGAATCACGCGGTGCGAGTGATCCTACAACTTCTATCTCGCGGCATATCATTTTCAGTAATCGAATCGACCCCTTGCTCGCTTACACACATCCACCCCCCCCCCCCCCCCCCCCCAGGACACACGCGAACCGAACCAAAGTGTGCATTAACACCCCCCTCCCGGTCACTGGTGTTACTACCGCGGCGCTTTTAGACCGCGATCGCACCCGCCAGAGAGAGAGAGAGAACTCACAACGTACGACGACCACGGTTGCGGCCACAAAAGTGCCGCCACCGAAAGCGCTGTTGGTGATCGATCGCGATCGCGACCTGGCTTTACGCTTCCGCGCCAGTCGCGGCACCACACAAAGCGCCGCTCGACGATCATGGTGATCATCATCGTCGTCGTCGTCGTCATCATCGCGATCATACCGTGGTCAGCGCGTTGTGCTCGCGCTCGCGATACGATCGGTGAATGGCAAAATTACCCTAGATCCCTTGCTCCGGGTTTCGCTCATTCCACACCGCTCGGTCGATGCCTAATTCGATGGCAACGACGTGAGCGCGAGCATGATCTAGGTTATGCAACCGAAGCACGCCAGTTCGTATGCTGCTGCTGCTGCTGCTGCTGAGGGCAATCGGCGCAACTGACGCCGAGGCGGTGCGCCGCGCCGAGATTGAGACTTTGGCAGCCCCGGCGCACACAGCGCGAGGGGATCACGCGAGTAACGATCGCTTTTACGATCCGCGTGCCCGCGTGGACCCGGGTCCACCGGGTTTCGGAGGGCTCAAAGGGCGATTAACGATTTATATCGCGTTATGGAGTGCTTGATCTTTTGACGACTGTTTTTTTTTCTTCCTTTCTTGTGTTTTTGGCGTATGTTCGAGCGCGTTCGCGAACTGCCGGAGCCCGCGGAATGCAAATTACTGCTTCCTGGGGGGTGGAGGAGAAGTTTTGGGGCCGCGCAAAAGTCGTAAAATTTCATCGAAGAATGAACCATAAAAATTCCTTTCGAAAGTGAGACACCGGGTATGGTGGTACGGCCAGGTACTGATTGACTGCCAGGATAATTTATGGCACAGCGCGCCATTACTCCATTAGCTGCAGCTCTAGGGTTCAGCTTTCAGGGTGATCTTGTGCCGGAGCTGCGCGAGATGAAGATGGATTTACGTCGAATAAGCCTTTGAAATCTGGATCGTTCGGGAGCAGTACAATTCCTCCTACAGAAGACTTTTCGTTCCAATTTGAGTTTCTATTGGCGAATGTGAAGTAGATCGCTTTCCATCAATTTGAAACATGAGTTCTAGATCGTTCTTTCGCTAACGAAAAAGCTAACGATCTCTAATGCACGATCTTGCTAATGGTGAGTCCCAAAAAGGCCCAACGCCCAGGCGCCTGACAACAATGCGTCGCTTCCAGTGCGCTGTCCAGTGGCGAGATAATCCAGTGGCCGCAGCCACGCGTGACCGGTTTCCGTCAACCCAAGACGACGCCACCGCTTATCGTGCACCCGATTAACGATAAGAAATCGATTTTGCGCCGCAGTTTGTTTCGAATTCGCGAGAAAGTCGCATGTCGCGGCGATTAGGCGCCACAGGGCGCCCTACGGGTTGGTGGCGCCATCTCTACGTCAGCCGAACGGCAGCAGCAGCAGCAGCAGCAACAGCAGGTAACTGATTCCCGCTAATCTGTTGTTTACCACCCGCTGGTTTTTGGGTGAGTTATTTTTGCAACCGATGCCGGAGTAGCCACCACTGCAGTAGCGCAGTAGCCGTTTGGGTATCTCGATCTGCTGCTATCCTTCTGGAGCAGGTCGTTAGCGTGCTGCTGTACCGTCAGCCTTTTTGGGGCGGTTTTATGGTGGGATATTCCGTGGGCACCGTGTCATCGGGGCTATTTTGGGGAACTTGTTTTGGGTTCGATTGAAAATGTTGACGATGCAGCAGCGCGTTATCGACGGCGTGTGGTGCGAGGGCTGTGATGATTCGGTAGCCCTTTCACGAATCGCACGAGATACTGATTGATGAAGAGGACAATTGCGTGTTTGCGATTTTTTCTTTCCGAGTCTACGACGTTCATAGGACGAGAACAGGAAAAAAAACACAAATTTGAAACATGAATGGCTTCTAAATTGGCTAATTGTGTCAAGGCAGTGCTGTTACATTCATTTCGGGAATCGTGAATCGACCTTCTGAGAATTCGTGGGAAATGCTTGTTGTCAAAGCTGAATCGTTTGCTTTCGAACGAAAAGAGAACTCCGAAACAATTAATTAATTAAAACGTTCCCTACTTAACACCCATTCTGTCTCCTCCCACTGGGAGAGGTTGGAGATGTCCTTTTTACCTTTTCGTATCCCGACCGTTTGATTCTGTCGTCCGATATCGTCGTTTTTGCAATTCCTTGTCTTCGATATAACCTTCTGATTTTCTTCAGGTGACTGACACCTGGAATTCCTGGAAGCTCGAAGACACCCAATAACAACAACCATTTATCGTGTTCCAACACACCAATGCCTTCGTATTGATCCCTCATCCTGCACGTCGTGCTGTGGGCCGTAACGCAATATCCTTGTTCACTGGCAGAGAGAGGAACGTAGGAGGACAAGAGACCAGAGGGCGGAGGGCGGAGGGTATCATATTTAAACGCCATCCCAAAAACCTATTGAGGCACTTAATTAATTTACCAATTATTTTTAATTTAAGCACCGAAAACGGTACGGTGCGTTTGTTTGTATCAACAAGTCCCTTCGGTTACGTGGTCAAAAGCCACCGGATCGGAAACATCCCATTCACTACGATCTCTCATTCCACCCTTGATGCTCGTTCGTTTTCCATTTTAAATCCATCCAATTGAACCCTGAAGCCCCCTTCGGATGGTCGTTGAATGGAAATGAAAACAACTTTCTTTCATTTTTGATTTGATGAAATTGGAGTAAATGATTGCTCCCGAGGATTCGCAATGTCCTGCTGTCGCGCATCAGAGAGTGGACGCTAGAATGCACTTCAAAGCACAAACCACCTTATCCACGAGACGCGCTTCCAGGTGAAACAATATCATAAAATTGAATACCAACACCGCCCGGGCCTCTCTACTTCACAGAAGAGGCACATCAAGTGGCGCAAGGTGTCCAAGTGCGTCCATTCGCTGATCACAAGCACCACGAGCCAGGTCACTGCGAGAACGGTCAGTTCTCAGTCCACAAACACGATGTAGACGACGGTACAAAAAGTCCCTCGTCGAGCCTCAACGCTGTACGCTGGCATCGACTAGCAAGTCAAGTCCTGGAGCGGGGTTTGTGACGTGACTGCAACTGCAACGAACGTCAACATCACAGGCGCTCGCTGGTCACAATATGATGTGGTGCCAGTCCTGCCAGTTGGCCCGTTTCCCGGGATTCCTGGCGGCCCACTGGATGCGGAGCGGAACCATTTTTTATTCAGCTCCGGTACGGTCGTCGTCCTGTCAGGTCGTTGCTGTCGCCTGTTCGAACGAGTCAACGGCCATGGGTCCCGCACCACGGCTGTACGGCGTGCTGGCCAGTATAGGGTCCGATGCATCTCCGTTGATAGCAGGACTTCCGCACTGGGTGCTCTCTGCACTCATTCTGTGTGGTATAAATTTTAAAATTTTATCTACACTTTTTGTGTGTTTTTTTCTCTTCGGTGCAAGGTATCTGGATAACGTGCTTTCGGCCAACCAGAACCTCAAAAAAAAGCACTCAAACCACGCGGCATAGGTTTAGGGGGCAACCAATGGTGACCTCCTTTTTATTTTTCCCCTTTTTTTTAATGTTGCACTTTATATTCAACAATGCACTCATTGCAGGCGTGAACGTGGCTTTAGTTTAACATTTGTTTTGGGCTACCCAGGGTCCTGTCCGATTTTTTTTGCTCCCCCCGGGCGAGCTTTATTTTTGCATAGCGAACGCTCACTCAACGTGGCCGAACAAGCTTGATTCCATAACAACAAACAAAAAACTCCAATTGTTCGAAGCATGCATCCAGGACGAACGGCGGCGCGGTCAACACACGCGGGACCGTTCGCAGCTGTTTTCGAAGTAAAATATTTACTTTCCATGTTGCGGCAGTAGGGCGGCCGGAAGTTCGGCACCAGGATTGGCACCTTCCAGTGAACCCGGGGAGAGCAAAACACCCACTCACCCTGGCCTGGTACCAGCATGGTGTGAACCATACTGCACCGGAAATGGTTTCTCACCTCCCTCGCGAAGTGCATTTCACGATGACTCAAAAGCGAGGCGGGTGATTGCAACGCCATACCGCGCATCGGAGTGGCTCAAGTGC
The DNA here is from genome assembly GCF_943734665.1 of Anopheles aquasalis. NCBI lineage: Eukaryota > Metazoa > Arthropoda > Insecta > Diptera > Culicidae > Anopheles > Anopheles aquasalis. The sequence continues at coordinate 27,781,175 of NC_064878.1, read as the reverse complement.
TCCGAGATCAACCACCGATAGCGATCGATAGCATCGGGCTGTCTCGGTATCGCGCCGATGACCCGGACATTCCGATAGCGTGCGACGTGCAGCACGGAATGACAATTGGTAATCAATTTTCATAAGTCCTCCCCGTTCATCGTGCAACACAAAGCAATTGGAATGCAGTGCCAGAATGCATCAACGTCACCGTCAACGCGGTGCAGCGTGGTTCCGCGATGATTGATCGCATACATACGCACAACAGACGAGTAAACACAAATGGAGGGGTTGGGGGGTGGAAAAAAAAGCGATGAAGAAGCGCAAATGATAGCCACCCCCCGCTCGCCCGGGCATAACATCTGCTGCAAAAGAGAGAGAGAAAAGACGAGGTGCAACGGGAGGGCACGAGCAAAAACCAGGAAAAGGAATGCCAGCTCGGCTATTTGTCAATAGATAAGCGAATGCTTCGTCGTTGTCGTCGTCGTCGTCGTTGAGATGCACGTAGAAAACAGATGGGAGGGACCTGCATTGCTGACGGTGACGCTTGGTACTTGGCCATTGCTTGAATGGATATAAATGAGTCAAACGCGGCACCACTTGATCGCTCGCTCCTAGAACTCTGCCGCCGATGACGTCGAGGCCACCAGAGTGTGCAATAATATTGGAAACCGGCACGCACGCCGCCGTATCTGTATCGATTGGCTCACCACACCGCACCAACCAACCGCTACCCGGTGGCAATTGAGCTTCCCGGGTAATTAAAAGTACAAGATGCGGTTCCGCTTGGTTCAGCCTTGGCCTTGGCATTCCTTTGCGGTGCGCTGCACGTCACCGGCCGATCTGTGTGGCCTGCCGGGTGTTCGCCTTATATTCCCAGAGATCGCAGAATCGATAGCGAGGTGAGGTGAGTGACGCTTGTTGACAGATCGCCCAGAATCGGTGATTTGTGAATCGCGCGAGGAAGTTGCACGATATGAGCTCATCATACGCTGCTACTGCTGCTGCTCCCGGGTGTCTTATCTTGCGGATAGGTAATGCAGCGAGCAATGAATCACTCAAATCAGGCAGCGAATGATCTAGATGGGGGGCGAGGTCGTCGACAACGTGCGCTCTCTGCGAGATCACCGGTCATGCTCTAGCTCGCGGGCCGGCACGATATCCATCAATATGACCTCATTTTGTGTAGATCGGAGGCCCCATCAGGGTTCTCCAGCTACCGCTAGCTACCGGTGCGCGCGAGCTCGAGCTGTTTTTGTCGTTTCACGTAAGATAATAAATGGTTTCTAGCCGTTTTTTGTCGCCCAACGCGTGTGTGACCGCGTGGGTGTCGAATTCCAATCGAAATTAGTAATCACGCTTTCGGTGACGGGGCTTATCCGCGAAAATCATGCTCAGCAGCACCAGCGCCCGCTTGGACTTGACTTTGTTGATGGATGATATGAGTTTTTTATGCCGTGCGGTTGCGTCCTATTGGTATGCCCGATGAGTTTGCCCGTCGTAAGCGTGTGTTCCAGATTAGGAATGCTTGGAATTTTAAAGTTTTGCTTTCCAACTGGAAGTTCGCTATCTGTAGAGTGTGCTGGTTTCAAAATGATGTAACGCATTGGTGGGAGATTAAAGCATAGTTTTTTTTTTTTAAATTAAATGGAACACTTTATATTGGCGACTGTGGTATCTTTTGATAGCCATTTGTTTTTGACAAACAACTCTATTTGATCCATTGCGTTAGAAGGTCATGACGATTGTCAAGGCTGTTGCTAAGATCGTAGTATGAGATTTGGCAAAAAAATTGTATTAGGCCACGGGGCTACAATTATTAATGTTAGATGACAATTCAACCTTAACCTCAAACAACAACCAGAGACTCCAAAAATTGGATTCGAAAGATGTTTTTTGTTGAATGTCTTGAAATCGGCCATTAATATATAGAACCATAAATTATTACGCTTACCAAAAAAATGGCCTTAACACATAAATTCTACCCGCCATTAAGGGAGGACTTCGGTATTTAATTTTTATTTGTGACACATGTTTTTAACATTTTTCCTGAAAGCTGATCCTTTCAAGAGTATTGTGTATGCGTTTTGGATCAATCGAGGAAAAACTGACAAAGATACAGATTTTTGAAAATCCGTATTTCATACAAGGCTCCATGCAGCCCGCTACTTTGAAGAGCGTTTCCCAAAACGAAAAACAAACGTTTTCAAAGTCGGTGCCCATCGTACCGTAAAAACTACTGGGCTGATTGATTCGAATTTTTAACACATAATCTGTACACTTTGCTGATACTCTTTTTTAAACGAATCTGTAAAGTTCGTTTTTTATGGCAGAATCGTAAAAAGCATCACTTTTTCAACTTCAAAAATCTGCTAAAAGTCGAAAAATTGGAATATAAAAACAAACTTTCCGAGTCTACCTGGATGAACTTATAATCTTTCTAACGAATATCGATTTGTATTTTTCTGGTGACCCGTCACGCAGCTGGCACCAGAAAAAAGTATCTTTTCCAAGACACGACTGCCTAAATTTGATGGCATGGATTAATTTTTCAATGAATGTTGCTCAAAACAATACCAAATATTCTTCAAAAGTTGTAGATTATTATGTCATTTATTTGAAAAAATACAGTTGAATGGTTACGTCACAAAAAATCGTTAAAAACGAGCCTTTTTTGGCCCGAAAATACCGAAGTCCCCCCATAAAGGCTTGTAGATGGTCAAACATGTTTCTCCTTTAGATGTAGAGATAGAGAAAACTTCGATAAACTGTTAACCAACGCAGATGCTCCAGACTGTAACACTCCAAATCGCACCCAACAACCGGAAGCCGCATCGAGGCAACGCCCGCAGCAACGCCATCATCCGTGAAAGTTCTCGAGCCCCTTAATTAGCGGGATTTGGTCGCCAAGCAGTTATTCCCGCCCGTCCTTGGTATCCCCATGCGCTCAGTCGTGCGAACTTTGCGATTAATTATGATTTCTGCGAAAACGGCTCCAAGCGCCCGCTGCCAAAAGCCACAAAACCACACGGAATCAATTACGGTGCGATGGTACCATCGCCGAAACTGCATTCATCGCTCGAACCAGGCGACCACCCCGTCACCGTCCCACAAATGATTGATCTCTCACAGCGATCCTCCCGATGCAAGACACGGTGGGAGGTCCAAACATCAGCCATCAGGGGTTGGTTGGAGTTCTAAAAGGGAACGGGCGTTCCGCGTTGTAACCGAGATGCCACAAATTGGTGTTTTTCGGGATCCTGTTCGCGTTGGTCGGTATTTGTTTCTCGTTAATTCTGCGCGCGCGCGCGCGTTGCGAGTCACTTAAAACCCGATTAATCATTCTAAAGTACTGCTGCTACGGTCGCCAGTGTTCTGCATCTTTGCGTATTTTGTGTTCTGGACACACACAAACAGACGCACACAATAACTTCTCTGCCTGACTGGATGAATAATGGCGTTGCAGTTAAAAGCCGCGCCAATGGTTTCCATTAGATATGGTGCCATTTGTGAATCCATTTTGTTGAAATTTATGCATTGCATTAGCTCAGTTAGGTTACTGCTCCCGCCACCCCTGGTTCGAGATGGCCGTTCGGTGACAGCAAAAACCAGAATCGGACATCGCATCGTGTGCCCAAGCGGTCCCGGTCGATGTGGTCCTTATCTTATCTTATCGCTGCCCCGTTGACATATCGGGGTTTCTATTTATCATCTTCACCGAGTAGTTCCAGGCCCATCGCAGAACCTATTCTGTAAACACCGGAGAGGGAGAGTACGGATCGCGGAATAGTGCGAGCCGCGAGTGTGCCTCGATTTTGACAAACCATTTCCGCCTTTATTTGGCACTCCGTTCAATCGGGTCCGATATCCGATCAATGTATCATCGGTTGTGGTCGGTTTGTTGTGTCTAGAGAGTTCCTTACTTCAAGTCGTTGGCCCGTGATTTGCTCCTTCCACGTGCTCTGCGCCTCTGAGCTTATCAAACCGGAAGGCATCGGTACTGGGTGCGTAAAAAGGCGTTATCAGCATCGTTTACCCCTCACGCCGACCCCGCGGGCGACATATCGATCAAGGCGATGATGCGTTGACACGATTTCGCAACGGGGCAGCAGCAGCAGCAGCACGCACATACCGTGCCGCGGTCCTCGTTTACCCCGTAAATCGATTAGAGAACCGTAATTCATGGCACAAGTGGACAGAGAGAACAACATCGCGGCTCATATGATTGAACAATTACGTGAACTGATAGCACTCGGAGGAACTCAAGGAACCGGCCAGTCGGTCCATTAATCGGTGGTGACGCCCCAGAGTCAAACAGTGCCAAGAGTCGCCAGCGCTAGGGGCAAGCTCGTTAGCGAAGAGAGATCCTTCCTCGATTAATCGCTGAACTTGCCCCCGCCCGGGGTCACATTCCGCGGATTCTGCGAGAATTGAGTAACTGGCAAATGATGATGCTCGTTATGAAACACATCGTAAAGCATAATCCAACGACTACTGCTGATGATGGCCGTGGTGCTGGTGGTGGTGATGCTACTATCGGCAATCTTTCAGCGCTCGCCGGTGATTGATTTTAAATGGATGTTTGTCCGTGGCTGTCCGGGTTGTTTGTGTATTCCGTTGGGTTTTCTGCTTATTTTTCAAAACTAGCTCACCGATCGGCGAGCGTGAGGGGCGATAATGAAAGGCGGCTAAGCGGGCATACTAGGTCGGTCGTACAATAAACTCCGCACTCCTCCTCGGGGGCCGGGGGTTATTGGTAAATAGTAAACAAATAAATCGGATTGGAGCCAACGAGCCGACCGCGTGTATGGGCGCGGTGGTGAGGGCGATAAGACTTCTTGAAACACCCCAAGAAAAAAAAAAGGGGGAGAAGGTCCATGAATTCTCCTCGGAACCATCGATTCATTCAGAATCATCGCGAGCACACAGCAGAGAGAGTTTGAGGTAATCTCGCTAGCTATAGGTGATTTCAGGCGATCTTCAAAATCGATCGCTACGCTGCCACAATAATCGTTTACTCTGACAGTGTGGTGTGGCATCGTCGCCTCGGTTTGCTAAATCAGCTAAAACGCATAACGACGCAATTCCTTCACTGGCCTCAGACAGCTCTAATTTCAACGTCCCCGGGACAGTCCACAAACAGTAAACTGTAAAACCAAAACTAATAACAAACAGAAGTGAAACTCGCAGCTCGCAGCACATTCCTTTCCAGCAAACCTTTTCCAGCAAACCTCGAGTACTGCTGCGTGTTGCACGTGCACGATGCCAGATCAGCAAAGGGACCATCAGCGGTATCAGAGTCCACTCGGCATCCGAAACCTGTTGCGCCTTTCGACGGTGGTTGATGTGAATTGAGCAAAACAGTCGAAAAGAACAGGGAAAAGAAGGAAATGGAAGTGTACGATGTAAGGAGGCGCGAACCGGGCGGTGCCCAGAAGTGTCAGAAATGCAAATCGCTTCACCTCACCCTACTGTCGCTGCCCCGGCTCTGCGGCTAATGAATAATGCATTCTTCCGCCAGAACTGGGTTGCTGACGCGGCGACACCGATGATGCCTATCGATGTGCGGGGAACTGGCGAATGCTGCTGGATAGTAAGGGAATCAAGTTCTCGAGATCTCGTAATTGATAGCAGCCAGAGCCGGAAGCTGTAGCGCCCGGTCGACTTGGGTTACGTGAGTTAATTGTTTTAAAACAATTGGTTTCAAAGTGTTCAATGCAGCTGGAATGCATCACAAGGCGAGGTTTTATTGTTTCTTGTACTAATACGTACCTAGATTAATCGCAAACTTTGCTCTATTTAATGCTCAAGGTTTGGATTGGCCGAAGTGGTTTGTTGAAGATATAATTTGTCTTGCTTTTGTCTTGCTGCAATCAAGTTAAAGAACCTTACTAACTGCATGATGCAGTCATCGGTGGTGTGCAAATGCAATCCAAAATCTTCATCTCCTTTTCAACGAACTCCAAGAGTTTTTAGTTGAATTAACTTTGCTCTTCAATGAGCCACCCTCAATCAATCGAACCATAAATGCCATCATCCGAAGAGAAGGGTAAACATCTCGTTTGAACCCCCGAAAACCCCCGAATATACTGGCACGCTCCGTCTAGTGAGTGTTTACGTTGGCTCATCCAAATTGCATGGACCGCGCCATCGACTGGATTGTTGGAATTCATCAGAATGGATTGCTGCATCCGTCAGCAGCAGCAGCAGCATTCATTGAACAACGCTTCACTCAGCAGCTCCGCAATCCACACCAAGTTCTGGCGAGGAGGCAGGGTAGAGACCGGTTTTAAGTAAACAGACCGTGCAACCGTAGACACTTGTGCGTTCGCCTACAACGTCTACGACATACCCTCAAACTCACCTAAAAGGTTCTCGCTGTCTCACTCTCTCGCTCTGTGCTCGTTAAACCTCATCGTATATTAATTTCAATTTTGTCACCCTGGTTCAAGGCCATTTCGGCCACGAAAAATGAGCTGAAAGCGGCCAAATCCACTAGCGAGCAAGTTTATTAACCCTGCGCACACGCCAAGAATATGTTCGGTTTGAAGGACAAAAGGGGAAACGCAGAAAAAAGTTGCAAAAAGATGGCGAGTTGCATCGCTTGCGCTTGGTGCACCATTTGTCGATCGAACACATCGTGTCGATTCACCGTTTCCGATAGCTGCACTGCTGGGACAGCCTCCAATGGAGAGTAACATTTCAACAGCTGCTTTGTCTGTCTGTCTGGGAAGAGGTATGCATCTCCGATAAGACGGAAAGGGGCAGCAAAGTGTATTGCGCTGTACGAAGTCATCGCTATCGGCTTCGATCGCCCCAAAACGCAACAACGCAATTCGACTGTTTACTCGTTCATCGTTTATCGATGCACTGTGAAGTGCAGCTGCGGTTTGGTTAAAATAAAACGATGTAAAAGTGAGGCTGCTGGACGGCCAGCCGCCTTGCAGACGCCACGTCAAGTGGTTCAGACCGGTCTGGATCAATCTACGTCCCTGCGGTACTGCCGACAAATTGACAGTTGGCTACTTACGATTCGACGCGATGTAGACGTTGAAGTAGTCCAGTATGCGCGAAATTAATTCGCAAAATATGCCCGGAATGTGTTTACGCGCGAGCACAAAAACAATATTTCAATTACGCCGCTTATGAGCCAAGGGGAATGTGATGATTTCCTCGTCTGGATCCCGACTCTTTTGCAATGCCGTGGCTTGTTTAATTTGGCACCACCTCAGCTAGCGGCCGATATCGTTCGCCAGACGATAAACTTGACCTTTACCAGACCGCAGTGGGCACTAGGATCTCACTCTTTCTCATTAGATGTCTTTAGCAAGCCGCACCGGTCCGCTTGTGCAAATTAGCAGCGAAATCAATAAAATTCGGCCATCATCAAGACGCAAGGTGACCTGGCTGGCTGCCTGGCTGGCTGCCTGGCTGGCTGTCTGGTTAGCCTGAGTTGCATTTAATGGCAGGCAATGGCATTGGCAGCTCAGGTTCCGCAAATTGACGGATTACGTTAGCTGGCGGCCTGCATTCGACTCCAATTCGCTTTTATTAGCCACCAGTGGACGATCTTATCTTTCGCAATCTGGTAAACAAGCGCGGATGAATGCGAAGGCGGACGCCGGCGAACGATCACTCCGCGTATGGTCGGTTGTTAACCTTCCGGTTTGTTTGTTGCAAATTCGCCTTCATGCCGCCGATTCGAGAAGACGTCAACGGCATCCTAGTGCTTTTGTAGCTAGCGGTACAGTGTGTAACAAGCTTATCGTCGGTCCAGTACTCATTAGAATACGGGCTGCAATGTTTCTCTACCGGGAAGGGGACAGACAACAAATGGTAATTGATGGTGAGTAGCGAGATAGTCGTCTGTTAACATCGAGCAATAGATGGGCTGAATAGCACGAGGTAGGTTAGTGATTCGGTGGCACGGGGATCAATAGGGGTTCCGATGTTCCAGACTACAATGTATGCATAGAAGTTAACAGACGTGCATTGTGTGATAGGTGGATGATGATTGGATTCGTCTACACTGGCCTTCATCAAAATGTCTCGTTTATCAATAAACCACTCGTACAGTGTGATGAGTTGTGGTATTGATATGGATCTCTTGCATTAATAGAGTTGAGTTGGTGGTTAGATGCAACTGTCGCGGAAAAGTCAGCTAATCAAAGTATACCTTGGAGAAATCTATAATGAGCTTGCGAACGAGTCTTTAATTTGTAAAATACATTTGTTTATGGAAAACTGCATTTTAATCACGACTAAATTGCTTGTTGATTGTGAATACAGATCGGTCTGATGAAATATCGGGCGATATTCCCTCTGAGTTTCCTGTACAAAACAAGATCTCGACCCAATCATTAAATTCCCAACAGAAATATTGCCAAGCAGAGTTATAAACTCCTTTTTTTTGCTACTTGCTCTATTTAAAATCTATCAAACTAATGCCCCAACGAATGATCTCATAGTGCCACTGTCTAGAGCCGTACCTACCGTGCGCTATCAGCATCGTTTTGTCCATCACTGTCCTGCATCATGGACCACCAAATGACCGTCAGGCGCAACGAAGCGGGCGCGAACAACGATCGCTAAATGGATTATATAAAGTCTGCAGCTCACGATATTTGGCCAATTCTTTTATTTTTTTTACTCTTCCTCTTTTGCATTCCTGATGCATGCAGTGCTCCACGTGATGTGTGCCAAGCCGCTTGGCTTGGACCGTGAGGCGGTCGCACATTGATCTTTTCGCCCATATGTGCACGCTCGGTTGGGTTTCCGAATCTTCCATTTTTATGTGTCCATATATCCTTATCCATCTCACTCTCTCGACTGTCTCCTACGTCCGGTGGATCCGGCTTGTGCGCCAAACTCGTGCACGGTGCAGGTTGCACATCCATTTCATGCACCGTCGTTTAGCAGACAGTTGTTTACGAGCTGTTTTTTTTTTTTGGCGAGGAGAGTAACGTTGGTGGTGGTTTTTTTTGTTGGTAAAGTCATTTTTTTGCTTCTCTCGTCGGTCATGTTGACATCTGTTTGGTGGATGATGTGCTCATCGCTGCCATTAGCCGCTGCCGGGCACCCTGCTGGGCACGGCGCACGTCGCTTGAGATCCGTTTGAGCAACAAGAAAACACAACAAAAAACAACAAATCGTCAAGTCCATAAGTAGAGGGAACATGCAATTATCACATTTGCATTTGCGCCGCTGCGCGAGCTGCCTTTTGATTGGTTGCATCGATCGTCAACGGGTACAACGAACCCCTAGTGGCCAACGATCCCATTGTTGTCGTCTAATGATGCGTATCAAGCTGCCGGAGAGCTGCAGTGCTGGCTTCTCGCTCGCTCTCCCGCGCTATATTTAAAGCCAAAGCAGTAGATCGTCATCATCTCGTGTGACCTTGGCCTTACCTCACCGCCGCCGCGACTGTGCACCGTTATGCATGCCGGCGCCACTGGCCCGGCCGCGGATCCACCCCCGGTGGGGGGATGACACAATCCCACTGACTGGCTGACTGGCTTTTTGCGTAAAACAGACTCGAGCATCGTTACGACGGTTTGCTGCTGCCAGTCATCTCGGCGAATTTGCTGCTCGCAACCTTCACCATATGTCAAGGTTGCGGACGGAGACGGAGAACGTTGCGAAAGAGTGCGTTCGCATCCACTCCTTCCTCCTACCTCTCTTCCCCTCAAAATAAAGGTGCTTGGCCGTCTCACAATTTATCTCTTAATGAATGCCTTTCACCTGGCTTTTTACTCCAACAATCCAAGCCGGCCCCGGGACGGACAGGCTTGAAGTGAGAGCCACGCGGCGGCGAGTCATTAAATCGATTATCGAGTTAAATCACAGAACGGAACGGTAGCCACCCGGTTGGTGGTGAAAGAGGGCCGAACCGCGGGAGCGACAAATGCGCCTCCGACGACCGTACGACAGCCTGACGCGGCCCAAGGCAACCTCGTAATCCTCGGGCCTGCGGGTTCGACAGTTCCTCAGCGCTTACAGGAGGAGAACGCCGCTCGGGGATAAACGGATTGTGGTGCAGTGAAATAAATTAAAACGATAATAGCACGCCCCGAAAAAGGAGGTCAGAACGTGTAAGGACACCGACGCGGACACCCGTTAATGAGCTGTGCAGTGCCACGTAATACTGGCATGGCCGGGGCCCGTGTGATCGGGAGCAATCACGAGCGGTGGCAGCGGCTGATCAACGGTTGTTTAAAAATCGTTTAAAATCCTGCAACCCCTCTCAGCTTCCTCCCCCAGGTTAACAGCGACGTGACAGGATGAGGATTGATTTATGGTTCGACTTCGGGGACGGGGCCAATCTGTGTGCTTGCCTCTTAAACCGTTCCTCCGTTCCTTCCGAAACACGCAACAGGCAATCTGCCTTTTACCTTCACGTACACACGAGCGACTCACAAGGACTCGGGGCTCTGTCTTGGCGGTTGTGCATATCGCACGGACACAAACATCAAGTTAAATTAGCGTCAAAATGGACCAACAACAGCGTGTGGCAGCAGTACGACGACTCGATTAATTCACCGGCTTACCGGATGGATACCGATGGCCAGCAGAGGAACCCCTTTTTAATGGTGCGTCAGGACTAATTTTCGGCCCCGTCCCAAATCTCCCACAAACTTCATAACGGCCTGGCCTGCTGGAACTTATTGGAGGATAATTTTCTCATTTTCACCCGAATAAACTTTCATCCCCGCTTCCGAGATGCTGGCTTATAAAGGGGGTAGGAGGATGTCAGGATGGAGGACGGAAATGAGCCCAGTTCCGTTCGAACGGAACGCCTCGCCTGTCAAACTCAATTGAAGGAATACTGGAAGAGGCATTCGCGAGGAGAGAGCGAAAGCCTTCGGAAGGAGCCTCCTGGCTTGGGACCAAAGCCTATAAAGGGAATGAAAACGGAGGGCCGATCTGATCTGCGCGTTAGGTCGATAATCCCTTCCGGACGTAGCGACGAGGCGGATGCCCTAACGCCATTACAGCCGTGTCTCCTCCTTCAGTGTTCTCTCCAGCTCCGCAAATTACCACGCATCAGCTGGTGGCGCTGACTGGCCAGACCGTGGATGGCGTTGCTGCTGCTGCTGAGTCGATGTCTAGCAACTCCCGGACTGTACTGCCGGGTATTCAACCACCTCGTGGGCTCCGTGGGCCACAGCGAAGAAGCGAAACGGAGCAAATACCAACCTTCATTGTGATTGATTGATTGACTGAAGTCGCCCTCTCGCACTGTTTCCACGTCCACGTCGGTGCGCGCGATTCACGTTTTTCGGAATCTTTCGGAATCGCCGGAGGATGTAGCTCAACTCGGGGTCTCGCTAGCTGCGGGCATACCCGCGCACGAGAATCAGGCAGCAGGCGTGGACTCGCTAGTCCACGCTTCCCTCGGCAGCCCTGATTTGGTTTCGCTTCGTTAGTTATTGACGCCGTGGCGTGGACGAGTTTCGTTTTTGGAGCAACCCTGAGGGAAGCTTGGGAATGCAGTCAGGTCCGCGGGCAACGTTTTGAGGGGTGCGTTAGCCTCCTCACGGTTGTCTAATAAATTTGCTCCATACCAAATCACTACCTAGCTTGCACGACCTAGACAGGGAGTTATTCGGTGTGCCCCCCTGGGTATCGTCTAGCATGGCGGGTGAATTTCCGGGCTCCAAGCGCTGATTCGGTTCGGCTCAGCGGGAAGCCCTCATCTAGTAGTAGTAGTAGTAGCGATCAAGTCCGGGACGGGGCACTCCGACAGCGGGAACCGTCAAATCAAATCGATAACTTCATTTTTCTTCATTCTCTTCCAACGGTGAGCTGGGGGAGCTTTCGGGCACTGGCTCTCTATTATCTTCGCTGTGGATAGTGGTGCTCAGGGTACAGCCGTGATTGCTTGTTTTTTCCTTGTTTGTTGTAGGCTACTGTTCTGGTGCTCAGTGTGAGGTTCAATCACGGTGTGCTCGGTGTACGCACTAGTGGTCTAGCAGAGGGTAAAAAGAATCCTAACGAGCCTTTCCATTCTGCCAGTTGAAAACTGTAATACATGCTGAAGCTCAACTAGTTCAATCTGATCAAGCTCAATAGTTGTAAACCTGTCAGTAGATGGCCATAGA
>NC_064878.1:27754095-27766595 GCF_943734665.1 Anopheles aquasalis | reverse complement strand
CTGCGGCGTTGTCAGAATGCTGGAAGAGAAACCTCGTGGCGACCTCGGGAGAGTTTATTGCGCTCTCAGACTTCTCGGAGCTGCTCCTCGAGAAGTTGCGAAACTTTCTTATCAAACACCACGCCGGTGTCTCACGGAGACTTAAACTCTTCCCACACAACACAAGAAAACACATCATCCTCACCTTTCGTCGGATCCATTTCCATCCATGGCCGAGAATCGCGAAAAGAAGAAATCGCATAAAAGAAAAGTCTTTTCCAAGTCGGCAGCAGCAGCGGAAGCCGTTCGGTGTTTTTGTCGCGTGCGCTCGCAAAATTCATCCGGAAAATTGTTTGCCTTCTTCCCGGCTCTTGCTTGCTGCGAGGTTGACTCTGAGTTCTGCCCTCGGAAACCCCGGAAAGCCACGAATTTGTATCCTGACCGGAATTGGAAACCATCACCTCTGGCTCGGGGTCTGGAGACAGTTTTGTCGCAGTCGTCTTTCGAACCACGCACACAGAATCGAGCCCGTTGTCGTCATTTTTTATGATTATTTTTAGCCATTTTTCGGCTGCAGGGCAAAGTCACTCGCTAGCAGCTACCGGAAGAAAGCATCTTGCGGCACTTCGTGGTTGCAGGTCGTTGAAAGCCTTTTGCTTTCACCTCTCGACTCGGCTTCCTGCAGCTCGGTAAAAGCCAGTTGCGCTATCGACAAACGAACATTTGACGAAAAAATCGACACACAGGCCGACATCGTCGTCGTCGTCGTACCGCAGTATCGCGTTATGACTCCTTCTCTACCCTAGAGCCATAGAGTTGCCATGCTTTTGCAAAGTCCTAGACAGCGGGGAGCCTTATTGGAAGCTGTGAGGCTATAATTTCAAATTGAATGTTAACCACGCGAATGTGCCGCGAACAGCCTTACCTACCTCGTTCGCTTTCTTGCCTTTGCTGCGGCTGGATTTGTTTCGTTTTCGTTTCTCTTCTTGCGAGGATTTTTCTCGACGAAAAAACGAATCCAAATCTCTCCCCCCGGGGATGGAAACACTGCCAGGTTCTGCCGGTGGTTTACAGTTTTTATTTAGTTTTATTGGTTGCCCACCACAAAGTACGACCATTTTGCCGGTTAACTTCTCCACCGTCTCCGGTTCTTTGCGGGGGGATTGTCAGCTCGTCATACGTCGTTGGTGCGTGTTGGTGTTGATGGTGACGACAGCGGACACGCTGTCTAGTCTCCTGCTGTCTGTTGAAGATGATGTTGCGCTCACCTTTTCCCTTCCTGCAACACCGTCGCTACTGGGTGCGACGCTTTTAGGGGGGCCATTTTGTGGGCTTATCTGTTACCTAACCTCACATTCACGGTGTACCAGCACACACGCTGTCGCTAAGACTTTGTAGTTGTGGCATCAATCCTGGCGACCCGGCCCGGGGGAGTACCTTCGTGTGCCAGGCTTCGTCCTTTCGCGATTCAAGGTTGTATGCGTGTATTGGCGTGTGTTTCGTTCGCAGTTCTCATGGTTATCAAAGGGGCTTAGGGCGCATCACTTCTTCGGTGAAGCCTTTTCCTTACAGTGAAGCGAACACGGTCCAATCGAGCGTTGTTGGGTGTAAATCATACCCGCAATGCTGTGGCTTTTAAGACTTCTACCGGTGCTCTCCATCCATTCCCCGTCTTTAAAACCCTGCCCCTGCCACACGTAACTCAATAAAAAGGGTTCGACATGCGGCATAGGACGGAGCGAATGGTTTCGGATGGCTGTTCGATTACGGATGGTTTCGCTCTCGCACTCAGTAAGCAGTCAGCCGGCACCACCGGCCATGTGCTTTAAGCCCCGGCTACCATAAACAAGGATAATTAAACATGTTTATGTTTTCGTGAGACCGTCAGACTGGTGCTGGTCGTGCTGCTTGTCTTGACGAAGGACGAGAAGACGGAACATTTAGGTATAAGTCGCTGCGTCGCCCCGAAAATGGCCCGAATGAGGTTCCAGCATAACACGGAGCGATGCGGTGATTTATGCGGTGGCATTTATGCACTCTCTCGCTACTGCTGTGCCATGCTACAGGGCTGTCTGAAGCTTGCGGTGCCGGAATAGAACGCTGCTTCGTAGATTTCTGTTTTTCCTTTCCATGTTGCATATCTTTCAGAACGGAACGGGCTGCCAGGGGGCTATAGTTGTAGCGCAAGGGTCTCATTATTTTCTTTCACGAACGTTGCTTTGTCCTTCGTCCTTGCGTAGAGCAGTGGATTGAGGTTCAAAAGTTTGTTTGTGTCACGTTGGTTTGCGACGGGCTGTAAACGTTGTTTGTATCTAATTATGTTTCATGTTTATGCTTCGTTTCAGGTACGGTTTGCAAGATGTCCCTCTAGGGGAGTCCTGTGTTATCCCAGGGGCATTGTTTCTTCTACCCAATACATAAAGGACTCTGCAGTAAGTCAAATATCGATCCAATTCTGCATGAACTGCGACGAATTTGTGGTGCCCTAAAAAAAATACGCCACAGCATTTAGGATTTCAGCTCTCTCTCTCGCTCGTTTTCCCTTCTTCCACCACCACCACCTGCAGTGTATATAGGCAGCAAAATGGCGGATTAAACTGTTAATCTAATAAAGATCAACAGTATGCCACCGGTTCGCTCGCGGTGTTTGTGTTGGCAGCACGGCGAGGCCGTTTACACAACGAATAGTTTCCCGGCTGCTCGCGGCGCCAAACCCATGAAGTGCGCTAAAATATTTGCTCACGAACTTACACTTACACCACCGTCACCAAGCAAGCGCATGTGGCCCACAAAATGGGCGCTTGATGCCTGTTGTCTTGCCACACGTGCGTAGTGCGGGTGCGATGATCATCTTCTTGGAAGTCAGGGCTCTCGGGAAGGGCCCCATCATCATCGCGACCATCAACATCATCATCACGCTCATTACAAGCACAGAGCGCACGATAAGCTGAAAGAGGGCATCGCCAGCTGCCAGTGTCCTTGGGGTGCTTGGGGTGACAGTTCGACGTCTCGTCCCCATCCCTCGGCGGGTGAAGGGCATGCCGGAATGTTTTGGAACTTTTATAAAACGCTTCATAATCCGTATTTATGCTACACGGTGGGCATGTGGTGTGTGTGGGCGCCAGGGAGGAAAGCCATCGCGAGACATATCACCCCACTTTTGAGGGGGGGTGGCAAGCGGTGGAAAAAGTTTTTCGAAAAGGTTTTTTTCACGCTTTTTCCCCCAATTTTCTGTGTACGTTGCATGACTCGGAGCCGATGACTCGCTGCGGTGCGGCGCAAAGAAAAAAAAACGTAATAAATTGGCTTGAACCGCACTTTTGTCAGGGCTGTCGCTCCCCCGCTGGTGACCTCGTGGCGGCAGGGCACCGATAGCGAAGCTGCTCTGAGTACAGTGCCATTACAAGGCGCTTCTAAAGGCGCGAGGGTTGTCGATGTAAACGCGCGGAGTTCCAAAGTAATCAAAAGAATGTTGAAAGTATAAGTGATCAACCGCGCGGTACCGAGCGGAGAAAAGGCAGCCAAAGGTAAAGGAAGATAACAATCGATGCCTTGGAGAGCGAGGGTATCTTGTATGTGCGTTACCGGGCACGATGGAATTATCCTTCCCAAGAGATTGCTCCACGGAAAATCCTCCTTGAACCTGCGACTGGGAGCTTGCTGGGGTGCCTCTCTACGCTGGCTGGCTGGTTAGTTGGCCGGGGGAGGGTGGTTTTTCGAAAAGCACTTACGAATTATGCGTAAACATTGTAGCCGGCAATCGCTTTCGGATATTGTCGAGCATCGGGCATCATCTTCCCCGGGCCGGCTCACCGCTCTGCGAGCTTTTCGAGGCCACGAAAACCTAAGGATACGTTGGTCCGGGCTCACTCACCAGGGCCATGACTTTCATAAGCCACAAGACAACAACAATCGGCCCCATCACTCTCCATCACAGCACCGCTTACGAGCAACGGCTTCTACCGGCACTTTTTTTCTTGTTGTTGTTCCTGGTGCCGTTTTCCGTTTTTATATGCCACGGCTATGTTTCTGCGCTCGGCTATGTTTGGTTGGGCGTTTTTGATTATTGAACAAATAATGCCACGGTGAACACTCGCACGCACGCGGTACGATGTCGATGCCGAAAAATGCAAGCCAAGCACCATCTCGGCACACGTGGAATCCTTGGGCCGTTGGCTTTATCATCATTCAGTGCCGTTCCATCCTCAGGGTGTCGTTCCAAACGAAGTGGAAAAGAGAGAAAGGAGAACGAGTGGGAACGGTGGGACGCTGTATGAGATGGAAAGAAAATATTATTTCACGTGACTGAAGCGACAAAAAAGGGCGTTTTTCCGGCTGGAACTCGCTCTCTTTCTTTCGAGTGGTGGTGTGCTATCGGTGCGTTCGTTACACTTCTTCCACCCTGTTGGTGTTCTCATTGTATCGCTGATGGTGTTGAGATGTTTTTCTTTTTTTTTTTGCACCCCCTTTTTTATAATATTCTGCCACGCGCTTCTTTTTATCGAGCGAGAGATAGAGAGAAAATCTTGGCAGAAAAACGCCAAGACGCACGCCGAATCAAAAAAGACTCAAATCATGGCGCTTGTGATTGAAAGTCTGTGTCTGCTTTTGCAAAAAAAAAGGTGCTTCGTGTGTTTGTTTTTGTGTGGCGCTAAAGAGAAATTTCTCGTTCGAAATGACACCGAGAAGGTCCGTCAGTAGGACAGTCGTCAGCAAAATGCCAGAAAGCTAATCTCGCTCCTGAAGCTTCTCGCAAATCCGGCAGCAAACTAACGTCTAATGCGTCCGCGTATTCATGGGACGCACACAGAGGCTTCCGCTCCAGCACCGCACCGGAAACTGACGTCGGCTGCTTCTGCTGTTGACATGCAACGGTCCGCAATCCGGTTCTGCGTATCCGGTCCAAAACGGCCACCAGACAGGTCCGGCTGCGTGTGTTTGCATACTTGATGATGATGATGATGATGATGATGATAGTGAATTCTCGATTTGTTATGCTACTGCCATTGGAAAGGTGAGTTCTACCGAGAGCAAAAGACGAATGGAACGACCTGGCTGGGTAGAGTGGCCAATTGGATCGCGTGCTGTACCGTAAACCCTCTATTGGCCTCTGTGGTTTGACAGCGGATGCCTCACGCTGCGCTTGACACGCAAGCCACGTGCATACTGCTGCGGTCAGCAGGAGCGAGTACCAGGGCCAGGGAGCCACCGGGAATGTCAAACATCAGCCTCAGAAACGTCCGGAATTGTGAGGAGGACCTCTCAGCGCATCTCATGATGGCTACACAAAGGGGAGACAAGGTTTCCTGCGGGTTCCGAAGTGTATTGACCACTTGGGGTTCGAGGCAAAGCTGGTAACCGACTTTGATTGGTACGGTTAACGGCATTCCTCCTACTGGACCTCGGTACTCGGACCGTCACATGAAAGGCAATCGTTTGCTCCGAGTACATCTTGTTAATCGATTGTTGGCCTCAAAAAGGACACACTCTTCATATGTATCTCTGTGAGTACAACGTTGACCACATCTTAGGCCCTCATTATGGTCTGGAAATGTCAATTGGTACCAAATGCTCGGTTCCGTTCTGGACGACATCCCGGAGAAGGAAGAGTTTCGGTTCGGTTCAAGGAGACAACACGGAACGTTGTGGTCACGAGCAGCAGACGGCGGGCCCGTCCGGCATGCTGATTGGTACAAGTTGAACCTCAAGTACGGTGAAGCCACATTCCCTTTCATGTGACTGCAGTGTCCGCCACAGCCTCACAAAAGACGTAGCTCGACTCATTTCAATCCCCTTAGAAGTCGTGCGACGTGACCACCAACACGTGTACTCAACGCCCACTCTCTCTCTCTCTTTCTCCCCGGCCACTAGAATGTTTTC
Organism: Anopheles aquasalis; assembly: GCF_943734665.1. NCBI lineage: Eukaryota > Metazoa > Arthropoda > Insecta > Diptera > Culicidae > Anopheles > Anopheles aquasalis. Next base: position 27,760,736 of record NC_064878.1, on the reverse strand, counting down.
ATTTTCCTTGCCCTCCCCACTTTCTCCACCGGGTGTCCGCAGTGCACCGCGCACCCTTAAAGTGCAAATCATTTTGGCGCAAAACGCCCAACCAGGAACGCCAGCAATATGCATTGCAGTGCAAGTGCCTGGTGTGCCGGTTCAGCAAATGAAGTGGTCCTCATGGGAATGGAGCCAGATGGAAGGCAAGATTGTGCCAGAAGCACACGAGACCCCTAGGTCCGGTGTTCGAAAGAGAGAACCACGAGCCATGCCGGAGGTCAGAGGTTCTGGTTTCGTGTCGACACACGAGTCTGGGCGCTGGGCGAGTGTTAAGAGTCGTGACTCTCGGACCATCTCGGGCCAAGTGTTTTCGCCTTCCACTCAGCGCTTAGCTTTCATCGCTTTTTTTACTTGGTTTCATGTGCGGCTCTGTCTTGGACCTTAGGTCGACCGGATAGCGTGTAGTGTTGCTTCGAGTTCAGTTTTTTGCTTCCATTATTCCTACGAATGCTCCAAACAGGTCAATTCGATTAGTGGGAATAGAAGGTTGGAAGTAATTTTCATTAAACATTCATCACCTCATTGCTTTCTGTTTGTATCTTTCTAAACAAATATGAAAACTACTCCAGAATAGAATATTGTGCAAGAGCTCTAGTTTCCTGTACGATTTCTGACTAACTCACACTAACCGCACGCTGATTTATGTGACCGATTATCCGAATAAATCCAAAACCGATATGCAAATTCACCTACACCAGCGACCATCACTGTCATGCTATCGGTTTTGCGCGTATTAAAGGCTCCTGTGAATGCTGTGACCACACGAATCGATATAGTGGCGCACGATCGATTATTCATACGACGGTCCCTTGCGTTACTCCACTATTTTCCTGGCAGGACATTCATGACATCATCATCATCATGAAGCAGTCAGCAAAGTGCGTCCAGGCAAGGCGGAAAAAGCGGCGGAAACAAAAGCCAACCCATCGAATCCAATAGAAACCATAAACATCGACATCGACGTGTATCGGAGAAGCTCCTTCCACTTCGCGTGAGGGGAAGAGATGGGGTGCATCGCAAAATCGAAAACCCATTCCCAATCGAGTGTGTACCGGTGACATCGTGGCCCATCGGTACGGCCCGGGATCCAACTCGGCAAACTATCATCATGTTCACGACACGATCCGTCGGATGCTACGGACCGAAACGAACGTTCGAGACGACCGATACCACGATGTCGACGATGGCGACGGTGGCCATTCGTTTGCCTAATTCTCGTTGCAATTTTCGTATGCCAAACTCCCAGCTCGCCAGCAGAAACGGGTGCGCGTTCTACGGACCCCAGGGCGGCCAGCAGGACGATTTCGTCCGTTTTGGGCAGATGCAACAAGCCACCTGGGAGTGTGCCCGATTGCCCGGAGCTTGCCCGTGGTTGCAGTAGTTGGTAGTTTGTGTAGCAGAGCATGTTCGACGTTGTGTTCTACTGGTCCGTATTTTTTTTGGGGGTGGGGGGGAGGGAGGTAAAAGGGAAAGGCAGCTTGAGGATAGTCTTTGCCGCGGGAGAGAAATCACACCAGCACGCCGGAGACAGATATCGACCTGGTTCGAGACCTGTCGCGCTCTGTGGTATCCTTTGAAAATCCATCAATTTGTAGCCGATACACGTCGAGCACCGTCGAGTCCGGGTACCGTTGAGGTACCATCGTGGTATTCATCCGCTTTTCCGACTTTCGGGACCAGTACCTCGAGCGATGGTGGATGGACCGTCGCTGCAGGTTACATAAATTTGCATAATGATGAGGCGCTTTCCGATCTCGTCCGGTGCACTCTCTCTGACTGTTTCTCTGTGCTGTTCAATCAAATAGTCAGATTTGAATCCGTGGATGCATCGGCAATGTGATTTTCCCTCATCTCCTGCATCTCGCACCTCATGGAGTGTATCCAGCGCTCTACGAAATGTGCAAATGCTTTGTCTACCTTGCACGCGCACGACCCGTCATGAGCTTCACGCGACAAAATGGCAACAAAGCTTTTGACGAATCCTGTCGTTTCGTTTTGTGTCCTTTTGCCTTTTCGGAAGCAACACTCGCCCGGTCGTTGGCACGTTCCGTTCCCGTGTTTTCATTCCAGCTTTTGCTGGTAGCCGTGTTCCACAGATTGTTTTGGCAAGCAACAATCGCGACTGTCCCGAGGCTATCTCTAATTAATGGCATCCATTGCGATCGGTTCAGCGTTCGAACCATCATGCATCACGCGCTGAGAGTAAGCTTCGTGTATCGTGCGTGTCCTCGGTGTTGTCGATGCCGCAGGATAGCGCCAGAGCTCAGGTTGCGGCCCTCTGGGAACGATTTAATAGTGAGGATATCGATACACACCGTTGTCCATCGTTTGGTTGGTGTTATTTACTTTGGTCGCGCGCCCTTGCTGAATCGTTAGTCCATTTCGTGGGTCCTTATTATTGCTCCAAGCGATCCGGGATAACTGGGCCTCCCAGGATCTGGTTTGAGAGAGACATTCGTCGATTCTGCGCCCGCCGAGTCTGTATTAACAGCCTCGGTCACGGTCTTCATGCTGCTTCTCAGCTCATCTCCATCTCGAGCGACACAATTGCGCTGCGTTGCGGCCTGTTTTGTCTCGACCTCGAAAAGCCGGTACGCAAACATGCCCCCTCTCCGCTCCCCTCCCAGCCCCCCGTTACATAGCCACCTGGATTGGAATGCTGGCGACCGCCGCTCGCGCCCGCAGTCCGTGTACCATTCCGCTAACAAGATTGCGAAATGAAATAAAGCCCATCTGTATTTGCAGAAGAAGACACACATACGCCCTGGGACACCCTGCGACACCCTGGGAATTCCCGGCGCGTTTGCAAAACGGTTGGCGGTTGCCGGGCGACAGCAGTGGTACCGCCGTCGTTTGCTCTTCTCGTTGGTCGCCTGATGGAACCGTTGGGTTCCATCAATTCTTCGTTTCAATTTCATTTTCAATTTACGTTCACCCATAACTACACGCCACTGCCGATTTGCGGTGCCATTCTTTGGTCCAAGAGCTGGTCTGCAACTCTCCGGAGAGCTTTGCTCTGCACTGCACGAGATCCGCTTTCTTTTTCGGTTTTTCCGTAGCCATACAGTGTGCGATAAAAGTAGAGGTACCGGTTCGGGATGGCACTGGGTTCGGTGCCGCTACGCTACGATTACGTGAGGTGCATAACTTCTGCTTCGTGAGCAGACACGCGGGACATTGGCACGAGGGACAAGGTCGCTGTCAGCGGGGCGTTTCTTCATTCCGGAAGACACTCACTGCCTTCGACACTTGCCATCTGTTTTTTTTTTCGTGGAAGAGCAGCTTTAAGCAATTGGGTTAAAGTCACTTCAGAGTGTCAGAGCGTTTGCTGGAGAAAGATTCATGAAGTAAGGAATTAATCATAAGACAAGTCTTGTTGTTGCACCGATAGATCACTTGGTTTATTGTTTTAAACTATTAAACGTATCCGGTGTTTAAACAACGATGTGTTCTTCTCACCATAAAGGGTCTTAAGGGATCGTCTTCGTATTGCGTAACACCAGGTCAGGCTTCAGCGATGACCAATACACAACAAACAATTCATAATATATGGATATTCTGACAAAATAGACGCAATCCAATCACCTGGAGTAAGACATCCACGTAAACAGATCCATCATTTCCGTTACATCCCGCGTTGCTTCCGGAAGTTTTGGAGTCCACTTCCATTAGTTGGCAAGTCTCGTCGTAACGCGCACCTTGCCGAACCGAATCACGATAAGCCCGGGCAAATGAATGCGCAACACGTACAAGCGACTAACCTACATACGCTGGGGTAGACCGCTTCCCCCGAACCCTTCCTCTCACCACTCGCCAGCTGAAGCATATTTGCATAAGACACAAAGGCGTCCGTCTGCTCTCCGGTCCGGTACACTTCAAAGAGATGCCTGGTTCCGAGGCATCTTCATTCAACTTCATCAGAGGCGTTGGCTTCTTCTCGCGGACTGTCAACAGAAGCCGCACCCGCCAAACATCGCCCACGCTCCTCCTCTTCGCCCGAGCGTCCACGATTCCTCTTCGTCCCTTCTTTTTATACAACGTTTTTTTGCTTTTCTCGGCTCTTCTATGACAGTTCTTCTATCTATTCTACAGTCCCTTGGCCCCACCCCCGTGGGCTTGACACGCACAATCGACGTAAGAATGTTAAGCATTTAAGCAGCTCGGGCACGCACTTTGCTTCCGGCCTAACGCACCGACACCGGGGACGGGTTCTGTCTGCCACACATCGTCGTAAAGCGTAGCGTTGTCGCCTTCGTCATCGTGGGAAGCCTCTTCGTTTCATAAATAGAGGGGAATGGGGGAAGAAGAGGGAAGTTTGTGACTAATTATCGGTCATAAAAAATTACGATCCCTTTCCGAGCGACTCGACCATCATCGAAGCGCGGAAGCAACGCGGGAGACACCCTTGCCCCTTCGGCGATGGAAGAAGGACGCCGTTTGATTGCTCGCCCTCTTCACCCTCGTTAGTGATCGTGACCGTGAAATAGACCATGGTCAGCAACACCCACACGTCGGGCAGCGATGGCACTCCCAAAAAAAAAACCCCACTCGTCGCGACGTCGCGTAGACACTAATAGGCCAGAGGGCCCAGGCTTGAAATGAGCGATAATTATGGGCGCTTAAGAGTGCAGGGTGGTCGGAGCCCTTACCACCCCACAAAATTGGTTCGGAAACGACCAGAAAATGGGTTTCTCAGCGCCATTCGATTCGTCGTCGCGACGGTCGTCATTCCGTTGCTCCACAGACAGCTAGTCGTTAAATCTTGGACTCGAAAGGGCCCTTCTATCTCTCGATAGGGGGTTAAATTGTTGAATTCCTTATATGGCAAATCGGTTAAGAGATCTTATTCGACGAGAAGTTGTCGGCGAGAGGTTGTCAAATTGGTTTTTGGTTTTGGAACGAGGAGAGAACTAGAAGTCCCTGTGCGTGGCGTGGCATGCTTCCACCCCCCTTAAAAGGGCAGCGAAGGCGAATGTAATCAACGGGCACAAACAACCGCAAACCGCTAGCTGCTGCTGCTGTAGGTGAGCAAGGTGTCAAGAAGAGTGGATTTAGTGGTGTCCACGCGGAAGGGTGGCTATTAACTCGCCTCGGTGTTTCTGAAGAAGTTCAGCCTCTTCTTTCTAAAGTCCCCAAGTGGCCTAGGGTCAAACAAACACCTGAAACTATTTATTACGAGTCTCAACAAGCGCTCGGGCGTGTGTATTTGGTGCTCTGTTCTAGTGCTTGTAAAAGATTGCCAGGCTCTGCGAGCGATGGGATCTGGGACCTTACTGAGGTGCCTATGCGAATCATTCTGGTCTTCTACTCCTTCGCGATCTGCCTTATTTAAACACAACACCTTTCAGCCAGAGTGTTCTATTCTGTTGTGTTTGCTGTTGTTTGTCTATTAAATCCCGAAACTAACGCGGAAGCCAAACTCAAGTCGCCACCGCGCACGGTGTTTGCATAGTTTTCGGGAGAATGCGGCAGCGAGGCGATCGGACAGACATGATAAGGCAGATCCCTTCTAGGTACATCATCACGGCCCCCGTTCCCTGTGCGTTGGTGATGTTGCTGGCGAGATAACCCGCTCGCCCGTTCCGTCTTGGACGCTGGGGCGGTGACAAACAAGGAAGTTGCGCACGTTGGATAGCAGATCAAGCCGCTCGTGCTTGTGGTCCCTGGAAACACGGTCCGGGGTGCCACAAATTCAATCCTTTCTCTAACGAAACCCCTGGCTGTCAAATGGTACAGTCGGCAACAAAATGAGAATTCGGTTCCCATTCTTCCTCAAAACGCGACAACGCTGAAACCCTAAAATCAGGAATCTGGTATCAAGGTTCGGCGGCGATCGGGTCTTATCAGATTCTCCGCCTTCACTCCTGCGGACAATTTGCTTCGGTTCCCTTCTCCCTTTTTTCTAACCTCCAATTCGTGCCATCGTAACGGACTCGACTTCTCGGCGAGGAGGAGGAGACATCTCGAAGACAACGTTCCTAATTAACCCGGGGGGTAAATAATTCTGACAGCTCAAGAAAGGAAGGAGCAGTGGCGGCGGCACAGGCGACGGCGCAACCCGTGGCCATGTTTACATTAGCAGTCAGCACTAATCTGACAGCGTCGGTTCGTACCAAATTGACCGTTTCATTCACTGGGCTCGCGCCCGCGGGAGTTTTGCCTGGGAGCCTCGCCGACAGACTCGGTTCTCCTCCATCTCTCTTCTCCTCTCGAACGGAGCGCGAGCTGTCAATCAAACGTGTCCGGGCTTTCAGCCTTTCGCGTTCGTTCGCTCGCTCGCCTCTAGAAGCGTTCTTGTTCCAGTTTTCTGGTAGTGTTATTAAACATTAAATTGGCTGCTCGCGCAACTTATCGAGCTCGACTTACGTACCGAAAGTTGACAGCCACCAGGAACCTTGCCGAGGTGTACGAGGTCACTGGGTAGTTCCAGCCGCCACGGGCCATCGGGCGATCATTTTTCATACCTTGCTTCAGCGAAAGCAAATTATGCCAATTATTATCTTAATAAATTACACCTCAGCCGGCGTCCGTATCGCATTAACTCGCTGTGCTCTGTCAGAGGCCACGGTTCGGTCCCTAGCGCGGGGGCATAAGGTGCC
>NC_064878.1:27729095-27749095 GCF_943734665.1 Anopheles aquasalis | reverse complement strand
TCTACGCAAGGGGCTGATGGCCCTGATTACGGGTTATCGATATGTTGTGGTTCGATTGCGACGAGTGGGCTGTTTACGGTTTACAAGGTGGCGTTCCCGTCTGCGAGAGGCGAGCGTGGATTGTAACATGTAGACTCGATGTAGTTCGCTTCCTTGATTGCCCAACCGCGCCGTTTGTGTGTGTTTTGTGGGCGCCCAGTATGCGAGTGGACTGCTTACGAAACAATTGGGTAGTAGGAATTGGGAACCTAACCACACCTTCATGTAACAATGAGATGCCCACCCACACAACCCAACCCGCTCTGCTTATCTAGTCCGTCCCCACACATACACGCCGACACACTAACGAGGGTCTAACACGACGGTTTTGGTGGAGGCCAATCGCGTTATCAAGCTGTCAAAACACCTGACAGCACACGATAAAAAAGACGAACCTGAAGCGACATTCCATGGCACTCGTCTCTCCATTTCTCCCCTCCCCGGGTTACCTGCATTACCTACGGCCAGCCGCCGGGGGATTCCAGGTTCCACCTTCATTTTGACGAATTCCAAGACCTGCCCGGGGCCCATCCTCCAGCTGCCTGCTTCCAGTGGCGGACGACACCTTCTCCAAATCCAACCACCGATCCCACTCAACCATATGATCGGCACAAAACATGGCGGCGGGTAGTGTCTTGGGACGAAAGGCCTTTTTTATCTGCTGCAAACATGGACCCGAAACCATCGTCGTCGTTGTCGTGCGTTGTTGTTGACCCACACCGAGCCGGCGCCTCGCCACCCCACTTCCTCCTTCTTCGTCGTCCACTTGTGTGACGGCGGTGCGCGCGGTGTTCGCGAAACTTTTGTCACAAATATTTGCAGAAGAAATATTTCAAATTTTTGCACCCACTTATGCTTCATCCCCAGCCGCCACTTCTAACCCACACACGCCTGACGGACCATGGTGTGACAACGCGGTCGCTTTCGGAGCGGGCCGACGGACGTTCGCGAATCGCGCGGTTGTCAAGTGGGTGGCGCACTGCTGGCTCAATCAATGTCGCATGACACCGGATACTGTGGCTTTCCCGTCGATGTTTTGTTGTCGTTGTTGAAGAGTGGATCGGTTGTACCTTTGGTGGAGCGCGATACCGTGACTGGTGTCTCACGGGGATTAGGACGACGGAGCGATTGTTGAACAACCATTTATCGTTGATGAGCTTGGGTTTGAGGTGCGTTGCGGCATGGGTTGCGATCATGGTACTTGGTTAATCGTTTTGCGATAAGAACATAAGCGTAGCATAACGGGGAAGCGGCAGTATCGAGACTTATATGCGGCTTGATTCGCGATTCAATTTTGATTGAAACTACAGGACCTTGAATGAATTTTCGTCAGAACATCGAGGGCTCTTGTTGCTGTTTTCAGAAGTTGAGCTTGTTGAGGGTTGTTAAGCATCGTAAAACGTTTTATTCTAAGTGATTTCCCAGTCGAGGGCTTGAGAATCAATGTACCAGGTGTATGCATATATCTTAGGCAATATGTGGATGCCTAACCTAAAAGAAACGCCAATTTGTACCATTTCTTCCATTTTTCCAAATTTTCGAACAAAAGGAAGTGCTGCTCGGCAACGATGCAAATGAATGTTCACTTGATCTAAGTCAAGTCTGGTGAGTTAGCCGCAAGTGGTAGATGTTACCAATTGTGGCTTTTACCGTGTCCTTCACTTATATACCGCGTGGTGCGAAGCATTTTCATCGAGAAAAATAGGTCAATTTTGTCGTTTTTTGATATTTTGGTTGATTTTTTTCACAAGTCTCGGTCGAAATTGATTATTTGTTGCTTGTAATGATCATTAGTAGCCGTTTTGGCCAATCAGGCATGACATTTTTTATGGTTGGTGGTCCTCTCATTTATATCCCTCCTTTTAAATGTTTAAACCGCACTTTGCATTGTGTTTCAGTAAAAGCATACCCACCGTATTCTTCAATACAAATTTGAAGCGATCCGGCCACCGATGTTTTGAGATGGAGGCAAAAAACGAACGATGTCGGCGAATAGCAGTTTTTGAGAACGGAGCTTGCCATTTTAATCGTAATGAAAATATTTGTTATAGTGTCATATTATAAAAAACGCATACCGATTATGTTTAACGGATGCCTAATGAACAAAATAAAACACTTAGACTGACTTTACAGCTTCATTTGGCGTAGATATAGCTTTACAACGAAAATGTCGGTTTCATATGCATACACCTGGTATTTGCGTCGGATTCCTGGCACATTAGATCTTAGTACTTCATTGGTTGAGAAAGCTTTCGGTATTAAGGCAGAGCACAAGTAAAAGCACAAGCACAACCATATTCAAGTAGGATTGTTGTGGCTTAACACCAGCAATAGTAGCAGGAGCAGCACAATGTTATTGAATTCGTAATGCGATGCTTTGCAGCATTGTTGTTGTGACAGTAACCATCGGTCGTGTCAACGATTCGATGGCTCACTCGCGTGGTGATGAAGGATTAACGATGTCACCGATGCTATCACCCGATGTGCCCGATTGTGTGCAGCATGAATCACCACAGGGGTTGAGTGACCAGAGTAGCACTCCTCTCGTCGTCGTGTGTGTCGACTATCACCATCTAGCGCGCGGAACCTCTTCACGCCACTTCATTTGCCGTCTTTCTTATTTTTAGTTTCGCACGTTTGTTGTTTTGACACACATTTTGCGTCAAGATCGCGACGATCGTGGGACAGTGACGAGCAGCGACCGTTTTGGCAACAATTTGCAACGACCTCTCACCAACCAATTCCCTTCCCCCCGGGTGGGGCGACCGCCGTCGCGGGTCAAATTTGTCCCGAAAAGTGTGTGTTTTGGCCACTTGGCGTGAAGTGATTTAACCTACTTTCCGGACACCCGCCCCCCCCCCTTCCCACCAACCCGAACGTCTTCCCACTTTTGTTTTTGTTTTCTTTATTATTTTAAGACGCGCGCGAAGAGGCACTGCTGCGAATTGCGTATTGGTGTTGCGATGTTTTTGAAGATTGGCGTCCATCGCCTGGTGGTCGGTCAGTGGTGGCCGTCGTTTTTGGAACAATTTGTCGACGAGTTGCGACTTGCTCGATGGAAGCGGATGATGGTTTGATGGGCCACCGTGGAGAAGTGGCTGCTCATTTAACACGCACGGGTAGAAGCAGACGTTGAGGTTTGAGGCTTCTTCAAGCGGTTAAAATTTATGGGACTGATGGAAACTGAGCACCGAATAAGATATGCAAATGCAGACAATGGAGTTTAACTGTTCATTCAGGTTTAACTCTCTCTCTGTCTCTGGAACACACTCACGTAAAGGTCATCGTACTGCATTTGTTTGCCTTTTTCTTGAGTGGGTTGGGATTTTGGCCTTTTTCTCTCCAATTTTCTGCTCACGCATTAGGTATCGGTCAAGGCAGCACATCCTGTCCAGAGCGTGGAATTATGCGGGTATAGCATGATTAGCGTGGCAATAGCCATGTTAACCATACTGATGGCAGGGAAATGGTATACCCTCATTGATCGTTTGACGCCGAATTCGGTTGATTTTAATTAGATTGAACCGCCCAAGGGAGTTTTTGAGTTAAGCCTTGCATCAAATTATTCCTTAATTGATAAATTACCACGTTTTGGGGTAAAATGCAATAGACACGACAGATGTTTCGAATTGTGTGATGTTAAGTGTTTTAAATGTTTAATTTGTGGTTCTCTTGCATCAATTTTATGATCTGATGTGTCGTATCTGTCTGGAATGTTCAACGTCACATCGCCGAATTGCTGTAATGTATTTTAAAGTGTATAAAATAGTTACATAACCGAGTATCAAAAGACACAAACTAGACATGTTGGAGTTTTGCTCTCCAAATAGGCTTCTTTCACACTAGATTCCTTCAGTTTTATTGGTGAATAATGATCTTAACCCACTGGACTTTATAGTTTGTTTATACAATTATTGAACCTAAGCGAACAAAAATTGTATAATGTTATTCAGTTTGAAGCAACGATCCCAAAAAAATGACAGGAAATGCTTATGAAAGTCGTCCGTGCCACGTGCGTTAAACTTTACAAGCGATTGAAGCTAGTAAAAAAGAGTGGGAGGGGGGTAATTCCGAAACATATTTTTTAATTGATTAGTATAAGTTTTTCTTTAAAAAAAATACCCTGATGATAGAAAATGATCCACCCAGTAAGAAAATAAATGTGATTGAACTTATATGAGAGTATATTGGACACGGTGTAAATCAGAGATTTTTGGCAGCAAAGGCAACTATTCGGAGTTGCAATAGGGATGAATTTGAAGCTATCTGACTTTAGAGAATAGGAATATTCGTTGATTCGCTTTCTAATAACAAATCTTTATTTTATCTTTTTAGGTAAGCACATAAAGTCATATCAAAATACCTGTATAATCACTGGCTGGACATATAACCATAACCACATAGCACTTTCTTCGCTTGGTAAGTCTCCCTGGACGGCTACTGCTCTTATTGATTGCTGTGGTAATGATCGCTCCCCTAATGATTAAGCGCCAAACCTCGTTTCATCGATCCCAGTGCCTGATACCATAATTTATATTTAAATCGAAATGTCAATGACCACCACGACCAGACCGATCAACCACGCCTGAGAGCGTCAGATCTTCGTATCCGGCGGCCGTGTTGTTTAAAAATATAAAGCGCCACCCTTTCTCCCGCCCTCCCCCCGCGATCGTGGTGAACATTGTCGAAATGCCATTCCCAATACCCGACTCCACAAACGATCCCAGGACGGTGGAAGACCGGATCTCCACCTAGTGGGAAAGGAAACAGGGAAAAGAGAAAAAATCCAAAGTATTTTGTTCGACCAGATCGATCATTCGTAAGTCAATTAGCTAATCGGGGAGCTCCTCGTGCACCACAAAGGAAACACAAAAGCGAGGACCAACCAGCCCGCTTGACTGGCGCTTCCAGACCGCCAACCCCCGGAAAGCCTTGCCCAATACACTCCGAGCACGTTTGAAAATAAACATTACACACGCCATTAGGGAGTCGGAAGCGTCGAAGAAAACGTGCCAAGTATCGTCTCCAGCAGACGGTAGGCTGGCACGAACGCAACAGAGCATGGCGCGATTCCACTTGACATTCCCGCGTCGTGTTCGATGGACCGGAGGGAAGAACGATCGAAGATCCCTCAGACCTCAGACTCGGTGCGCGATCACGCGATCGGTGGCGCTATTTTGGAAGTGAGTAGAGCATTCTTCCCCGATGTGATCGACGCACGAACGCGTTAGTGAAGAGTATGATTTGCGCAACGATTCCCGAGTGCATAGACCTGTTTCCTCGAACTTTGTGTCACTTTCTCCCTTGCTTTAACAGCACTTTTTGCCATTTTACACACTATCAAAACAAAGTTAATACGCCACGACGTTTACTGAATGACGAATGTCTATTTGAAATTCCATCAGCATCATTTCGCTCCTCGCACACGTGATTCAGGGCTGCTAATGCGCCGGATCATCATCATCATCATCATTTAAGCCACCGAAACGCGTAAAAGTGAAAACAACGGTGGAGGCGGATGCACCAGAGCGCCACCAAAAGCGCGATCGCGATCACAGCTGATCAGACGGAATGCTATTTCTGGGGATTCGCGCTTCTTCACCACTCCGCTCGTTTCTCGCTCCCCCAAAAAACCCAAACATCTCGACCATTAGTGGTGTTTCCGCCGGCGTCCCGTTGCTTATTTACGATCGTGATCTCTCGTTCTGCGCGTGAACTGCGCAATGAACTGCGCGACAAACTTCACCACACAGGCTGCGCGGACACTGCGGTGTGCAATCGAACGGAACCAAACCTAGAGGGCGGTTGGTCGGTCCGTGGGTCTGCCGTTTTGTCTGTTTTGATTTTGCATACCAGCGTGCGCCCACCATCAGATCATCTGTAAAGAGATCTGCACGGCCAGCTGGCACGCACACGACACGGACGCGGACTGTGAATCAGCTGGTGGTTTCACCGAACCGAGTGGTCCATTAGCGGACACCACCCCACCCGTGACGTCAAGATCGAGATCGCCTTATGACATCATCGGGGTACGACATCAACGCATGGGAAGCATCCTTTCAACACACAACAGCATCGCGTGCTCTGCCATCTGGCAACTGGCAACATGCGCATTAGGGGAGAAGGTGGATGGCCCCCGTCCCTCGGATGGAGGACGTGTGTGGAGACAGGGCAGGAAATGGGTGGAATTTATTTTTAAACAAAAACGCCAAACTGTGAGCACAGCACGCCGCGCCATTAAATATTCATCATCAAAGTTCCGATGCGGTGCGCGGCGTATGGGAGAACTTTTTGCCAAAAACAGCTCCCCCTCTTCCTCCCGCTACCCCCTTCTTGTACTCTTTCTTTGCCTTCTCGATCTTCTCGATTCCGAGTATTATTGAAAGAAGAGTTGGCCAATTTCGGGACGCATGGAATCCCAGTCCCGCAATGGGGCCATTTGGTTTTGCTGCTGGCTGAAAACTGAATGAAATTCCTGCGTAGTGGCTCTTGACGTCACTGGATGGAGTAAACACACACATACTACAGACAGGCAGGCAGGCAGGCCAGTGAAAGTTATGCAAAGTTATGTACGATCTGCTTCGGGCGATTGCTTTCGCGTTTGACTTCACGCCAACCAGTGTTTGATGGTTGAATGATATTTTCCCTTTTTGAAGACCCTGAGTGGGGATCAGTGGAGAGAGGAAGCTCCTGGAGAGGATCCGTAGGTCACAAATAATGTTGGATAATTTATGATTCCTGACCGGAAGCGAAATGTTATTTTGCCAGTTCAGTTTGCGATGAGATTTGTGATTGGTACACAAAGTCAATACTTTTGGAGGGTTCCGTCTGTCCATTTTGCAATGACTAGGTAAACGGCCCGGTTACAGGGCGATACACGAAAGCAGAATTATTTTGAATTTCATTGTAATTCTCTTTCCCTAGCATACAGAAATGCTCTTCCATATCATTCTAATGTTATCCATGTTGAATGAAGGTTTTTTGTAAAAGTAAACCATCAATTTTAACGGTATTGTTATCACAATTTCTTAAAAGGGTTTACAGTTGATGGCTACACAATTTTTCTATCTTTCATGCTAAATGTGGGCATCATGACATTAACATTGCTGCTGGCGAATGCAGCGGTTGCTAAGCCAACTCCCAGCCATGTGCTCTGATAGCTAAACCGCCCGGTTACAGAGCCTCGTTTGAAAAAATGATTGTTTGCAATTATTCCTTTTCCATTTCTTACCAAACAATCAAACATGTCCCTCCATTCCATTTTAACCATTTCCATGTTGACTCATTTTCAATTTCATTCCTTACAATTCCGAGCGTTTGCTCGCGATGTCACCGGAGGAAGGGCTCTCGTGAATCGATGTAAGATTAAGCCGTGATCATATTCTTCAGCGGCCAAAGTGGTGCAGTGACTGACCTTGGGCCAGGTTGATTGCCATTGCCTCCCGGTTCAGGTCCAGGTCCTGCAAGTTGTCACCGTATGGAACAGTAAAGCAGGCGAGTCCCATTGACCAGCTCCCGTTAAGCTTTGCCGCTGAGCGATCGTGTCTATTTATACGCCTCAATTTTTTTCAGTGCACTTCGATACCGGAAAGGTGAACCATTTCCTAATCGCTTTCCTAATCGGTAGCCAATCCACAATGCTGCCGTTGATGGCTGTCTGGCTCATCTTTTTGATTTTCGAAGAGCATAATTTTACCCTTGATCTTAACACATGCTGTAATGGTTTATTTCATCATTTGATTAGCCGTTGTCTTCGGTACGATCTGGCGATAATCAAACAGCCCTACAGCATATCCACCGAACAGCCGAAACCTGCCGATAATATTTTGCAGTGGCATGCATTGCCCATGGCAAAAGCACGTGAGACAACATCAGAGCCAGAACAATCTTCGATTGTCTTCGGGTTCTAATGCAAGGAATGCAAAGATGACTCTTTACCAACAGGAGCTTCTCTCAGGTCCAGGTGTAATATCTGGCCCATCGAGGCGGGCAGGACCGTTCTGATAGCATAGAAGCAATCGCAGACGGAGAATGAACCATTCCTCCTACCGCGATTTCATTCAGTCGCATGCAGCGAGTCCAGTGTGCGTTTGCCTGTGGCACGGCCAGCGGCTTAACGTACCGATCTTATGCTGCGATAATGTAGTGGCCTTAGTTCTTCCGGTTCGTTTCCTCATATCGAGATGAATCGAGATGTATTTCAAGATTTGAGTAAGTTGGGAGATTCGAGCCATTTCATTTACATTGTTTCCCCAAATCTCTCGAGTCGCGTGCATCGAAATAGATCTGATGCTGATGCTGCGAATGCTGATAAATCTGATCAATTAGCAATCGAGCATAAGCCATAAGATTACTTGAACAGTGCGGTTCCATTTGAGGAAAGGACAGTAAACCATTCCTACCGCGATTCCATTCTGGCGCATACACCGAGTCTCTTGATTGCAGGCCAGTGGCAAAATATCGATATCGATCGGCAATATATCGGTAAAACAATCATTGGATGCATTTTTTTGCTTTTCCATTTCACGCGCACGTTTCTGAAAAACCAAGTTGCCTGCGCGATTCGCTCTCTATGGTTTCTCCACCACAGCACGCTCTGCACTCGCGCAGTCTTTCTTCGCTTGGCTTCACTCGAGTAACGCTCAGCGTGACGCTCTCCCTTTCCCGCTCGCACTTGCTTCTTTTGTGAGTTGGCATCTCTTTCCTCGGTGTTACTCTCCCTTCTCGTTCGCGCTCACGTCATAGATGGTCATTTGCGGTCTCGCTCGGCGTTACTCCCAATCAAAATTTGTATAGTGATATTTAGCTTAAAGTTGTTTGTTGTTATTTATTCAGATTGAATAAGTAATCGATGAAGATGCTCTTAGAAAGTCGAACCTTTGTAAGATCAGAGTTCAATTTCGGAGCTCAAAAGAGCACATTTTTATATTTTTGTGAATTCTGCATCCACAAAACAAATCGTTTAGCTTCAATGCATCGTAAACATTGTTTAGATAAGTTATAAACTATCAAAAGGATAATCGAGTGTTGAAATACTTAGCATGTCAATTATACTTTAAACTCAGGTTGATTCACACAATAAGAATATTTTTTCTGAATTTAATTTGATATTGAAGTTAAACATCGATAATAATGTGGCGCATTTTCGTTTTCTTATAATAAATAATGGTATCGTCGGTCTGTTTTCTAATCACTCACTAAAACTTTCCGTTGTGCAATCACTTACCATCTGCTCTAGCTCCTGATTTTCTCAGAGCCTTTTTTTATTTTAATTCAAGATATGCTCTCACTTTTGGATCAGAAAATATGTTTCAAAATACAATCTTCAAAGCCTGCTCAGCATCTGTTCAGTTGTGGGATTAGTAAGGTACTTGTTATTTGGTGTAAATGTTAGTTTCTGACTGGATGCTTCTAGAGACTCCTTCATAAAAGTCATTCATTGCGAGCGCAACAAACTCAATTTGATCAGAATTTTTCAGATCAGAAACGTTTTTATCAATAAAATTATGATTCACCGCCACGATCAAAGTAATCCAAATGGTACGTGATGGTCGAGGCGCTGACCATCAAGCAAGCGACCCCTATTCCACGAGGAATTTCCTCTTTTTTCAGAGGCAGTGATGGTGAATTTTTCCGATTTTAATTGGGCCGTATGCAAATAAGCCGTCTTACGAAAGAGAGAGAGAGAGAGAGAGAAGCATCAGCACAGGATCGATCTAACGAACGAGAACGTGCCGTGCTGCTGTCAACTGGCGCTGTTGTTCTGCCGTTGTACCAATAACAACACAGCATGAAACAAACTAGCCGCCACCATAAACAGATTAGAGACGCCCATCATCGACTGTGTTCGTGCCGCCACCGATGGGGCAACATAAATCATCTGGCGCATCGCATCGTTCGAGCAACGATCGGGGACCCAATCCCTCGTCTGCTGTTCGAATTTTGGAATCCCCGTGTTTGTGCTCCATGTCCAAACAATGTGCAGCGCTGGGGTGCGAAGCGCCACCCCCTACTCGGTAGCATAAGTAACTCTGCTGTAGCCTTTATGCGCGACCGACGATTTAATGCCGAACTCCCAACAGCAGCAGCAGCAGCAGCAGCAGGAGACGTCTCACCGCCAGGGGAGTGATTAATTTTCACCCCCGTATTCTTGTGGCTGTATGTGTACGTACTGCTCACGAACTGACCATCCGGCCAGCCAGTTAGCCAGCGCAGCATCGGCCGCAGGATGTGTGTCACTGGGGGAAAATCAAAAATTGGAATGGAGGCGGCGAAAAAAACCGGGAAAATCCATACCACCTCAAGGTCGTCTAGCAAGGGGGGTTTCGTAGGTGGGCGGAAGGGGGGTGAAACACATTTTTCTCGCAATTTTCCTCCGCGAACGTGAATGCGCCCCGTTCCGATGCGGCCTCGACGACGAATGTTGTGCGAGCGCGTGGGTCACGCCGTGCCGATCCATCAAAGGCGCCAAGCGGTGGGTGTAGAGGTCAGATGTAGGGGTGGTGAACGGGCTGGGGGGGAGGGGTCTCGGTTTCGGTTGATTTATTGTTTAGCCGGGGCGCCACGGTAGATGGAAAAATGGTAACCCAACATCTCCCCCCCCCCCCCCCTCCACCCGGGCGTGACCTTGGCTGGATCAGATGGTGAGCCAATGGGGGTGGCAGCACAACCACCCTCAGTTTTCGTTAACCCCATCCCCTGACAGAATTTTCCTTAATATTTATATTTCTACCGTGGCATTTCGTGTGCCGTCGAGCGAGTGCAGCGTCGAAGGAACGTGCCACGTTTGCTGACTCGTCTGCGTCGCCGTCCATTTGGCGTCCATTTGGACTTCACCTTTCGTTTGGCGTGGCTATTCCACCATTGGAACCACGAGAGGAATAAGAAGAGGTAGAAAGGGAGATGGAAAGGAAAAAAACAAACATTTTAGTCGCATTTGGTGTGGAGCAAGTTTTAAATTTCCCAAATCCGCCAGCAAGTGTCGGAGCGCTGTGTACGTGTCCGGCTGATGGGAAATCGAAACTACTATGTTTTGAGTTACCTCGGGGACCAGCAAGGGTGAGGTTTACAATTATTTTCTATTCTATAGATTGCATTGAGTGAAATAGTTCACAGCTTTGCTGATATATTGCCATCGATCTAAGCTTTGAGCGGACAATTCCCTTAGCAATTGATTTATTTCACAACGAAATAAATGCAATCGTTGAGCACTGCGATGTTTTCATGGAATGCCATCCCTTTCTTTTCAATGGCTGCAATAGAAGCTGCTGCGTTAAGCTGCACAAAATAATGAAACAGCGCTCATAGAATGTTTTTAATATGCTCAAACGAAATGTTTTCAACAGAGCACAATGCGGTAAAATGCGCTCAATTGCAACCCCTATTATGTTGCCCGCAATTCGGCCAACATAATGTTATAACAAAGACAACAATCAACTGTTTATCAGCCACTGTGTCCTGATTCCCAGCCGAGTTGTTGTTCGGATAGCTAGGAAAAGAAAAACATGTCGGACTAGCTTGTCGAACAAACCGCAATCCCGGATCGGGCAAGCACTCTGGGGAAGTCGCAATGATTATTTATGAGCTGAGCGAAAAAGCACTTTATATGTGATCCTATCAAGGGGGGGGAGAGGTTGATGATGCGCTAGCTGATGATGTCAGGAATGGAGGCCCATGGGAGCGCTTGGTATGTAGCAAAACACACTTCGCCTACACCAACACGCACCACGTGCAAGAACTACAACAAACGGGGGTGGAGATGGAGTGAAAGGATTTCAAATAAATATTCCAACTTCAATACTATGGCCAAAGTGCATCACATTTCAATTACAAATTAGCAACTACGGCTCAAGTACTCTCTGCACTCTGTAAATGCACTTACAGTGCGTCAGCGGCATAGCGATGACGAACACATGACCGGTTTGGAACACTTTTACGGAACAATTTCACGCGAATCCTTGTATGTTCGCTTCTATCGAAATCATCATCATGTGCGTGGTGAGCGGATACACCTGTCTGATTCGGTTCGACATGATTTTGCGACATCGAACTGTCAGCATCCCTTGTGACAGCACACGTTACTTAACGCCAGATACAAACAGAATGCGCGTTTTTCGACTTTCGGTTATTCTTGGAATGGACTCCGTTAATCTCTTTCCGTGTTCCAGACAACTCTTCGTTAGTTGGTTGCTTTACAAATGCTAACTGATGGCCGAGAAACGCTAGATGCTGCCGGTATCGACCTGAACCATGTTGGAACACAAAACGCTCTCCAAAACATAGCAATACTCTTTGCGTCATGCATAACTCATGCCGTAGTGGTTGGTGCCTGCTGAAGCTTGGAAATGGATTCCCTATAAATAGTTGGTTTTACCTCCCCCCTCCAACGCGATAAGTGCCTTTCGCCATTGACCTTTCGCACCGTTTTTTTTTTTTGGTGCCTGACATTCGAGCATAAGTTTTTGTGTGCCGTTGTAATATATCTCACCGACTGAAAATAGCGCCACTGTTTGTTTTGTGTCGCCTTACATCCGTACAACTAAACCACACCACTACCACCTCGTTCCCCACTGTCTACTTCCATTCCTTTTGCTCTAATTTATGACCAGCACCTTCCGCTTGCACTGGCTGCGTGCGTGCGTGTCACCTTTTGACAATAGGAGATCCCAAAACGGTGACGTGATGCCATTCAGTGGACGGATCGTGCGCATCGCTCGTTCGTTGAGCCGCGAAAGCATCACGAGGCAGCAGCAGCAGCAGTTCCCGCCTCGAAGCAATCCATTTAATGCGCCAGAGGCCAACAGGAGACCGGGCAGGTCGATAAATCTTCCTCAAAACGAAATCCCGAGGTTGAAGGAGAGGTGGTGGTCTCGAACGGTCTGGCCGCCAATGGGAGCGCGAGCGCTCCATTGATCGATTTGTTAGTTTGGCGCATAACAAACGATTTTTGAGCAAATGTTCTATTAACTCCCAACGCCCAAACACAGACACCGAACACCGAACACACCACCACCACCACCACCGTGATGCTGCTGACAAGCCATCTGCTGCTGTTCGAGCGCGGAGGTCCGATGGATGGAGTGATCGCCATTCTGACCTCCCTTTTTGGTTTCCCATTTGACACGCACCGTCTCGTGTGCGCCCTGGGGCCGGAGACTGAATGGCAGACGTTATCCGAAGCCCCATTTGGCATCCATTGGTACACCCTTTTCAGTCCCGGTTCTGAACAATCTAGTCGCGTGTGATAAATTACTCGATTTCATAGTCGCTGGATTTTTATTGTTATTTTATTGATAATTTATGATTATTGTGGACGATTACCGCGTGGTCCGCGGGGCACTTTCACAGACCGAGAGAGAGACAGGCAGACTGACTGACTGAGTGGCCCCTCCGGAGTGGATTGCCCTATTATACGTCACCTTCCCCTCGGGAGACCATTGGAATGGGTGCGACCGAGTTGCGGAGTTGGTTTTTGGACCGCGTACGAATGAGTGTGACTGCAAGAAGGGATGATCCATCCCCTAGGATCGCTAGTACTGGTGGTTCCATTGTTTCGATGCGTTTTGAATTGGTTTCCTTTGCTCTTTTTTTTCCTTTTTCGTAAGACTTCTCCCTCAAACTTCACCCACAACGAAGCTTATGGAAGTCAAAGTTTGCTGAAGTGGTCGACTGGTGGCATCCGCTGAAGTTCTCTATTCCTTACAAAATGCCAATGAAAGTCACTCACCCTCACGGTCTCATCTCTCACACTTTCACACAACTTTCCTTGCACTGACTTTTATTCAAATGTCACCGCACACCGTGCCTCTAGACCATCCGAACGCCCCACAGATTGCCATAACAAAATGCTTCAAACAGTCCAACGGGACCATCCCTCCGAGAATGGCAGGAACGGAGGAAAAGTTGATGGAAAACTCATTGAAAAGTTATGCTGCTGCTCAGCGGAGTTGGGCGGGGTTTTCTTGGCGCTTGGTGCAGCACATTTGTCGTTGCGGTTTCGAATGCGCGTGCTTCGCTGCCATTGTTTTATTGCAACCCCCGCCACACCATTACATCACCCTGTCACGTCACGCAAGACAACCAACGACGTCGTCATCGTCCCCTGGGCGGATGCCGCATCTTTTTATCGTCCGGAATTTATTTATTATCTTCGAGCAGCAATCGACCGCTGGAGCAGTGCTCCTGGTTTGTTCTCGTCGTTGTCTTCATCCCGAAAGGATTGCCGATGGAAATCGGTGTTTTATTTGATAACTGGCGATAACCTTTTTATTGGTTGTACAGCACTTTAAGGTAGAAAGTGTGGTGGTTGCGACGTTTTTTGATGATGTTGCATGCACCGTGGCATAACGCGATGAATCGATCATTCTACCCTTTTTTCCCCCGCCTGTGTTGCTTTGCATCATCAACTGCAAGAGCTGCTGGGAGCGCCTGTTTTTTTTTTGTTTCGCTAACGTCGTTGACGACGATTGTTCGCTTCACGCTCTGCATCGCAGACGAAACTTCTTGCGTCTTTATTTACTTTAGCTCGCGGCCGCCAGAGCTTAAGATTTAATGATTTGTTTTACTTTCCAGCTATTTTGATTGGCTGGCTTTTCGAAGGCTTCAGCAGCAGCCCCGTTTTGGGGCTTGCAAAACCATGTCAGATGGGGCGGTGAACGCGATTTTATGATATTTCGAAGGCAGCGAAAGCGAAAGCCACAGTTGCAGTCGCACGAAATTCAATCGCTGGTCGGGGTGGTGCGCGCGTGCTCGACCGGGGGAAGCGAATCCAATTTATGCTGACAGGCAGCGTGGCATCGTGGCAGCGTTACTTCCAATTGCTGACCGTGAACCGTATCAAATAGCACCATGCATCCACCATCCGTCATTCGAGCGAGGTGCACAAAGCGCACACAAGCGTCATTTTGCAACGACGGAAGAATTGCTGCAATTCGGTTCGGCTGGTGCAGCTGCTGCGCAATGTGCATCGTATTCGCATGGAGATGTCGATGGATGCCGTGGAGCTGTTGTGCCAGATGTTGATGTTGTGATGTAACAGGCACCTTTGCCGCGTTGAAGAGACGGCGGGAATGTAGTGCGGAAGGGGGAACAGTGTGGAAGAGATCGTTGGCTAAATGCAGATCAGATTTCTTGCAAAGGGCAAACTGGAGCGATTTGGCAGACTGGTATAAGAGGAGAAAAAGTTCAGAAGGTTGTAAGTATTACATAGAAGGTCTTACTCCATTTCCGCCATTTTATGTAAACTAGCAACATGTGTAACATGCAGGGTTCAATTGCAATTGCTTTCCATTTCCTCTTACCACAAAACTGCATACAAACACTGTGTTTGAAGGTGCATTAAATTCATTTGAACAGATATGTGCCGCTGTGACTCATGTCAGTCGGTTTACTCTCTAGCTAAAGTTGATTAAAACTGATCCCGAAGTACATACACAGTCAGAGAGAAACACAGACAACAGAGAATGGATTGCCTGTTATTTTTGCCTAGCGCACTCGCAACCATCAACATGCTAAATCAAATCAAATATCTGCTGCCAATAGTTGCTGCCGGAACGATGGATGATGCCGGATGATGCTGCCTCCTCCTGGGGACACCGAGACACTGAGCCAATGATGCAACACCGGCAGGCACACAGCAGCTGTACAGAGTAGTAGTGCTGGGCTACAATGTTCATCGTTTGTAATGGTGTGTCGCATCAGATGAAGGGTGGAAGAGAAACGATATGATGCAAATCGAGCTCGTGGGAAAAAGAACGTTTAGACGAAGCAGCAGCTGCAGCTACCGGAGGCAGTCCATCGGGTCATCCAGCAGCCATGAGAAGAGGATTCACGTTGCTCTGCTCACCATTGCACTCGACACTAGCGTTCCAGAGTGGCCAGTCGTCTAAGCGACCTCGGGGATGGAGGTTTGACGATTTATTACGCAATTAAATTAATCACTGGACGTCTCTTCGATTCCTGGGAACACCAGGGGGGGGGGGAAGAGTGAGACCGGGGAGACACTCTGACACCAGCAGCTCATCTCATCCATGCAACAAACGAGGGTGGGGAAAGGGGGGTTGCAAAATTGAATTCGTGCTCCATGACACGGAAATGTGCATCTCCTCCATCTGCTCCTCCTCACCCATCGAGTGAACAGTTCGGTAGAACAGACTCATCGCCTCACTGACCACCTCTTGGGCCGAGAGCGTCCGAACATGGAGAGCATGTTTAATTAATGAAAGCGCATGAAAGAAACGATTTGCCATTTCCCGGGGAAAAGCTTCAATTCAATTTGCCCTTTCTCTGTGCGTGCGTAAAGCAATGAGCTGGGCTCCAGCGAGACTTTCGATCCTGAATTGAAGCATTGCCGCTAGATTGAGCCATAAGCTACAGCAGGCCGGCTCTGCAGCGGGACCTCATGAAGCAGATTACCCACCTTGGCTGGTCTCGTTTAGCAATTACTTTGAACGATTCTGGTGGAGAGGGGGCCGCTGTAATGTCAGCAGCAGATTCGCAAAACACCGCCTTACCATTGAACGCCCCGAGAAAGGAAAAAATGTGGCAAAAGCTGGAAACTCATTTTCACCATTTTCCTCGGAAACAGTTTCCACCTGACCACGGCGCTGAATAATACGCAGAAACGCGCTTCGCAACGCGTTCGCTCGTTATGCACCGTTTGCACTCTGTACCCGGCCGTTGGCCGGTGGCCGGTGTTGCCGGTGTTGCCGACTTAGCCTAGGCTCCCAGCTGCCAGGTTGTGGCCAGGTTCATTAGCAGGTCGGCTGATTTTCCCACGCTTTTCTCGCTTACGACGACCACGGTGCCTTAACCAAGAATAAGAAACCCAAAAAAAGGCAAATAATTCTCTGAAACATTTCATCAAAAGACGAGCTTCGTCCGACCGGTCGTCCGGCCGTCCGGCCGTGTCCATCTGCGGCTTGTATCGTGGTGAGCCGACGATCAAAAGACGTGGTGAAAATGATTGAAAAACCCCGGTGAGTAGGTTTCGGAGGAAAAAATCCAATTTCACTTCACCGAAACGGAAATCGCCTGTTGCTACGAATCGTCTGCGCGAATTTCGCGGGAACTTTTTCATCACCGGCATTGGTAGTCAGTGAGGCGTCTACTTATGGCAAACCTCAAATAATGGCCAGTCTTTTAATGCTTTTGGATGGAATTCTTGTTATTTTTAATTTATTTAATTTGCAACTTATTCAATAGCACAACGGGGACGCTCGAACTGGATATCCTTAAGCTCTGTTTAAGTCCAGCTGGTCCATCAATAATAACATAGATGATCAAGGACATTGTAATGTTAGCTATAGGAATATGGTTTCTGTTTAGAATTCTTCCTCTGCTGTTCAAGGCAAGCTCAGGAAAGATCACTGCTAAAAAGTATATTTGAATCACTCGAAAAAAGCCTTAAAATTTGATTTACTTGGAAGAAACTTGGATCGTTGGCCTCTACAGTGCCGCCTGCCTCACGAGCCGAAGCTGGCTTACGCCGCCTGTGGTGCATAAGTCGTGAACTCGGTGACATTACGGCAACGATTAGTTAACCTTCTCACCTGACAAATCATCGCGCAGCCACGGCACACGAACACTAGGCGCCATTCCGCCATCCACGGTAGGCGCCTGTCCTGTCCTCCGATCGCGGTTTCCCTTGTGCTTGTGCAACAACATCAAGTGCCTCCGGTGGTGTGCCGTGGTGGTGCTGCTTGATCGTCAGCTGCTGCCACAACCACCGGGGGCACCGCGCAAACCCGAGAGTCAGATTTGAGTCAGCGGCAATTAGGGCCAAACGTATCGCGGAACCCGCCGCCGAAACGCGCCGTCACGCGAACGCTTCAAGATCGATGACGCACCATGAAATCGAACGCGACGTGTGCCCTTTCGATTCCCATTCTCGATGCCGACGCCGTTGAAGGCTTTCACGTTGCTTTGCATTCGTAAGTGCAATTCGATGTCTTCCAAGTGGCTCCATGTGGCCAGCACTGCTGCCACTGGCTGCAATGAATGTTTTCGCCACCTTCTGCGTGCTGCTGCTGCTGCTGCTGCTGCTGTTAGCCCACTTTCGATTCGGAGGAGCACCATAAATGGAAAGCATCGAGCCGGAGAGACGCTTTTGATGGCGCTGCACGAAAGGTTACGCAAACGGTCATAACCGTTTCGCCACAATTAGAACATTTGACAGTTCACATTAGCATCTGTAACGAGCCTGACACGTGACGGTGCCAACCACACGGCACTGCTGCTTTCAAACTTAATGATATGAATATTTTAATAGCGCCTCGGTCTTCCGATCAGAACACGACCAACAGGTCCGCCAAGCTCTTGCTTAGCACATACTGCAAGTTTCCACCGGTTCCACCTATGGACACTTCCGAGGATAAGGTGGAAGTTGCTACTCTACAGGTTTCCGGAAGGATTTTTCTTTTTTTTTTCCCGCTCTCTCCAAACTTAAAAGTGACAAAATGGACGCGAGGCAATAACACGCCGGTGGACTGTTTTGCACACTCGCCCCTTCAACTCAGCAGCGAAAGCGAACGTTTCCAAATTCCCTCCGATGCTCCGTGGAGGACCGTACTCCAGAAGGTACAAAGTGCAATTTTCGACCCGATCAGCACCGAGCGCCAAGATATGGTGTGTGGTGAGGTGTTGTTTTTCGCCTCGCGCTTACTGGAACCCCTCGCGCTGAGTTTCGCTGACACTAGCCAAACAGCACCGGCACCGGCACCGGCACCGTTGCCGTTGTCCAAGGTTCCCAAGGTTTCTACTTCAACTCCAAGAAAGCAACAAAAAAAAACGCCGTCCAAAGAGCCCGAACCGTTTTGAAAAGCCCTGTGCCCGGCCAAGTTCTGGCGAGTGGTGGGCTGCGGCTCTTCGTGGCTACTGTTCCACCATTCAGGGTATAAGTTTCGGGCGATCGTAAGCACTTTATACGGGTTGACAGTTCTGGAACTATGGCGAACTGGCGACAAAGAAGCCAGTTCTGGAGTGGCTTTTTTCCCTTATATGAGGTGCAAAGTTAGCTCCTATGAGGAGCGCCCTGGGCGCGCACAAATTCATATTTTGTGCTTCTTCAATATCTTATAAACTTGGCTCATATGCAACGGTACACGGCACGCTCGCTTTCGGGAGAATTATCATAACTGCAACCCGCATCGATAAAGCATATCTAAAGGATGGAAAATCGGGCAGAATACTTCGTCTTGCCAAACAAATTCCTTGTCCGTTCCTCCTTGTTATCAGCATTCTGTGCTCGCTGATTGCTTCCTTCTCCGGTTTCGACACCAAGAGGGAAAGAAGAAAACTTTCCACTCTCGGGGTACCATTGGATACAAATGATTACCTTTGCAGAACCGGAACCCTTGGACCTCACCGACTCACCGGTGCCGCTTAGAATGCTCAGCAGCTCCACTTCTCAAAGCCACCACCATCCCGTTCATCCATCATTATAACGAAAACGGAGGCTTCGAGAATGTAGAATCCCACAAGACCCACAAGTGCGCCGCCCCGGTGGGGCCCAAAGGCATCATCGTGCTGCGACTCCAAACAGCTGAAGCTGCATAAAATATGCAAACGGGCTTCCGACGAGCTCCGCCATCGTTGCAATGGAGAAGTTATTTATTTGTGAAATATAAATCTTAATCCGATGCAAAACAACGGCCCCCCGCCCCCAGCTTCATTGTTTTTCGGTGTGCGGTGGATACGGGACGGAACGACGTCGAAGAATTGATTGAAGAAATTGGAAACGCCGGTCCCTCGTTGGGTTGGCATGAGGAGGAACCGACGCTAGGTCTCGGTGGCTTCCACTCCTTGTGTGCTTGGAGGCCGACAATAGAAACGCCCAAGGTGCGCGATTCTCCTTCATCCCTCGTGAACCTCGGGGCACTCGAGACTTGCAATATCGCCGTACTCCACAAGAGCGAGGCCACTACCTTTCGGCACTATCTGGATTGCAATGGAAGATAACACAA